>NC_092722.1:8622965-8960468 GCF_047496885.1 Scyliorhinus torazame
GGTGAAGAGGGGAGGGAAGAGGGGAGGGAAGAGGGGAGGGGGTGAAGAGGGGAAGAGGGGAGGGGAAGAGGGGGGGAAGAGGGGGGGAAGGGGGGGAAGAGGGGGGGAAGAGGGGGGGAAGGGGGGAAGAGGGGGGGGAAGAGGGGAGGGAAGAGGGGAGGGAAGAGGGGAGGGAAGAGGGGGGAAGAGGGGGGTGAAGAGGGGGGGTGAAGAGGGGAGGGGGGTGAAGAGGGGAGGGGGGTGAAGAGGGGAGGGGGGTGAAGAGGGGAGGGGGGGTGAAGAGGGGAGGGGGGTGAAGAGGGGAGGGGGGTGAAGAGGGGAGGGGGGTGAAGAGGGGAGGGGGGTGAAGAGGGGAGGGGGGTGAAGAGGGGAGGGGGGGTGAAGAGGGGAGGGGGGTGAAGAGGGGAGGGGGGTGAAGAGGGGAAGAGGGGGCGAAGAGGGGAAGAGGGGGCGAAGAGGGGAAGAGGGGGCGAAGAGGGGAAGAGGGGGCGAAGAGGGGAAGAGGGGGCGAAGAGGGGAAGAGGGGGCGAAGAGGGGAAGAGGGGGCGAAGAGGGAAGAGGGGGCGAAGAGGGGAAGAGGGGGCGAAGAGGGGAAGAGGGGGCGAAGAGGGGAAGAGGGGCGAAGAGGGGAGGGGGGCGAAGAGGGGAGGGGGGCGAAGAGGGGGAGGGGGGCGAAGAGGGGAGGGGGGGCGAAGAGGGGAGGGGGGCGAAGAGGGGAGGGGGGCGAAGAGGGGAGGGGGGCGAAGAGGGGAGGGGGGCGAAGAGGGGAGGGGGGCGAAGAGGGGAGGGGGGCGAAGAGGGGAGGGGGGCGAAGAGGGGAGGGGGGCGAAGAGGGGGAGGGGGGCGAAGAGGGGGAGGGGGGCGAAGAGGGGGAGGGGGGCGAAGAGGGGAGGGGGGCGAAGAGGGGAGGGGGCGAAGAGGGGAGGGGGGCGAAGAGGGGAGGGGGGCGAAGAGGGGAGGGGGGCGAAGAGGGGAGGGGGGCGAAGAGGGGAGGGGGGCGAAGAGGGGAGGGGGGCGAAGAGGGGAGGGGGGCGAAGAGGGAGGGGGGCGAAGAGGGGAGGGGGGCGAAGAGGGGAGGGGGGCGAAGAGGGGAGGGGGGCGAAGAGGGGAGGGGGGCGAAGAGGGGAGGGGGGCGAAGAGGGGAGGGGGGCGAAGAGGGGAGGGGGGCGAAGAGGGGAGGGGGGCGAAGAGGGGAGGGGGGCGAAGAGGGGAGGGGGGCGAAGAGGGGAGGGGGGCGAAGAGGGGAGGGGGGGCGAAGAGGGGAGGGGGGCGAAGAGGGGGAGGGGGGCGAAGAGGGGAGGGGGGCGAAGAGGGGAGGGGGGCGAAGAGGGGAGGGGGGCGAAGAGGGGAGGGGGGCGAAGAGGGGGAGGGGGGGGCGAAGAGGGGAGGGGGGGCGAAGAGGGGAGGGGGGCGAAGAGGGGAGGGGGGCGAAGAGGGGAGGGGTGAAGAGGGGAGGGGGTGAAGAGGGGAGGGGGGTGAAGAGGGGAGGGAGGGGGGTGAGGGGAGGGAGGGAGGGGGAGAGGGGAGGGAGGGAGGGGGGAGGGAGGGAGGGGGGAGAGGGGAGGGAGGGAGGGGGGAGAGGGGAGGGAGGGAGGGGGGAGAGGGGAGGGAGGGAGGGGGGAGAGGGGAGGGAGGGAGGGGGGAGAGGGGAGGGAGGGAGGGGGGAGAGGGGAGGGAGGGAGGGGGGAGAGGGGAGGGAGGGAGGGGGAGAGGGGAGGGAGGGAGGGGGGAGAGGGGAGGGAGGGAGGGGGGGAGAGGGGAGGGAGGGAGGGGGGAGAGGGGGAGGGAGGGAGGGGGGAGAGGGGAGGGAGGGGAGGGGGAGGGAGGGGGAGGGAGGGAGGGGGGGAGAGGGGAGGGAGGGAGGGGGGGAGAGGGGAGGGAGGGAGGGGGGAGAGGGGAGGGAGGGAGGGGGGAGAGGGGAGGGAGGGAGGGGGAGAGGGGAGGGAGGGAGGGGGGAGAGGGGAGGGAGGGAGGGGGGAGAGGGGAGGGAGGGAGGGGGGAAGAGGGGAGGGGAGGAGAGGGGGGAGAGGGGAGGGGGACGGAGGGGGGGGTGAGGGGGACGGAGGGGGGGTGAGGGGGACGGAGGGGGGGTGAGGGGGACGGAGGGGGGGTGAGGGGGGACGGAGGGGGGGTGGAGGGGGACGGAGGGGGGGGTGAGGGGGACGGAGGGGGGGGTGAGGGGGACGGAGGGGGGGGTGAGGGGCACGGAGGGGGGGTGAGGGGGACGGAGGGGGGGGTGAGTGGGACGGAGGGAGGGTGAGTGGGACGGAGGGGGGGGTGAGGGGGACGGAGGGGGGGGTGAGGGGGACGGAGGGGGGGTGAGGGGGACGGAGGGGGGGTGAGGGGGACGGAGGGGGGGTGAGGGGGACGGAGGGGGGGGGGGTGAGGGGGGGGGGTGAGGGGGACGGAGGGGGGGGTGAGGGGGACGGAGGGGGGGGTGAGGGGGACGGAGGGGGGGGTGAGGGGGACGGGGGGTGAGGGGGGGGGGGGTGTGAGGGGGACGGAGGGGGGGGTGTGAGGGGGGACGGAGGGGGGGTGTGAGGGGACGGAGGGGGGGTGTGAGGGGGACGGAGGGGGGTGTGAGGGGGACGGAGGGGGGGTGTGAGGGGGACGGTAGGGGGGTGTGAGGGGGACGGGGGGTGTGAGGGGGACGGAGGGGGGGTGTGAGGGGACGGAGGGGGGGGTGAGGGGGACGGAGGGGGGGGTGAGGGGGACGGAGGGGGGGGTGAGGGGGACGGAGGGGGGGGTGAGGGGGACGGAGGGGGGGGTGAGGGGGACGGAGGGGGGGTGAGGGGGACGGAGGGGGGGTGAGGGGGACGGAGGGGGGGTGAGGGGGACGGAGGGGGGGTGAGGGGGACGGAGGGGGGGGTGAGGGGGACGGAGGGGGGGTGAGGGGGACGGAGGGGGGGTGAGGGGGGACGGAGGGGGGGGTGAGGGGGACGGAGGGGGGGGTGAGGGGGACGGAGGGGGGGTGTGAGGGGGACGGAGGGGGGGTGTGAGGGGGACGGAGGGGGGTGTGAGGGGGACGGAGGGGGGGGTGTGAGGGGGACGGAGGGGGGTGTGAGGGGGACGGAGGGGGGGGGGTGTGAGGGGGGGACGGAGGGGGGGTGTGAGGGGGACGGAGGGGGGGTGTGAGGGGGACAGAGGGGGGGGTGAGGGGGGACGGAGGGGGGGGTGAGGGGGACGGAGGGGGGGGTGAGGGGGACGGAGGGGGGGGTGAGGGGGACGGAGGGGGGGTGAGGGGGACGGAGGGGGGGTGAGGGGGACGGAGGGGGGGTGAGGGGGACGGAGGGGGGGTGAGGGGGACGGAGGGGGGGTGAGGGGGACGGAGGGGGGGTGAGGGGGACGGAGGGGGGGTGAGGGGGACGGAGGGGGGGGTGAGGGGGACGGGGAGGGGGGGGGTGAGGGGGACGGAGGGGGGGGGTGAGGGGGACGGAGGGGGGGGGTGAGGGGGACGGAGGGGGGGGTGAGGGGGACGGAGGGGGGGGTGAGGGGGACGGAGGGGGGGGTGAGGGGGACGGAGGGGGGGGTGAGGGGGACGGAGGGGGGGTGAGGGGGACGGAGGGGGGGTTGAGGGGGACGGAGGGGGGGGTGAGGGGGACGGAGGGGGGTGTGAGGGGGACGGAGGGGGGGTGAGGGGGACGGAGGGGGGGGTGAGGGGGACGGAGGGGGGTGAGGGGGGACGGAGGGGGGGTGAGGGGGACGGAGGGGGGGGTGAGGGGGACGGAGGGGGGTGAGGGGACGGAGGGGGTGTGAGGGGGACGGAGGGGGGGTGAGGGGGACGGAGGGGGGGGTGAGGGGGACGGAGGGGGGTGAGGGGGACGGAGGGGGGGTGAGGGGGACGGAGGGGGGGGGTGAGGGGGACGGAGGGGGGGTGAGGGGGACTGAGGGGGGGACGGAGGGGGGGTGAGGGGGACGGGAGGGGGGGTGAGGGGGACGGAGGGGGGGTGAGGGGGACCGGGGGGGGGGGTGAGGGGGACGGAAAGGGGGGGGGGGGGGGGACCCGATCCCAGACTGTAATTCCCCGTCAGTCGGACGGATTCCTCTGCTGCCCCAGGGATTTAAATTGGAAATAAATCCAATGTCCCCCACACACACATCTCAAAGGAGGGTGGGGAGGCTCCTCGTCCCAGATATAAATGAATCATTTATTTTAATTTTAAAGGCACGATTGAAAAGGGAGGAAAAATGAAGCAGCGACAGGGATGAATCCTTTTTCTCCTCAGAAGATGGCCGGGGGACCCGAGCCGAGGAGGAGGATGCCGGGGAGAAACAACACAGCCGGGGACAAGCCCTCTCTCTCCTCCCCCGGGACCGGGTGACTGGCGGCGATGGGGGTTCTCCTCACCTTTGCCGGCGGACCCGGCGACGGTTGCGGCCAGGCTCAGGAGGAGCCAGGCTGTCCAGGCGGGGAGTTTACACCTGACGGGATTCATGCTGCCGCTGCCGCCGCCCCGGCTGCCGATTGATAAAATGGCGGCCGCCCGCTCGCCCCCGCCCGCGCGCGCTCGCGCCGCAGCCCCTCCCCTCCCCGCGCGCGCCCCCCGCAACCCCGCCCCGCGCGCGCCCGCCCGCCCGCCCCCCCGGAGCCCCATCCCTCCCAGCCCCGCCCCTTCCCCCCCCCTCCAGGGCGCGAGCCGCCGTTGACGTCACCGGACCGGCTCCCCGCCCCGCGCGGCGCGTGACAGGGGGTCTCCCGCCCGGAGCCAGGCCATTCAGCCCCTCTCCTCGCCCACCCAACAACAACTCTCCGCGTTTACAGAGCGCCTCGGTCAACCCCCGCCCACATTACCTTCCGCGACAACGGCTTGTAAAATTATGCAGCTCCTTCAACAACAGCAGCAATTATCATCGAATCTTAGAATGTACAGTGCAGAAGGGGGCCATTCGGCCCATCGAGGCTGCGCCGGTCCTTGGGAAGAGCACCGTACTGAAGCCTATCCCCACAACCCAGTAACCCCACCCAACCTTTTTGGACACTATGGGGCAATTTAGCATGGCCAACCCACCTAACCTGCACATCTTTGGACTGTGTGAGGAAACCGGAGCGCCCTAAGGAAACCCACGCAGACACAAGCAGACTCCACACAGACAGTGACCCAAGCCTGGCACTGTGAAGCAACATTGCTACCTTGCCGCCCATTAGATCCAGCAAGCGCCCTTAACTGCATCACCTGAGCATTATAGGGCATCATTAGGCACCAAGCCATGGCAAGGCCAATTAGGGATGGGCAGTGAATGCTGGCCCAGCCACCAAAGCCCACACCCCTTGAAATCTTGGGGCAGATGACCAAAAGCTTGGTCAAAGATGTAGGTTTTTCAAGAAGTGTCTTAAAGGGTGGGCAAAACGGTGGCGCAGTGGTTAGCAGAAACAGACCATTCGGCCCAACCAGTCCATGGTGGTATTCATGCTCCACTTCGGTCTCCTCCCATCCTTTTCCATCCAAAGTTATCAACATGGCCCATTATTCTCTTCGTTATCTCATATGCTTACCTGGCTTTCTCTTCAATGCCTCGCCAATACGCGCAGTTCCTGTTGTAGCAAGTTCCACCTTCTCACTGCTCTGTCAATGAGAATTCTTCTGAATTCCCTATTGGGCTTCTTGCTGCTTTGTAATGATGGCCTTTGGCTTTGTTCTTCCCACAAGTGGAAATATTGGCCACAATGTTCTGGCACTTTTCCCACTGACAGGATCATCCGGTCCTTTTTTTTTTCTTTATTCATTCATGGGATGTGGGCATCGCTGGCTGGGCAGGCATTTGTTGCCCATCCCTGAGGGCATTTGAGAGTCAACCACATTACTGTGAATCTGGAGTCATGTGTAGGCTACACCAGGTAAGGACGACAGATTTCCTTCCTTAAAGGACATGAGTGAACCAGATGGGTTTTTACAACAATCGACAATGCCCGTCTTTTAATTCCAGATTTTTTTTTATTGAATTCAAATTCCACCATCTGCCCTGGTGGGATTCGAGCCCATGTCCCCAGAGTATAACGTTGGGTCTCTGGATTACTAGTCCAGTAACAATATCGCGGGTAGCGGAGGGAGCGGGAAATGGGAATGCCACAAACCACGGCTCGGCGGGTATGGAAAATCCCGCCCTGTGCCCTACCCTGTCAAAACCTTTCCTAATTTTCAAGATCTCTGTTAGGTCAGCTCTCCAGCATAGACAAAACATCTCCGTAGGTAGATAAATATGAACCCATCTGAATTTGTGCTAGAGGTCATTAATCATTGTCCTAACTTCTCCCCAGGACAGGAATGTCCCTTGGAAGGAGCTTGCACCCGAATTGGGGAAATGAGAGTGGGCTGCTGCTATAGACGTCATTAACAGCCACAGGCTGCATCATTTGTCAACTGCTCCCCAGAAACGGAAGTCAGAAGGCCTTCAGCCTCACTGATCCTCATCGTGCTCCCTCGGAGGTTTCCTGTACGGAGGTGGGTAGAGGTTTTCAGCAATCCTCTTTAGATCCACCGACCCCAAAAAGCTAACTACAACCTTGAAGCCTCACTTGTAAAGAGCCAGTTCGCTTCTGGGCACTTACCAGATAGAGAGCCAGAAAATGAATCAAGTTGATTATTACTTTACTGTGCATGTTAAAGATTCAACTTGTTCCAGGTGGAAGCGCACTGCCCTGCCTCAACAAAGAGTGATTCTGATTTGGGAAAGTATTTAAATACGTAAGCAAACAGATATGGCACACAAATATATCATTTACTTTTCAACTTTTTGGATTTATTTATTGTACTTTGGGTGAATCTAAAACCAGGGGATATAATCTCAGGGTGAGGAGTAGGTAATTGAAGACTGAGATGAGAAGGAATTTCTTCACTCGGAGGCTAGTGAATCTACCCCAGAGGGTGGTGGAATCTCAATAACTGAGCATGGTGAAGATAGGAATCGTTTGATTTCTAGAGACCAATGACACCAAGGGAAATGGAGATAGTTCCGGAAGGTGAGGTAGGTGATCAGCCATCAGCTAATTGAATGGGGTGGCGCAGTGGTTAGCACTGCTGCCTCACGGCGTTGAGGACCCGGGTTCGATCCCGGCTCTTGGATCACTGTCCGTGTGGAGTTTGCACATTCTCCCCATCTGCATGGGTCTCACCCCCACAACCCAAAGATGTGCAGGGTAGGTGGATTGGCCAGGCTAAATTGCCCCTTAATTAGAAAATAAATAATTGGGTGCTCTAAATTTATTTTTAAAAGTGAACTAATTGAATGGCAGATCAGGTTTGATGGACCACTACTCCTGTTCCACAGTTCCTACTTTCAGAATAGCTTCAGCTGTAAAAATATAAAGAAGTAGGAAAATTCTTAAAGATGCAATACCCTACCTGGCCTGTTAGCCAGGCTTGATTTGGGCTATAATGGTGCCTAGTAGAGTGTAGCCTCAACTGAAAATAATTCACCAAGGCCCAACTTGTGAACTTCTATTCTCATTATGGCCGTTTCTGGCTACAACCCATGATATGGCAGCACAGTAGCATTGTGGATAGCACAATTGCTTCACAGCGCCAGGGTCCCAGGTTCGATCCCGGCTTGGGTCACTGTCTGTGCGGAGTCTGCACATCCTCCCCGTGTGTGCGTGGGTTTTCTCCGGGTGCTCCGGTTTCCTCCCACAGTCCAAAGATGTGCGGGTTAGGTGGATTGGTCATGATAAATTGCCCTTAGTGTCCAAAATTGCCCTTAGTGTTGGGTGGGGTTACTGGGTTATGGGGATAGGGTGGAGGTGCTGAACCTGGGTAGGGTGCTCTTTCCAAGAGCCGGTGCAGACTCGATGGGCCGAATGGCCTCCTTCTGCACTGTAAATTCTATGATAATCTATGATATAAACACGACCAAATAATTTACTCACAATAATAATTTCTTATGAATGATTGTGATAATTGCTTTCCATCACCGTAAGACTCACAGGGGTAAAAATTAGTATTAAGGTCATACAAAGCAGATGGCATTGAATCTAAAGCTTGTGAGATAGCCTACCGAATAATCAGCTCAATGGCCTATAATAGGTGGCTGATTTAATGCTACCGTCATTGCCTAAGGCAAAATTCCCAATTTCACATATGGGATCGCTTTTGTGAATTCCACTATTTCCTATTCATTTTCTTTTCCTATACCAAGACTTTTCTAATTCATTTAAACTCACATCACATTCAACTCACTGTCCCAAACTCAACCTACCCAAAATGTACCATAAAGAAAAAAGCAATTATACCCAATAAACCTTTATAATTTGTGAATGGCAACACAGATATTTGAAGGTAGGCTGGTCACTTGCCCACATTACAAGTTCTTATTGGCAGCCAGAGATGATCAACAGAAGAATGTTGAACACCAATAAAACAGACTGAATATTTTACTCTATAACGGGCTCTGCCCCACTCATGTAATCGCATAAAATGTTCCGTGCACTATTTTGTAATGTCCACAATCTCCAAAGGTGATCAAGTAAATTCATGCGCCCTTTAACTATTAAACCCTGTCTGTTATCCTCTTTGACACCACTCTGCTATCCCATGGTCACCATCCAATCTATTCCATAGGCTGGAATCTCCAATCCCAATCCTGGTCGTAGATTCGACCAGCTTCTTATCTGAAGGAGCAAATTAGCACAGCGAGCATTGTGTTTTCTGAGAATCTATCCCAAAATTCCACTTCCCTTTGCGGAGAGGGGGTTGCCGGGGGTGGGGGAGAGAGAGTAGGTCAGGGGTAGGGGAAACATCCTCTCATTTCCAATTCTGCATCAAGCTTGTTAATTTTAAACACGCATCCTCCAGTTCTAAACTGGAGTCTGACGCAGACGGCCCATTTCTAACTACATCGTCTGTGACTATGAACATTGCAAAGACCTGGATTAGCCTCCCCCATCCATAACCTAAAGCCCTGTTTTCACAGTGAAAATCCTTTTTCAATCCCTTTAAAACATAGCTACAGAAATTAGGCTAGATTTGCATGGCTGCTGGCATTCTCTACCCCTATATTAGCCCCTCATTAATTCATTCATTCATTCACTCCCAACAACAGCACTTCTTTTCGATGAGAAACCTGCATATTTGCATTTATTAGGAGAGAAAAGAAATTGATTGTAACAATTTCCTTGGTTTTAATTATCCTTTCTTCTACCCCTGCAATGTCACATATGGGATCGCTTTTGTGAATTCCACTATTTCCTATTCATTTTCTTTTCCTATACCAAGACTTTTCTAATTAATTTAAACTCACATCACATTCAGACATAACTAAAGAAATATTCCCAGCATTTTGGTAAATATATTCCCCATACATTTAGGTGTTCAAATTGAAAGTAGAAGAATTTCTCCTGTGGTTTAAAAGATGGTGGTTTAAAAGATGGTGTATTATAGCTGATCTACGAAAGTTCACAATGTTTAACCATTGTGACACAATATACCAATATTGTTAATATTTTGTATTGCTAATTTACACCGTCTACATTTAATCATTCTTGTGCCTATTACGATCATTACACAGTTGTCCCACTAACATTAGGATAATTGTAGGAGACAAATGGAAATGATTATTGCCTACAAAGCAAGGGTATTATTTTCCTATCACTGTTTAAGTACCAAAGTATTTAAATTCCAACTGCGTCTTGCATTGTGGCTTAGAAAGCACCATAGTGCTTAGGTGTCTGGCTTTGATCCATATGAGTATCTGATATGAATAGGTTTTAAATGCTGTATCTAAAACCAGCAAGAACCATCTGATATTGATGATTAGTGGCAGAATTGGCTTCCACAGCAACACATAAAACAAACGAGTCAGGGCCATTGAAGAGGAGCTTTCATCAGTAACTCCAAAGGCAGCAGAGTCCCAAGATGTGTTTGAAATGAAAAGTCATCATCTTTCCTGATAGAAACTAGGCACATCACCTAGTCCAGCAATGTGGCTTTCTCATCCCCAGACATTTTGGGACTTCTCGTCAGAAACAAGCTCGGGAATCACATCTTTCAAACAGTTGCAGTCCTGACCACAGTCTTTTTTTAATAATAATAATTATGATCTTTATTATTGTCACAAGTACGCTTACATTAACACTGCAATGAAGTTACTGTGACAATCCCCTAGTTGCCACACTCCGCCGCCTGTTCGGGTACACAGAGGGAGAATTCAGAATGTCCAATTCACCTAACAAGCACGTCTTTCGGGATTTGTGGGAGGAAACCGGAGCACCCGGAGGAAACCCGCGCAGACACGGGGAGAACGTGCAGACTCCGCACAGACAGTGACCCAAGCCAGGAATCGAACCTGGGACCCTGGCGCTGTGAAACAACAGTGCTAACCCACTGTGCTACCGCGCCACTGCACAATCAATTGTCAAGATCTGTCTTGATAAGGAGCCAACCACATTCTCTCTTTTTTCATATTCTCTCTGGGCTGGAACATTTCACCTCACTGCTAACGAATATCCAGGTCCAAGAGAGAAATAGTACACTGAGTCCTTCAGTTCATTTTTTTTTTTCACCTGCCGTTGTGTCTGCAAACCCATAAGACATCAAAGCATAAAGCTATGGCTAAAATATCATTGCAGTTACCTGCTTTAAGGTAAGCATTTAATGGGCTGTTTTGATGCTACTCAAATCAGGGCATCACATTCACTAGACCAATTCAGCAAGTATATGGAAGAGGAATAAATCAATGTAGCAACAACATACTACTCCCCACGAAGAGACTGTTCTCCGCTGCTGCTCCAACAATGTGGGTCCACTCATATATATTTACAGTGTGGCTGATGTTGGAGAACTGAATGTTATTTGTTGACTCTAATGTACTAACGGGAAAGCACTTCTTTCTCAGCTGAGAAGTGACAAAATTCATTGCAGCGAATGTTAAAAGCTTCGCCATTGGGTGAGATACCAGTGTCATGGCTATGCCCCCATGCACAAATCACTGCTTCAAGAGAGGAAGACAAAGAAAAGGGTAATAAGGGAGCATGCTTGCCCAGTGAAGTCTTTTCTTAAAATATTTTTATGGGCATTTTCAATTATACATGATAAAACTTTGAGTTCAATATTTAGTTTATGCAGTTCTTATGTACACACAATCGTTCTTGTTGTTTCCTCCGCCCCCCCCCTTCCCTCTCCCAGCCACCCCCTCGGCATTCCCCACTTTCGTTCAGGGTGTTCTGTCCCCTAGCTCCTATTCTCCCCCTGCCCCCCCCCCCACCCCCTCTTCCTTTGTGTTTTCTGTTGCCGGCCTTGTGGGTTCTGGGGCGGGGGGGGCGGGGACTGGGCCTTCTCGCTCCCTCACCCTTGCTCCATGTATTTACCTTGAGTTTCCTCCTCACTTCCTCCCACCTTCCACTTGGAGTTGTGTATCGCTGTCTGCTTTCTCCCGTCTCTCGCTTTTTCCCTCATCGCTGTTGGCCTCGAACAGGTGTTGGAACAGGCCGACAAACTGCTCCCTGTGCTTTCAGGAAGCCTTGTCCCGACCTTCGGATGGTGTACTTGATCTTCATCAGTTGGGGAAATTCCGCCAGGTCTGCCAGCCAGCCTGCAGCTGTGGGTGGTGCTGCAGATCGCCCCCAGTGAAGTCTTTTACCCAGCAGCCATCAAATTAAGTTTCGGTCATAAGTCAAAACTCCACTTACAGCAACAGCACTCTGTGATGGAAACAAACAAAGATACATCGATCATAGAGCATATTCAACATAGGATGAGGAGGAATGACATGGCTGCTTCATAAACTGTACATAAAAGTTATGACAGAATTGCAGTACTATCATTAATACTCCACTGCTCAATATTCACCAGTGAAATTTGTACAGACTTGTTCAAGTTCCAAGAGGAATGATTAGAACGTTTGGTTACACAACCAGAAATGTACAATCGTTACTTGGTGAGTCTGGAAATAACGTTCTTATTTTTGGCCCAAAATTCTGTCTAGGAAAGAATTTGAAACCAGTGCTTTTTCCTTTTAAACGACCCTTCTTGGGATCAAATTAATTATTTAGTCTTTTATTGCACTTTACCATTCTCTCCGCCTCTTATTGGGTTGCCATTCCACACAAGCCCCACCTCTACCTTGCTGAGGTACACTTCACAGGCTTTAGCTGCGCTCAAGAACCTTGAGGCTCAGTATCAGTCATGGCTCAGTGGGTAGTGGTCTTGCATCTGAGTCAGAGGTTGTGGGTTTCTGGTCACACTTCGGGAATTGGAACGCAAAGGTCTAGGCTGACAATCTAGTGGAATGTTGCAGTGTCAGAGGTGCTAAAACGAAACCCTCTCTGCCCTCTCAGGTGAATGAGAAAGATTGCGTGGCTCTACTTCAAAGAAGAGCAGGGGCGTTATTCCTTTGCTCCTGACCAAGGTACATCCCTTAACCAACATCTCGACAACAGATTATCTGCTCAACATGGTATTTGTGGGAGCTTGCTATTTGCAAACTGAAGCTATCTCTGCTTCAGAATTATGTTATTGTCTGCAAAATGTTTGTGGACATCCTGAGGCTGTGAAAGGTGATCTATAATAGCAATTCTTTTTCCTTTTTTTAAAATAAAAGTTTATTTTCTTTGAAATTTTCCAATTAAAGGGGCAATTTAGCATGGCCAATCCACCTACCCTGCACATCTTTGGGTTGTGGGGGTGAGACCCACGCAGACACGGGGAGAATGTGCAAACTCCACATGGACAGTGACCCAGGGCCGGGATCAAACATTTGTCCTCGGCGCCGCGAGGCAGCAGTGCTAACCATTGCGCCACCGTGCCGCCCTTTTTCCTCCATTAGAACATGCTGCCCTGGATTTTTGCAAGTTAGGCGGAGGCCATCACTGCTAACATTCATGAATAAACGCACATATAGGGCGACACGTTAGAACAGTGGTTAGCACTGTTGCTTCACAACGCCAGGGTCCCAGGTCCAATTCCCGGCTTGGGTCACTGTGCGGAGTCTGCACGTTCTCCCCGTGTCTGCGTGGGTTTCCTCCGGGTGCTCCGGTTTCCTCCCACAAGTCCCGGAAGACGTGCTGTTAGGTAATTTGGACATTCTGAATTCTCCTCCGTGTACCCGAACAGGCGCCGGAGTGTGGCGACTAGGGATTTTTCATAGTAACTTCATTGCAGTGTTAATGTAAGCCTACTTGTGACAATAATAAAGATTATTATTAACGTATACACAAACTTTTATTTTAAAAAACTCACACAATTCTGCCAGAGTTCATTGGATAGCAAGCAGCAATAGGATAATCCCCAGCTGAGCCCAGAGAACCAGTCCACCAATGCTGCTGCATCGCTGAGATCAGATCTCTCTGCATAGACCAGGGAATAAGCTTGCAAAATTCCGGTTTCATAGCTTTGTACTTAGCACTGTCCCACACCACAGTGCATTTGACAAGTAAATTAATACTTAGCATAATTTTAAGCCAGCACTTAAGTCGTTAATATTTTTGATGTGGAGATGCCGTCGTTGGACTGGGGTGGGCACAGTAAGAAGTCTTACAACACCAGGTTAAAGTCCAACAGGTTTGTTTCGAACCACTAGCTTTCGGACCACAGCTCCTTCCTCAGGTGAAGGATTCACCTGAGGAAGGAGCTGTGCTCAGAAAGTTAGTGATTCAAAACAAACCTGTTGGACTTTAACCTGGTGTTAATATTTATGTCACCTTTTATACATTGTTCAATTGCAAGCATCATACCACTTGCAATTAAAAGCATGTGTTGTTATAGAATGTTTGGATCCTTTAAGGACCTGAGAACCTCTAACACATTAACACCTTAGCAAAATGCTGGCCTGTAATGACAATGCCATCAAATTACTTCAATGTTAACTCGATTGCAAATATCTATTATTAATAGCTGAAGCTATTCAAGCATTCCATCTTTTCTAAACACGAGGAATATTGATTTTTCTTCTATCTGGTAAACTGTTGTGGTTACATCTCTGGGCATTCTGCCTCCAGCATCATTTACCCAGAAACGTCAATCTTCTGTGGTGTTGCCAAAATACAAGTTAGGCGCATTGATTAACATATAATTATGGCCTGCTGGTTTGTTGTCATCCGCACTGCTGTTCATCAAACAGCCAATGTCAAGTGGTCCTCTGCACGCAAGGTTCCTCTCTGCCAAGCTACATACCTCAGCCAGCCAGCTGTAGGCCAGTGCAAATCATCAACGCCCTCAGCAATACATAATGTCCTACCCGAGCCTTCTGCCCTGCAGGTTTAATCCTCCCTACCTGCTACCTGTCGGAGAAGTAAAGCTGATCAGACGTAGAAGTCCATTTCCTTACTTTAGGATCGCAACAATACAAATCCGCGCCATAAAGAATATCAGAACAATTGTGGCTTTCATTTTTGATCTCGTTCAGAAGATTGCATCCTATCCAGATGTAAATGTTTAGAACCTTCCGGCAAAGGAGACCTTTGTGCTCGTGGCGACTATTTGAAACAGTTAGTGTCAAACACTTGCTCTTTCCCCACCATCGTCTATTTTTGCTCCAATATCTTCCCAAATCAATTTTGAAGCGGTTTTCTCTATTTTTACTTTAAATAATGGCAGTAAAAAGTTGGTTCAAGACAGTTTTACATCTTCATGAGCACTATTCCCACAATTGGACTAAACTGTAATTTGACTCGTCCTAGGCATTGATCCAAGTGTAATTGCATCATTGTAACCAATTTCATCAGGGTCAATTGTAGATGATCACATTCTGTAGAGCATTACTAAAGCATTGGTTTTAGGTATTTGATGATTCCTTTCACTCGTAATGGGGGAATAGCAGACATTATTGCTTGTTACTTGGAGGCAGTGCATTATGACGTACAAATCACAGAGCAACAGACCATATAACAACAGCACCACAAGCATTAGTGAACTATATTAAGATAAGCAAAATACTGTGGGAGCTGGAATGCGAAACAAGAATTGCGGATGCTGGAAAAACTCAGCAGGTCTTGCAGCATCTGGAAGGAGAGAGAAACAGAGTTAACGTTGTGAGTCCTTTGGCTCTTCGTCAGAACTGAAGGGAGGGAGAATGTGTCGGATTTCAAAGTGTAGCTGGATGAGATTGCAACAAAATGTAGCAACTTTAAGGACACGACATGTGGCCTGATGTGGGAGGGGGAGGTTGGCATTGAGGCAGCAATCACTATAGATCAGCAGGCATTGAAGGATAGAACTGGGGTGCAGTTATTACACAGTTATAAACCTTTATTTTCAGAGACATTACAAACATACATCAGTGTTTACATTTGCATCAGTGTTCACCAAAGAAAGGGGGCGAGATTCTCCACTCCCACGCCGGTTGGGAGAATCGCCTGGGCCTCCAAAATTTCCCGGGACGCCGGTCCGACGCCCTCCCGCAATTCTCCCAAGCGGCGGGAACGGCCCCATCGCGTTCCGCAGGCCGGAGAATCGCCGGAGACACCCAAAATGGCGATTCTCCAGCACCCCCGCTATTCTCAGGCCCGGATGGGCCGAGAGGCCAGGCCAAAACGGCGGGTTCCCCCCGGCGCCGTCCACACCTGGTCGCTGCCATCGGGAACAGCGCGGGAACGCTGGGGGGGGCAGCCTGCGGGGGGGGGGGGGGGGATCCTGCACCGGGGGGTACCTCAAATGTGGCATGGCCCGCGATCGGTGCCCACCGATCATCGGGCCGTCCTCTCTGAATGAGGACCTCCTTCCTTCCGCGGCCCCGCAAGATCCGTCCGCCATCTTCTTGCGGGGCGGACTGGAGAGGGCGGCAACCCGCGCATGCGCGAGTGACAGCAGTTATGCGGCGCCGGCTGCATCATCTATGCGGCGCCGCCTTTACGCGGCGACAAGGCCTGGCACGTGTAGATGACGCGGCCCCGATCCTAGCCCATTGTCGGGGCCTGAATCGGTCGGGATAGGGGCCGTTTCGCGCCATTGTGAACCTCGACGGCATTCACGACGGCGTGGGCACTTCGGCGCGGGAATGGAGAATCCTGCCCAGGGACTTTGTGGAAGATGATTCTTGGTTAGGGTGTGTGGGCAGTCTGGATCATGTTAACATCGAAAAAGAGGAGGTATTGGGTCTTTTAAAAGATATTAAGGTAGATAAATCTCCTGGGCCGGATGGGATTTACCCCAGAATACTGAGGGAAGCAAGAGAGGAAATTGCTGGGGCCTTGACTGACATCTTTGCATCCTCGTTGGCTACAGGTGAGATCCCAGAGGACTGGAGAATAGCTAATGTGGTACCGCTGTTTAAGAAAGGTAGCAGGAGGGCAGCACAGTGGCTCAGTGGCAGCACTGCAGTCTCACGGCGCCGAGGTCCCAGGTTCAATCCCGGCTCTGGGTCACTGTCTGTGTGGAGTTTGCACATTCTCCCTGTGTTTGTGTGGGTTTCGCCCCCATAACCGAAAAAGATGTGGAAGGTAGGTGGATTAAACATGCTAAATTGCCCCTTAATTTGAAAAAATGAATTGGGTACTCTAGAGGGTCAGTCACCAGGGGGCATAGATTTAAGGTCCGTGGGGCAAAGTTTAGAGGAAATGTGCGAGGCAGGTTTTTTTACGCAGAGGGTGGTGAGTGCCTGGAACACGTTGCCAAGGGAGGTTGTGGGAGCAGATACATTAACGGCGTTCAAAAAGCATCTTGACAAACACATGGATAGGATGGGTATAGAGGGATACGGCACAAGGAAGCGCTGAGGGTTTTGGTAAAGGTTAGTATCATGACCGGTACAGGCTTGGAGGAATGAAGGGCCTGTTCCTGTGCGGTATTGTTCTTTGTACACACTTCCAAACTAAACCGGCACAGTTTCAGTCCGCTCCTAAATATGGGTGCACAAGTGAATCCCCAGTTAATGTGTACAATTAAACACTCAATAAATATACAATTATTATTAAAGTCATAGCTCTCAACACCTATGTGAATAAATGATGTATAAATCCAAGCTGACATACAGGACTATAACCTGTAATTGAAAAAAAGCATCAACTCCTGTCTGCAACAAAATAGTCTGACAGCATTCAATCTCTTTTTTTTTCAAATAAATTTAGAGTACTCAATTGTTTTTTTCCAATTAGCGTGGCCAATCCACCTAGCTGCACATCTTTGGGTTTGTGGGGTGAGACCCACACAGAAACGGGGAGAATGTGTAAACCCCACACGGAGAGTGACCCAGAGCCGGGATCGAACCCTGGTCCTCAGCGCTGTGAGGCAGCAGTGCTAACCACTGCGCCACCGTGCCATCCTGACAGCACTCAATCTCAATGAAGAATAACCACTTGATAGAAGATGGTTTAAGGCCCAGGCAAACTACTTTGCAAGGCACCTTCACAGGAGAAACTGGGAACAATATAATTGCTATAGACAGGCATGAGAACAGAAAACGGCAGGCACATGGGATCCTGAAAAAGAGAGAAACATTGGGCAGGATTTAATGGGGGAAGGAGGGATTTAGTCTGCTGACTGAACAGAGCCTGTAAGAGCCTCCTGTCGCTTCTTTTCAGGACGACCCACTGCATTAAGTGTCAATCAGGCACTTAACTAGGCCGTAGGGGGCCTTCCTTGGGGGTCAAGGGCCCTGGAGGCGGAAGCCCCATTCGCCGAGAGCTGCTGGCCAATCAGTCGCCCATTTAAGGGCCTCAGCTGACGACGAGGCAAGAACATGCCAGTCAGGAGCAAGAGGAGGCCATTTAGCCCCTTGAACCTGCTCCACCATTCACTAAGCTCATGGCTGATCTGATTGTAAGATCAACTGTAACCGCACCTTTACATTCCCGCCTACCCCCTTGTCTATCAAGAACCCATCCACCTCTACCTTCAAAGTATTCAAAAGCTCTGCTTCCACCTCACTTCCGAGGAAGAGAGTTCCAAAGGCTCACAATCCTCAGAGAGAAAAACATTCGCCTCATCCCTGTTTCAAATGGTCCACACCTTATTTTTAAACAGTGGCCCCTAGTTCTAGATTCTCCTACAAGAGGAAACATCCTCTCCACATCCACCCTGACGATACCCCTCAGGATATTTTATGTTTCAATCAAGTTGACTCTCACTCTTCTAAACTCCAGTGCATACAAGCCTAGCCTGTCCAATTTTTTCCTCATCAGATAACCTGTCCAATCCAAGTATTAGGAGGCCATTCACGGGCTGCCTGCCACCTGCTGCTACCCCACCCTGATGAAATGTCGCTGCCACCAAGCCCGCCAAAGAAGGAGGGCATTAAATTCCCCCCATTATATCAGACAGACAAGATACTGCATTTGAGTACAGGACATAGCCCAGTCTGCATATTGCCAGCTAGGATTCAACGCATCATAAATTCTGCTGCTGCCATATACTGTAGATAATGAGAGCTTGAACGTCCAATGGCTGTTACTGACGATAGAGCTGAGGAAGCAAAACAAGACTGGAAACTATGTGTAATTAAGGAAGAGTCAACATATTAAAGGCTGAAGCCAGAATTAATATTCCGGAAAGCAGTAATATATAAAACCTCACAATGTGGGAAAATCTACTGGCAGAGAAGCAGGAAACATTTTTTTCAAGAAGATAAAACAGATGCTTCTCCCTAAGAAATGTTATCAAGACACAACACTCAAAAGTTGTCCTGCAATCATAGAAACATGGTCCATTTTATGAAGAAATGCAATTAATGTTCAAAGTGTGAATATCCTTTCAAATGACACAGCTCACAACCTCCTTTGGGACAAATGCAACAATAGTTAGTGACAGATAAGTGGGGAGAAAGTGACACCTGCAATTCGAATGCTAATAATCATGCACCAAGGTAGCTGAGCAAATCTACAGTGTTTCTAATATCGTTTCTTACACAAGTGCAAGTTTAACTTTGCAGCAATTAATTCAGTTACGTATTTACATGCGCAAATGATTGGCATAAATGATTTTAATGCCATACCAGCACATGCTAATTAGAACCAGGGACAATGTAGTACCCAACCCATTGGATTACTCAAATTTTATTTCAAATTCTGTCTATTTCTGGATGGCAAGAAAGTTTCGGGAATCTCAGAAACCTATTCTTTAGATACTGGTGCAGTTTGCGACGCAAACACAGCATGTGACAGCCCTGTGATTGGAGATGTAGGACCTTTAATATTGGGAGCAGCAGCAACAATACTGAATGCTCATTTCTCTCACCACTCTTCCCCCATTTCCTCCTTTCCTGAATACATTAAGAACTCTTTCAAAATCCATTCAATTGCAGATTTAAAAGCCCGGAGAAGGATCTTGTTATTGTGGAGGGACGCGAAGCCCCCAAGCGTAGAGGCTTGGATCAAAGACATGGTGGGGTTTCTTAGGTTGTGGAAGATAAAGTTTGCCTTGCGAAGGTCCTTGCAGGGGTTCTCTGGGAAGTGGCAACCGTTCCTTGACTTTCTCGTGGAACGTTAGGTGGAGGTCAGCAGCAACAGCAACCCGGAGGGGGGGCTGATTTCCTTTGATTTTTGTAAGGGGCGCATGCCCCATTTTGCTTTGAGATGGGTGTTAAATTGTTAATCGTTTAGAGGGTTAAGTTGTTTTGTTTTGTTGGCATATTGCCCTGTTTTCTTTTTATTATTTTCCTTTTTGGAGCGTTTTGTAAACATTATTGAATAAAAACATTTTAAAAAAAAGATGTGTTCTTATCTTTTTTTTAATATAAATTTAGAGTACCCAATTTTTTTTTCCAATTAAGGGGCAGTTTCGAGTGGCCAATCCACATACCTTGCACATCTTTGGGTTGTGGGGGTGAGACCCACACAGACACGGGGGAAATGTATAAACTCCACACGGACAGTGACCCGGGGCTAGGATCGAGCCCGGGTCCTCGGCACAATGAGGCAGCAGTGCTAACCACTGCACCACCGTGCCATCCAAGATGTGTTCTTGTCTTATCATCTTTTCCCAACTAGTTATTTTCTCTTTTCCCCGTTCCTGAAGATCATTCCTTCTGGATTTCTTTTGAATGTCAGAGTTTAATTTTCTCGCAGTAATAGCAGCAAACCGACTTGAAGATAAAATAATAGCGGTTGATTTTTCTTGTACGATCATCCTGGGAAGGTAGTTAATGGTAGAACACCACCAAAACCGGCCTTGCGAGACCTATTGCTTTATTCCTGCATAGATTGTAAACTGCCCAAATTACAGTGAAACCCAGTGTACATTTTTCATAGTTCGGAGGAACTGTTGTTGAATCATAGAATTTACAGTGCAGAAGGAGGCCATTCGGCCCGTCGAGTCTGCACTAGCCCTTGGAAAGAGCAACCCACTTAAGCCCATGCCTCCACCCGATCCCTGTAACCCCACCAAACCTTTTTGGACACTAAGGGCAATTTAGCGTGGCCAATCCACCTAACCTGCACATCCAAGCCCACACATCCACCCTATCCCCATAACCCAGTAACCCCACCCGACACTAAGGGCAATTTTGGACACTAAGGGCAATTTAGCATGGCCAGTCCACCTAACCTGCACATCTTTGGACTGTGGGAGGAAACCGGAGCACCCGGAGGAAACCCACGCACACACGGGGAGAACGTGCAGACTCCGCACAGACAGTGCCCCAAGCCGGGAATCGAACCCGGGACCCTGGAGCTGTGAAGCAACTGTGCTAACCACTGTGCTGTCATCAGTACAACTAATAAGTTGGTGCAAGGTACAAATCACATACCCAAATGACGGTTAGCAAAGGACAATCGAGCTCGCCCAACCTCCCTCACGCTTAAATTAAGGCAAAATACTGCGGATGCTGGAAATCTGCAATAAAAAAAACAGGAAGTGCTGGAAAACCTCAACAAGTCCGGCAGCATCTGTGCAGAGGGAAACAGACGTCAATGTTTCCGGTTGAATGACTCCTCTTCTGAACTGACCTCATACTTGTCATGATATTCAAACACACACATCATGATGGACACACTACCAGGCAAATCAGAGTACACAACACCACAACCAATCATAGACAAGAACACCAACCACATAAAAAGCACGAGCACGACACCTGGTGGTCAGTAGGTCTGGGGAGAAGGGAACAAGAAAGAGCTGTTAAAACATCACAAGCAGGGAACCCCCACGTGCAGAGTGCAAAGACCAAACTGTAAATAGTAAGTTTAAATAAAATAGCGTTGTACCATATACAACCGTGTTGGCTCATCTGTGTGTCAGAACACCCAACACCACATGGTACAGGAGTGGATCGATACCTGCCTACTAACCTGCCATTCTGGACATGGACCACACCGACAAACCGCAGCCGATGCAAGTCGCGGGGAACCTAGGTACCAACTGGAAGCTCTACAGGCAGCGATTTGACCTGTACATCCGTGCCACCGAAAAACAGAATGCCTCGGATGACACGAAGATTGCAATGCTCCTCTTCTACGCAGGTCAGCACGCCACCAACGTCTTCAACTCACTGGTGTTCGAAGAAGGCGAAAACCAATCCAAATATGACACGGTCATCCTCAAACTGGACCAGCACTTTCAAGTTGAAGTAAATGAAAGTTTTGAAAGATACCTCTTTCAGCAACGCCTGCAAGGTAAGGAGGAGCTTTTTCAACCCTTCTTGACGCACCTCCGGATTCTAGCGCAGTCCTGCAGTTACGGCACCACCACAGAGTCCATGATCAGGGACCAGATTGTTTTTGGCGTTGCCTCTAGTGGCCTACGCCAGCAGCTTCTTAAAATGAAAAGCCTCACCTTAGCGTCTGCTGTGGAAGCCTGTGTCCTCCACGAAAATGCTACCTGCCGTTTTGCCCGATTTCAGGCGTCAGAGTTGGCACGGAGGGGGTCCCCAGCCGTCGAATCGGCAAGCCAGGCCGCCCACGACGTCGAACGCATCCAGGCCGTCGATTACTTCCCGACCCACGGCCCGGACGACAGCGGCCGCTTCCCGCGCTTTTCGCGGTCTCCCGCGCAGGTGCGCGCCAAAAATAACGGCCACAACGAGAGACGCACTGCGCAGGCGCGCCCACCGCAAGATCGCACTGCGCATGCGCAGTGGCGCAACGAACGCCGTGACGTCATGACGTGCGGCAATTGTGGAGCTCTACATTTAAAAGGGCAATGTCCTGCAAAAAACCGACAGTGCCTCAGATGTGGCAAGATGGGCCACTACGCAGCCCACTGTCGTTCGGCTCAACCCATGGATCCGGCGCATCCTCGACAATCTCGCAGACAAATCAGGACCGTCCAGCCCACGCATCAAGACTTCCAGTTAAGTGATGCAGATGACCAGGATGCCTTCCGCGTTTCCGTCATTGATGTCAACAAGGTCAATGCCATCAATCCAGCCGATGAGTGGTGTGCCACCCTGACGGTCAACCCGAACTCGTCGCAAGCCCATTAGACTGGACTTATAATACCGTTCATATGTTTAACAAGTTGCACAATTTTACATGATAACCTGTTGTTGTTTATCGTTCCAGATGTCGTCTGACTGGACAACTGTTCAAGTTTTTTTCTTTTTCTTCTTCTCTCGTTCGCATTTATGTTATGTTATGGTACAACTTGGTTCATGTGACGCACCCGACATCGCCCCATGTACATAGTTCCGTCATATGCACATGCTGCACACGACACACACACACTCTTAGATGCACTCACGACACGATCATATTTATTACCACGTAGGCACATATCTTTGTAAAAAGGGGGGATGTCATGATATTCAAACACACACATCATGATGGACACACTAACAGGCAAATCAGAGTACACAACACCACAACCAATCATAGACAAGAACACCAACCACATAAAAAGCACGAGCACGACACCTGGTGGTCAGTAGGTCTGGGGAGAAGGGAACAAGAAAGAGCTGTTAAAACATCACAAGCAGGGAACCCCCACGTGCAGAGTGCAAAGACCAAACTGTAAATAGTAAGTTTAAATAAAATAGCGTTGTACCATATACAACCGTGTTGGCTCATCTGTGTGTCAGAACACCCAACACCACAATACTCAGCATCACGGCCAGACACTTGCTCACCTACCGCTCTCCAACTCCCGCCCACCGGCCCCCGGAGAGACAAAAAAAAACCAGCCCCCCCCCCCCCCACCCAGATAATCAGAACCAGCCGCGCGATCTGAGGTTCACCTGGGATCAAGAGCTTGTGGCTGCCCTGTGAGAAAGTGGTTTCTGACCCCAGCTTTCGTAGTGAGCGAAAGAATCACACAGGCATCGTCTGATTAGAATGGGAAACCCCAAAGGCAATCAGACCAATCAGGTTTTACCGCGGCGACCAATACTGTGCACAGTTCCAAACACAACACAGCAAACTCTGTACTCTTTGGTTTCTCCTGTTCATACCAAACCGTGCTTGGGCAAACCGGTGCGCTCCCAACCACTCTTCATGCTTGGCATTTCCCTTCAAGAGAGCAAAACACACGTTCCGTAATCTGTAATTGGTTTTACGGAACTGATTAAAGTGAAACCAATAATGTTACACATCCTCGGCATTTCTCTCTAGGGAAATTACTGCATATTGACAAAGAAGGCATTCCAATGAAAAATGACACACGGACAATTCCATTAACTTGGGAAATTTGTATCTGTGGGCATGACGTGATCCGCCAGATCATTGCTATCCACTCGGGCAAAGTCTGGAAATCCCGTTTAAATCAAATCACAAAACAAATCCTTTGAAGGTTCTACAAACCATGGAGGTCTAGAAATTTTAAAGTGGTTTGTTAAAGGATTAGAATTGTCCTTTGATCCTAAATGTGAAAATTCCTCTGTTCTCTATTTTAACATGATCAGTGGCCTGTCTAAGAACCAAAGAAATGTAAAAACATAAGAAACAGGAGCAGGAGTTGACCCATTCGGCCAATCGAGCCTGCTCCACCATTCAATACATCACAGCTGATCATCAGATTCAACTCCACTTTCCTGCCCATTCTCCACATCCCCAATTCGCTGAGAGACTTGCCTTAAGTATGTTCAGTGATGGATCTCCCACAACCCTCTGAGGTACAGAATTCCCCTCTGAGGCGTCCTGTGTCTCCATCTCAGAGTCGGAGTCCACTTCCTCCGTCATCTCGGCACCCCTATCTCCACACATGTCTGCAACGACCTGCGCTGACATTGAGTGCGGCACCAGAGGACCAGAGGAAGATTGTGAGGAATACTCTCCACTGTGTCTGGTCTCTGTGGCTGTAGAAGTGAGCCCCGGGGGAGGGGAATCTTTGGAAGAAATGGTCTTCTGGATCGAACGTGGTCTACATGCTTGCGCTGGAGACGACCCTGGGCTTGCACCTGGTAAGAGATAGGGCCCGTTCGGCGAAAGATAATGGCAGGGGCCCACTGGGCACCACCAGCAAAATTTCAAACAAACACTGGGTCACCGGGCGCAAACTGCCAAATTGGCCGGTGCCGAGAAAGACCAGGGGCGGGATTCTCCGACCTCCCACCGGGTCGGAGAATCGCCGGGGGCCGGCGTGAATCCCGCCCCCGCTGTGTCGCGAATTCTCCACCACTGGATATTCGGTGGGGGCGGGAATCGCGCCGCACCGGTCGGCGGGATTCCCCCGGTGATTCTCCGGTCCGCGATGGACCGAAGTCCCGCCGCTGTCAACCCACGCCAGCCGGCGTGGATTGAACCACCTACCGTACCGGCGGGAGCAGACAGCGCGGGCGGGCTCCGGGGTCCTGGGGGGTGGCGCGGGCTGATCTGGCCCCGGGGGGTGCCCCCACGGTGGCCTGGCCCGCGATCGGGGCCCACCGATCCGCGGGCAGGCCTGTGCCGTGGGGGCACTCTTTTCCTTCTGCCTTCGCCATGGTCTCCACTATGGCGGAGCTGGAAGAGACCCCCTCCACAGCGCATGCGCGGGGATGCCGTGAGCGGCCGCTGACGCTCCCGCGCATGCGCCGCCCGGCAAAGTCATTTCCGCGCTGGCTGGCCGGGCACCAAAGGTCTTTCCCGCCAGCTGGCGGGGCGGAAATCAGTCCGGCGCGGGCCTAGCCCCTCAAGGTAAGGGCTCGGCCCCTCAAGATGTGGAGAATTCCGCACCTTTGGGGCAGCGCGATGCCGGACTGATTCGCGCCGTTTTTGGCGCCGTTCAGCGGACATCGTGCCGATTACGGAGAATTCCACCCCATGTCCCTGCCGTTCTTGAGTGCGGCGTACTTTTGCGCTAATGTCCAGGAAAACCATGCTAAGATGGGTGCGAAGTCTCCGGCCCATTAGGAGTTCCGCAGGAGCTACCCCAGTCACCACATGTGGCGTGGTCCTGTATGAAAACAAAAAACGAGCCAGTCTCGTGACCACAGACCCGGAAGACTGCTTCTTTAGGCCCCATTTGAATGTCTGCACTGCGCGCTCCACCAACCCATTGGAAGCCGGGTGGTATGGAGCGGTGCAGATATGGCGTATGCTGTTCATCTTCATGAACCTCGCGAACTCCTCACTTGTGAACGGAGTGCCGTTGTCCGTGACCAGCACCTCGGGGAGGCCATGCGTACTGAAAGACAAACGCATCTTCTCGATTGTTGCGCAGGACGTTGTGCCTACCATCTTATGCACCTCTAACCATTTAGACTGGGCATCGATTAATATAAGGAACATGGATCCCTGAAAAGGGCCGGCAAAATCCACATGCAAGTGCGCCCAAGGCCGCCCTGGCCATTCCCAGTGATGTAAGGGCACGGCTGGCGGAAGCTTCTGATGCTCCTGGCAAATGGAGCAGTTTTGGGCCACCTTCTCAATGTCGGTGTCGAGGCCTGGCCACCAGACATACCTCCGGGCCAACATTTTCATTTTGGTCACACCCGGATGCCCATTGTGCAAGTCTCTCAGTATCAGCTCCTGTCCTTTTTCTGGGACAATCACACGCATCCCCCACAAGAGGATACCGTCTTCCACGCTAAATTCTGACAGCTTGGAGGAAAATGCCCGCAACTCGCCTGGGAGCTGTCTATGTTGCCCACCATACAGGACTATGTGCCGAACCTTTGACAGGACTGACTCCGTCTGGGTCCACTCACGGATCTGTGATGCCGTGACAGGCAAGGAGTCCATAAAATTTAGTGTTGCAACCACCTCACCGGTCGTGGGGGTCGACATGGGGCCAGTCGACAAAGACAATCGGCTCAGTGCGTCGGCACTTGCTATCTGGGTCCCTTTTTAATGCTCCAGATAATACACGCAGGCAGCGAGCAACAAAGCCCAGCGCTAGATCCGTGCGGAAGCAATGGGCGGTATTGTCTTATCCTCTCTGAAAAGTCACGTGATCAGTCACGATAGTGAAGTGGCGGCCATACAAATACTGGTGGGAGCATTTCACCACAAAGACCCCGCCAGGCTCTCCTTCTCGATCTGCACGTACTTCTTTTCCGCTGCAGTCAATGTGCGGGAGGCGAAAGCTATCGGCCACTCGGCCCCGTTCTCCATCTTGTGGGACAGGACGGCCCCAATACCATACGGGGATGCATCACATGTGACGAGCAAAGGCTTTCCCGGATCATAGTGGGTTAGTAACCTAGACGACGACAATTGTTGTTTTACCCGCCGGAAAGCGGTTTCTTGCGGCTGACCCCAAACCCAGGTGTGATTTTTCTTTAACAGAAGGTGCAACGGAGTCAGCGTAGTTGCCAGATTGGGAGGAACTTCCCGTAATAGTTTACGAGGCCGAGAAAAGAACAAAAATGTGAAGTGTCAGTCGGGGCGGGGGCCTGTTGAATTGCACGCACCTTGTCTGCGACGGGTGCAAACATTTGCGGTCCACCCGATAACCCAGATAGACTACTTCCTTCGCCTGAAAGTCGCACTTTGTACATCGTAAACGGACTCCAGCCTCTGAAAAGTGTCTAAGGACAGCCTTCAAATTTTCCAAATGTTCCTGCTCCGACGTCCCTGGAATCAAAACGTCATCTAAGTAAACAGCGACACGCGGCAAACCTCTCAAGATGCCCTCCATGACGAGTTGAAACATAGCACAGGCAGAGGATACCCCAAAGGGCAACCGTGTATATTCATACAGGCCCCGGTGTGCATTAATAGTTACATATGGCCGGGAGGCAGGCTCCAGCTCCAACTGTAGGTAGGCATGATTTTGTGAGCAAGAGTCCGCCTGCAAGCTTCGCGTAGAGATCTTCTATGCAAGGCATTGGATATCAGACGAGCCGGGAAACCATATTCACTGTAAGTTTATAGTCGCTGCACAAGCAAACTGTGGCATCTTTACAGGTACAATTGGCGCTGCCCAGTCAGCGAAACGGACGGACCTGATAATACTCAAGGACTCCAAACGAGTGAGCTCCTCTTCTACCTTCTCGAGCAAGGCGTAAGGCACCGGGCGCACCCGTAAATAGCACGGCGTGGCTCCTGGTTCGACTTGGATACGGGCTACGGCCCCTTTTATTTTCCCCAAACCGGGTTGCAATACATCTGGGTATCGTCCTAGTACCTCTGTCAACCCTCCAGAACCTGTTTGGAGGATGTGCTGTCACTGCAGCCACAAATGGCGCAACCAGTCCCGACCCAACAGGCTGGGCCCGTGGCCGCGCACCACGATAAGTGGGAAACGCCCCTCCTGGCGTCCATAAACAACAGGGGTCATTGTAGTTCCTGCAATGTCCAATGGTTCCCCCGTGTAGGTGGCCAACCTGGCCTGTGAGTCGGTTAATGTAAGGGTCTGTATATCCTGCTTGATGCGGTCGAATGTCCTCTGGGCGATCACAGAGACCACTGCGCCAGTGTCCAACTCCATCTCAAGCGGGTGACCATTGACCCATACTGTCAACTTAATGGGGGCCACACGGGGAGCTGCCACACAATGCAGCTGCAGGCAGCCGTCCGCCGTCTCCATGTCCTTGGGAGTAGTCGCCGCAGGTTCATCCAAATGGAAGGTACGGCCCCTGGGCTGGCCCCAATTTCTGTCAGAACGATGGCACCTCTGGCGCCCCCAGGACCGGCATCCGCGGCGGGGTCAGCGCCCACAATTCCGACACTGACATGGCTCCTCATCCATTGGTTCTGGAGAAGGCTCCCTTCGGGGAGGAACATCTGGAGGCCACAGGCGTCGACCTGGACGCCGCCCCGCTCAAGGTACTGCAAGGGTGCGGGGAGACGCTTTTGGGCGGAAGGGTGTTGCGCCCCAAGGCGTGCACCTCCATTCCCTGTAGCTGCTGCACTCCCCGTTCTGCACTCTCACAGGACATTACTCTTTGAATGGCCTGTTGAAAAGTCAATGTTGGCTCAGCTAACAACTTTCTCTGGGTGGCCACATTGTTAATACCGCAAACCAAACGGTCGCGTAACATTTCTGACAAGGTCTCACCATAGTCACAGTACTCCGCAATCCTGCGTAGCCTGGATTCTCCTAGGGTCCTTTTAGTGGTATTAAACCGGTAACACTGGACTATCGTGGACGGGGTTGGGTTAAAAAGTTGCCCCACTAAGGTCACAAGTTCATCAAACGTCTTGGTATCCGGCGCAGCTGGGTACGTAAGGCTCCTAATGGCTCCAAACGTATGCGGGCCGCAGGCAGTGAGCAAAATGACCACCTGCCGCTCATTTTCGGTGATGTTGTTTGCCCGGAAATAGTAACGCATCCGTTGTGCGTACTGGTTCCAACTTTCCAGCGCAGCATCAAAGACATCCAAACGTCCGTACAGAGGCATGGTGTAACAGAAAACAACTTCCAACCTGTATCCAACAAAAATCCAGGGAGGTGGCTTCAGCAGTGTAGACAGCTATCCACTTTAACCCTCGTCACCAGTTTTGTGAGGGCCACAAAGAATCCAGCACGTGTTGTAGAATAGAAAAAAATAACATTTATTTACAATAACATATATATATATATATATATATATATATATATATATATATATATATATATATACAACAGCAGCAGTAACTCCCTTGCTGCTCACTCCTCTCCAGCTGGTTCCATATTGGCCAGCTTTATTTATGCAGGGAATCTGCTAATGATTTCTCCGCCCCCCTCATTGGGGAAGCTCATACTCCCTAAGGATTGTGGGATTGCCATTAATCCCCAGCCAGTGGTAAGCAGGCAGGTTATAACACTAGGATTCTATGATTCCCTGTGCACTCTGTCAAGTTCCTTTGGGATCTTGTCGTTTCAGTGAGAGCGTCACTCATTCTTCTAAACTCCAGAGAACACAGACCCAATTTACTCAGCCTCTCATCGCAGGGGAACCCCCTCATCCCAGGATCAAATCTAGTGAACCGTCTTTGCTGTTCTGCTTTCACTGCAAAAATACGTCTTCTTAAAATTTACAAATAAATAATTTATTCAAGAAAATTAGACCTTCCACAACTCTGACTATAATACGCAAACACCAGTTCTAAAAATACTATGGGAAGCAAGAAACTAAATGGCATATCGAAAATTCTGACTCTTACACAAGTTTACTTAAGCGCACAAGAATATATATACATATCCAATCACCCACTCCAAGCTCAACAATCTAGTGTAGGAGTTTCTGCGGGCTGAGGGAATAGACTCAGTTCCTAGGAAAATAGTGAAACAGACACAAATGTTCCTTTGGCTCATCCTCAAGACTGACTGGTCCGTTTGGCTGCTGGGCCTTGGTCCTGCTGGTGTGGCTCCTCCGCAGGAATCTTTTGTGGTCTGTGTTGTCTGGTGTTCGTGATCTTCCGCCTTGTAGTCTCCTAGAAGCTCCGCAGTAGTTTCCACTGCGAATATACTTTAACCGGTTGACTTCATTAGAATAGCAAGCTGAAAATTTACTCAAATGTGGCTGAGTGAGTGGGCAAGAACATAGCCAATAGAATATGATGTTGCACATGTGAACATATGTACATAGGAAATAGGAGCAGGATTAGGCCACTCGGCCCCTCGAGCCTGCTATCCGATTCAACAAGATCATGGCTAATCTGATTGGAACCTTAACCCCACATTCCTTTCTAGGCCTGATAACCTTTCACCCCTCTTGTTAATCAAGAATCTATCTAGCTCTGCATTAAAAATATTCAATGATTCTGCTTCCACTGCCCTTTGAGGAAGTGAGTTCCAGAGACTCGCCACCCTCTGAGAGAAAGAAATTCTCCACATGCCTGCCTTAAATGGGCGGGTGTTTGAGCCCGTGGATGCAGTGAGCGTTATCAGTAACCCGGCGCAAAATGCTGCCAGTGTTGGGAAGCAAGATTCTCGCCGATGAGATATCGTTTCCCGATTTTCCCCATCCCTCGCTGGTGACATAATGAGATTCCCGCCCTTCGTGGGCACGAACCTCATTTAAATACATTTTAAAATTATCAGCAGGCTTCCCTACCACATGATTGCCCCCTCACTGAATATTACACCTTGCCGACTTGGCGCCACATTGGGAAGGCTTACAACAGCTTTACAGGGATTCAGTTTAGGGGTTCCCGCCAGGGGTGCCAATGTAAGTACGGCCACCGGGAGGAGAAGGACATGCCCAGGCAGTGCCCTGTCATTGCCGCTACCAGGATAGGTTGGCACTGCCCCTGGCGTTGGTTGGCAGTGCCAATATATGCCAGGGGGCAGTGCCGGAGAGGGTCCTCTGGGGAGCCCCATTGAGGGTTCCCCTCCTGTGGTTAGGGTGGTCGGGCCGATGTCTGTGAAGGGGGGTGGCAATGCCTGAGAAAGGGGGGAGGGGGCACAACTGCAGTGAGGGAACGGGGGCAGTGAGTCAGGGTGGGAGGTGGGCGAGGGGAGAGTCCCTGATCCATGTGTGGCTTTAGGTGGGGGTGGGGAAAGAGACCCCCGATTCCTCCATGGTGGTGGTGGTGGTGGTGGGGGGGGCGCCCTAATGCTGCCTGAGGGGTCCACCACGTCCGTGGGTGGGGGGGTTGGGGAAAGTTTAATTCCAGCGCTTAACGGGCTGCCCTTTAAAGCTAGCAGCCCGCGTTCTGTGGAGCCGGCCCTATCAGGCCCCGTCCCGCCAGAGTGAAGGCGTAACTCCCCGCCACCCCGATCTGGTCTGAAAACCCGGCTGTGTTTCTGGGGAGATACACGCTGGTGTTCAGTCGGAGCCAGGCACTCTGCCCCCTTCCGGTCCCTTGTTCTAAACAGTGAGCCCTGGTTTTAGATTCTGGGACAAGAGGAAACATCCTCTACACATCCACCCTGTCAACACCCCTCCGGATCTTAAAAGTTTTGATCAAGTCGCCTCTCACTTTTCTGAATTCCCGTGGATACAAACATCTAAAAAAAAATGTTAGAGTGCCCAATTCATTTTTTCCAATTCAGGGGCAATTTAGCGTGGCCAATCCACCTACCCTGCGCATCTTTGGGTTGTGGGGGCGAAACCCACGCAAACACGGGGAGAATGTGCAAACTCCACACGGACAGTGACCCAGAGCCGGGATCGAATCTGGGACCTCAGCGCCGTGAGGCAACAGGGCTAACCCACTGCGCCACACTGCTGCCACCCGTGGATACAAACATAACCTCTCCAACCTTTCCTGAGAAGACAATCCACCCATTCCAGTTGTTAGTCCAGTAAACCTTCTCTGACCTGCTTGTAGTGCATTTACATCTTTCCTTCAGTAAGGAGACCAATACTGTACACAATACTCCAGATGTGGTCGAAACCAATGCCCCGTACAACCGAGGCATAACCTCCTTACCTTTGTAATCAATTCCTCTCACAATAAATGATAACAGTCTATTCCCTATCCTGTGTAAGTGAAGTGTGGCGATCCCGTTTGGTAGGAGGAATGGAGGTGTAGAGAATTCCTTAAATGGTGAGAGACGGAGAAATGTTGGTGTCCAATGGCACCTGGGTGCCCTCGTTCACAATCATTGAAAGCTAGCATGCAGGTGCAGCAAGCAATTAGGCAAATGGTATGTTGGTTTTACTGGAAGAGGATTTGAGTACTGGAAAAAAGATGTCTTACTTCAATTGTATAAACCCTTGGTGAGATCGACCTGGAGTACTGTTTACAGTTTTTACCCCCCTCTCCTCAGGAAGGCTATAATTGCCACTGATGGAGTGCATCAGGTGTTCGCCAAACTAATCCCTGGGATAGTGGCACTGTCCTGTGAGGAGACTGGGCCTGTATGCTGTCGAGTTTTGAAGAATGGGAGGTGATCTAATTGGAACTTGCAAAATTCTTACAGGGTTTGAGAGGGTGGGTGCAGAAAGGATGTTTTCCCTGGCTGGTGTGACTAGGACCAAGGTACATCGTTTCAGAATAAGGGGCAAACCATTTAAGACTGAGATGCCGAGGAAGATCTTCACTCAGAGGGTAAGGAATCTTTGGATTTTTTAACCCCAAGGAGCTAAGAGTTCAGTCATTCAGTATGTTCAAGTTAGAGATTGACAGATTTCTAGATAGCACTGACATCAAGGGATATGGGGATAGTGCGACAAAATGGCACTAAAGGCAGATGATCAACCATGATTTGGCAGAATGACAAAGCAGGCTTGAGGGGCTGAATGGCCTATTCCTGCTCCGATGTCCCAATCCTTTCACGATGTGGAGATGCCGGCGTTGGACTGGGGTGAGCACAGCAAGAAGTCTTACAACACCAGGTTAAAGTCCCACAGGTTTGTTTCGAATCACTAGCTTTCGGAGCACAGCTCCTTCCTCGGGTGCTGCGAAAGCTAGTGTTTCGAAACAAACCTGTTGGACTTTAACCTGGTGTTGTAAGACTTCTTACTGTGCCAATCCTTTCAGACATTGGAAATTCTATGCCAGGCTGTTTTCTAAAGACAGGGTGGAGACAGGAAATTCTTCTATTTGTGAGTGTAGTTGAGTATTGTTAGGAGTAGATCGAACAGACAGATTTCGACACCTCCAGTACACACTAGGGATATGCGTCAGGAAGTTATACTCCTGCTACCGATGATTTTCCATTCAATACAATTACTGAATGAGGAATCACATCCTGGGGGACATGTAGAGCAAGGAAGGTAGGAAAATTCCCTCAATATGTTCAAGTGGAAACCTTAATCCTGCACTCACTCTTCGAATCCTGCAAGTGCTTAAAAACAAAGGCCTAGATTTTCCAATCCTGTGGGAATTCCAGCATATTGACAGCAGGGTGGGCTATGTGCCAGTTTCCTGGAAGTATTTTCACCACCACAAAGCCATCTGACTCAGGGAAGAATTGTCAGGACTGCGGCCGATGCTGGAATTGTGGACTAACGTTTTCAGATAATTTTTTCACGTATCACCCTTTCCCGTATGCGCTTAGTTGCTCCAGGATTTTTATAAATATACTCGGTTCATTGGATTTGAGCATTGTTGACCTGCTCAATATTTGTTGTTCATCCCAGGTTGCCCTTGAGAAGGTGGTGGGGAGCTGCCTTCTTGAACCGCTGCAGTCCACGTGGTGTAGGTACACCCACAGTGCTGTTAGTGAGCGAGTTCCAGGATTTTGACCCAATGACAGTGAAGGAACGGCAGGGTGCTGTGTCGCTTACAAGCGCTGGGGTTCCCATCCATCTGCTGCCCTTGTCCTTCTAGGTACTAAAGGTTATGGATTTGGAAGGTGCTGTTGAAGGAGCTTTTGGGGAGTTGCTGCATTGCACCTTGTAGATTGTGCACACTGCTGCCACTGTGTGTCAGTGGTCAGGGAGTTAGTGTTGAAGCTGGTGGATGGAGTGCCAATCAAGTGGGGCTGCTTTGACCTGGATGGTGTTGAGCTTCTTGAGTGTTGTTGGAGCTGCACTCATCCAGGTAAGTGGAGAGTATTCCATCACACTCCTGATTTGTGCCTTGTGGATGGTGGACACGCTTTGGGGGGTCAGGCGGTGAGTTACTCTCCGCAGGATTCCCAGCCTCTGAACTGCTCTCGTAGCCACAGTATTTATACGGCTGGGTCCAGTTCAATTTCTGGTCGATGGTAACCCCCAGGATGATGATACAGCCCTTTGTTTTTTAAACATGCGTTAGAAGTTTCACGGAGTCTTTCAGAGGATAAGGGAACAGTGAATTATAGAGGAAAGCTCCAAAAAGCTCTGTGAAACGTGTAGTACAGCTGTCAATGATGGGTTGGAGTGCTTGGGAAAAGTACAGAGGACTAGAGTGAACAGTTATAAGACGGGGAGATGCAGAGGTGCAGCGATGGGTGACACAGCGAGAAGAAGTATGTGATGTCAGTCACCTTGATGTACTTGACATCCAAACCATTGCCACATATACAATTCCTCAATCCCTAATTGCCCTCAGAAGAACCTCAGTAGGCTGGAGTCCTCCCTTCCTGCAACTGTTTGCCCTTCTTGCTCTCAAGAGTGGTTTTCTTTCTTGAACAGGATGTCATTAGTCAGGTACACCAGGCTCTTTCGCACTATTCAATACATTTCTATTCAATAATCAGTTGGTGCAATATATGTGTTGCAATTTTCTGCACCGTAGCTAAAGATTGGTCAGATATGATAGCCGTGCATTCCTGCACAGTGAATTACTATGAACAAGTGCTGTTAATAGACACTGGTTGCTATAGTTACCGTTGGCTCTAGCTGGTTCTGAGCAACTCTTGTGATTTAAAAAAAAGATTTAACCGCAGGTGCCTCTTGAGCAGTGAGGTTATTATTTTATTCAGGATAGAGTTGTGAGCCAGGTACATCAGAGAACTATCGTCATTGATCTTGCTGCTTGAATCATTCATTGATAAAAGGTGAAAGCAATCTACGAAGTAAGGATAATCTGATCAAGTGACTAAGTTGTTTCCTCCATTTTGCCATATTTAAGGTGAGAATTACATTTAGCTTCATTCTCTGTGGTACATACTCGCTGAGATGTCACAGTACATGTAAACATAGACAAACAGATGGCTGCCAACTATTGCGAATTACTCAGAAAGCACTTCAATCAAGCATTTCAATGGTGTCATAAAACTTAGCTTGAGTTCAGCGCAGTGATTTAATTAGTAATTTGATTGGCTCTTCGTCATGTTTGACCTGGGCAGTGAAGCTTTTTGATCATTAGCGGCATTTCATGTGCGTCCAATCTTGTCTTCACGTGACATTTCCGGCAGAGGTCGCTGGAGAGAGGTCAAAAGCGAATAATAATATCTATTGTCACAAGTGGGCTTACATTAACACTGCAATGGGGCAGCATGGGTGGCGCAGTGGTTGACATTGCTGCCTCGCGGCGCCGGGACCCCAGATTCAGTCCCGGCTCTGGGTCGCTGTCCGTGTGGAGTTTGCACGTTCTCCCCGTGTTTGCGTGGATTTCGCCCCCGCGGCCCGGGGACGTGCAGGGTAGGTGGATTGGCCACACTAAATTGTCCCTTAATTGGATAAAATGAATTGGATACATTAAATCTTTTTTTTAAATTAACACTGCAATGAAGTTACTGTGAAAAGCCCCTAGTCGCCACACTCCGGTGCCTGTTCGGGTACACGGAGGGAGAATTCAGAATGTCCAATTCACCTAACAAGCCCGTCTTTCAGGACTTGTGGGAGGAAACCGGAGCACCAGGAGGAAACCCACGCAGACACGGGGAGAACGTGCAGACTCCGCACAGACAGTGACCCAAGCCAGGAATCAAACCTGAGACCCTGGAGCTGTGATGCAACAGTGCTAACCACTGTGCTCCCTTGCTGCCCTAGGAGAGGAAGTGTGATGGAGGCAGCTTTGGGAGGGCATCGGTTTGTCAGAAGCAGTAAACGGAGCAGGGTTTCAGTAAAAATAGATAACAATTGCAGCAGGCGGGGGGTTCCAGCATTCATTAAACATGTTGCTGAGACTGATGGGATGAGAGTCAGGTGAGGGAGGTGTTCCTTTTTGCTGTAGCTGGGGAGGCCTACAGGTTTGTTTGACCTGAGGGAGAAGGCACTTCTCCTTCTGGCCCACAAGCAGTGCTGGAAAAGCACTTATCTGCTCCAAGCAGAACTCTTCCCCTCCCCTCAGCTGCCGGGTTTCCTGACACACGGTAAACTTTGGCAGCCAGCACTGGAGCAGAGAAACAACCTGAGACATGCTGCAGTCCCATGATAACATATAAATGAGGCTCCTGCCTTCTGCAAGCAAGGTATTCATTCACCTCCCCCAAGATCCAAAACCAGAACCGGTTCAAGGCGGAATGTGTTTGATTTGAACATTTTTTAACTTCTCTAAAAAAAATGATTTAATGGAATGTGGGCTTCACTGGCAAGGCCAGCATTTGTTGCCCATCCCAAGTTGCCCTTCATTGAGTGACTTGCTTGGCCATTTCAGAGGGTAGGCAAGGGATGCTGGGGGTCTGGAGTCACACATAGGCCAGACCAGATAAGGATGGCAGATTTCCTGCCTTGTGTTTAGCACGGCTGGGACTGCTGCGCCAGGGACCCGGGTCCAATTCCAGCCTTGGGTCACTGTGTGGAGTTTGCACTTTCTCCCCGTATCTGCGTGGGTTTCATCCGGGCGCTCCTGTTTCCTCCCACAGTCCAAAGACTGTGTGGTAAGGTGGATTGATCATGCTAAATTGCCCCTTAGTGTTCAAAGATATGCAGGTTAGGTGGAATTATGGGGATAGGGAGGGGGAGTGGGCTTAGGCAGGGTGCTCTTCCCGAGGATCGGTGCACTATAGGGATTCTATGCATAGTGAACCAGTTGGTTTAAACATTTTTTTTAGAGTACCCAATTCATTTTTTTTCCAATTAAGGGGCAATTTAGCGTGGCCAATCCACCTACCCTGCACATTTTTGGGTTGTGGGGGCGAAACCCACGCAAACACGGGGAGAATGTGCAAACTCCACACGGACAGTGACCCAGAGCCGGGATCGAACCCGGGACCTCGGCGCCGTGAGGCAGCAGGGCTAACCACTGCGCCACCGTGCTGCCCTCCCGGGAACATAAATATCCTGTTAACTGCTGCGCCAGGCGAGTGTCTAATTCGTTTTATTCGGGTGAGTGGCGAGTATCCACTCACCCGATTAAAACCTGCAAGCAGTTAAAAATCAGGCAGCCAGAAAAACGAAAAGCGACATCAATATGAACAATTAACTACATAACGATGAAGAGAATAGGGTCTGGAGTCCATTGTAGCCGCCCCACAGAGCGTGTTGCAAAGTTGGCACAGAGCAAAACAATTCGTGAACTGTGGAGAACCCCATGCCTCGAGATTCAGGAAGGTAAACTGTGCTGGGACCATTGCATTAAACCCTGTAAATGTCTGATTCTTATTGTGTGGGCAACCCGTATCTGCCTATCGAGGGAGGGCAATCTTTCATGTCAGTGGAGCAGTGATCTTAATTGATCTGCTGCAGAAAACCCGCTGCCACTCGAGCCTTCTTCAAGGCTTGACCAACACGGGGGTAACCTTTGTGGAAATCTGGATGCAGCTCTCATTAAACAGGCTGCTGACTAGCCTGTCGAGCAGGAAGCAGACATCGCAGGTCACATGCACACCAAGCCACTTGCTCTCCTATTCCCAGGATTGGTCCAAAGTTTCCCTTTTAATTTGAAGAGTAGCTGTTAGCCTCGCCAGGGTGGGTTTTCCAGACTGAATCAAGTGCCTGATTTCAATCTGTCTGTGGGAAAAGCTGCTGAGTCATCTCTCCCCCGGCACTGGGGAACGCTTGTGGGCTGTTAGTGCTGTTAATACCAGCCAGCACCAATGTGACTGCGAGTCTGATTCTCTCTCGGTTCCACTCAGCTTTAGCAGTTGCGTTGGTGGTGCTGTTTGTTGCCGGTCCCAGTACACATGGTGGAAATTTCCCTCGCCATTGCTTCCCGCACCTCCCCACCAGCTTTTGAAGCCTTTGAGACAGAGTTGGTATTATTAACCTTTTGAAATGTTTCTGCAGCTATGGGATAACAGTGTGAGCTGAGAAGGGAGAGTGAGGAAGGTAACTATGGGGCTGGCACGTGGCGCAATGGCTAGCCTCACGGCGCTGAGGACCCGGGTTCGAATCCCGGCCCTGGGTTACTGTCCGTGCGGAGTTTGCACGTTCTCTCCGTGTCTGCGTGGGTTTCACCCCCATGACCCAAAGATGTGCAGGGTAGGTGGATTGGCCACGATAAATTGCCCCTTAATTGGGAAAAAAATAATTGGGTACTCTAAATTTATTTTTTAAAAAGGAAGTTAAATATGCATAAATATGAACATTAAATAAAGAATAAACACTTGCATTAAAGGAATATTTAATAAGGTATTGAGGGTTCTAAGAGATTTCACAGACTGTTTTCTTCGATTTTCAGCTTAGAACCATTGAACCCCTACATGGCCCATTGAGTCTGCACCGATCCTAGGTTTTACCTAGGCCCTATCCCAACCTAATCTACACATCTCTGGACACCGAGGAACAATTTTAGCATGGCCAATCCACCTAGTCTGCACATCTTTGGACTGTGGGAGGAAACCGGAGCACCCAGAGGAAACCCACGCAGACACGGGGAGAAAGTGCAAACTCCACACAGACAGTCACCCAAGGCCGGAATTGAACTTGGATCCCTGGCGCTGTGAGGCAGCAGTGCTAACTACGGTGCCACCATTACCGCCCAGCTTAGGTGACATCTAATCTTAGAATTGGAGCGGATGGAAATAGTGTTGTATACTTTTATAACCGTAAGCAGGATGTGATCTTAGCAGGGTTGATCTAAGTATGTGGACTGCACTCATTTCTAAAATGGTCCTTTGTGACAAGAGAAAGACTTGCATTTCTATAGCATCTTTCACATCCTCAGAACGCCCAAAAGCATTTAACAGCCAAAGAAGTTATTTTCGAAGTGCAGTCAAAGTCGTAATGGGGGAAACGCAGCAACCAATTTGCGGACGGCAAGCTTTAACTTTTTTTTAAAAATATGTTTTATTGAAATTTTTTTCCCAAACAACAATTTTTCCCCTCTTACAAAGCAAACGCAACAATAACAATACAGAAATTTTTAACAATACACAAGTAACAAAACCCCTTTATCTTTGACCTAAACTAAACTAAACCCCCCCTCCCCCCCCCCCCCCCCCCCCCCCCCCCCCCCGGGTTGCTGCTGCTGGTCATCTGTCTTCCCTCTAGCGTTCCCCTAGGTAGTCGAGAAATGGCTGCCTCCGCCTGGTGAACCCTTGAGCCGATCCTCTCAGGGCAAACTTTATCTGCTCCAGTTTAATGAACCCCGCCATATCATTTACCCAGGCCTCCAGTCCGGGGGGTTTCGCCTCCTTCCACATGAGTAGGATCCTGCGCCGGGCTACTAGGGACGCAAAGGCCACAACGTCGGCCTCTTTCGCCTCCTGCACTCCTGGCTCTTCCGCAACTCCAAATAGAGCTAACCCCCAGCCTGGTTTGACCCGGGCCTTCACCACCCGCGAAATCACTCCCGTCACTCCCTTCCAATGCCCTTCCAGTACCGGGCACGCCCAAAACATATGTGCGTGGTTTGCCGGGCTCCCGCCACACCTCCCACATTTGTCCTCCACTCCAAAGAACCTGCTCAATCTTGCTCCCGTTATGTGTGCACTATGTAGCACCTTAAATTGAATCAGGCTAAGCCTGGCCATGAGGAAGAGGAATTTACCCTGCTTAGGGCATCAGCCCACATACCCTCCTCTATCTCCTCCCCTAGTTCTTCTTCCCACTTTCCTTTTAGTTTGCCCACCGACTCCTCCCCCTCTTCCCTCATCTCTCGGTAAATCTCTGACACCTTGCCCTCTCCGACCCACACCCCTGATAGCACCCTGTCCTGTATCCCCTGTGTCGGGAGCAACGGAAATTCCCTCACCTGTTGTCTGGACGGCAAGCTTTCACAAACAACAGTGGAATAATGACATGATTATCAATTTTTGTGATGTTGATTGTGGGAAAGATATTGGGCAGGAAACAGGGAAAACTCCTCTGCTCGACAAGCAACTTGTTCCTGCTCATTGACCAGTGATTAGTGTCAATACATACATACGTGTGTGTCGATGTGAGGTGACAACAGTACGAGGCTGGGTTGTGAAGCTGCACACGGTCGATCACACGGGCCCCAGGTTAGAGACAGGAACGAGTGGCACCCTAACTACACCATTCAGAGAGATAAGAAACAACAAGTAAATCATTCAACCGCAGAACAGATAGCAAAGTGTCTGATAAAACACCACAGAAAAGAAAAGTCAAGATAAGATCTGCAGCATTCAGATTGATGAACGTGTCTGTGATGATCATTTTCTGCAAATGTTTTATTTAGTCTGCTTCGCTAGTTTAAGAAGATTGGTTTGTGATGCAGCAGCCACAGTATTGGAGGTTTGCAGCAATATTTATAGAACTGGTCCTTTCCCCAGCTCCCTTTTCCCCTGCTGTAAGCAATGATTCACAACCTCCACTCACGACCTCTGCATGAATCACCTCAGGTGTGGCTGGCTCTATCAGACAAGGCCCAAGTGGCTGTTCACTGTGCGTGAGGCTGACCAGTCTGAGGTGATGTGCAGTTTCCATAAAAAATACTGGAGAATGATCTAAAAATGGGAACTATATTTCCTCCCTATATTAAAAAATAAATTTAGAGTCCTCGATTTTTTTTTTCCCAATTAAGGGGCAATTTAACGTGGCCAATCCACCTACCCTGCACATCTTTTTGGGTTGTGGGGGTGAAACCCACACAGACACGGGGAGAATGTGCAAACTCCACACGGACAGTGACCCTGGGCCGGGATCGAACCTGGGTCATCGGCGCCGTGAGGCAGCAGTGCTAACCATGCTGCCCCTTATATTTCCATCCTTATCGGACATTGGTCCATTGTTAGATGCTGCTGCCCAGTTACCCTTGCTGGGAAGGGAGGTGGGCTCTACGTAGACATCAGGGGCGGGATTTCCCATGCCACTCGCTGCATGTTTTCCAGCGGCAGAGGCAGTCCATTCGTGGCCGGCGGCGGAATCTTCTGGTCCCGACTTTATCAATGGGGTTTCCCGTCAATGGGGTTACCCTGCTGCTGAGAAACCTATAGCGGGGGGGGGGGGGGGGCGCCGCCGCTGGGACTGGATGATCCCGCTGGCGCGGACGGCCGTAAAATCCACACCCAGGTTTTTAAAATTCCCTCGTTGAGCGCGACCAGCATTTATCTGCCTATCCTGGATTGTTCTTGAGCAGGTGGTGGTGAGCTGTCTTCTGGAATCGCTACAGTCCATGTGGCAAAGTGTTGTTAGGCATTCGGCTCTTCTGTAGCAGTTTGATGGAACTGACAGCGTTCCCAGGGTCATTCCAGACGCACTGAAGAGACAAATATACTAGGCTGGGTTCTCTGCGTTCGGCGCGGGGGCGGAGAATCCAATTTCACGACGAAATCGGGCCCGGCGCCCTTCCGACGATTCTGCGGGACCCGGGAATCGCCGTGATGGCGGAGTACTCCGCGCGGCTGGGGGCCCATTGACAGAGGCTCGCCCAGCGATCCTCCGCTCCCGACCGGCCGAATTCCCCACCGTGTGGAACTAACCTGGCATTGCCGGTCGGGATGCTCGCGTGGCGGGGGGATCGGACACCGGGGGGGGGGGGGGGGATCTTATACGCAGCTGGGGGACAGATCGGCGCGGTCAGATCTTTGGGCGTGCAGCTGATAGGGGAGCTCTAATTTCTATGTCTGCCTCCGTGGTCTGAGTCTGCCATGGCGATCGGCGTGGCCACTAGAGGCCGCCGCTCTGCGCATGCGCGGACTCAAAACCGGATGTGCGGGGACCCGTATCTACAGCTTAAGCTGCGTGAATGTCTCTGGGTCCCTGCTAACCCCCTGCAGGTCACTGAATCAGCTCCACCTTTCACCAGGAATCTTGAGAGTAAAATGGCAGGGTTATTACGCCGGCATAGGGACATAGTCCCATTTTGGGAGAATCCAGGCCAGTGTTGTTAATCTGGAGTAAATATAGACCTAGACTAGGGAAGGATGACAGATTTCCTTCCCTAAAGGCCATTAGTCAAGCAGATGGGTTTTTACTACAACCAAGTAGTTCATGGTTCCATTATAGATACATTTAATTTTTAAGCTCCATGTTTATTTGATGAAAAATGCAATACTCCAACTGTTGTGTTGGGAGACAAACTCTTGTCTGCAGGTCACTAGCCAGGTTGTCATGTTCACTATGGGCTGGATTCCTCTGCGCCGCCCGCCGCAAGAGCGTCACGGGCGAGGCGCCGACAATGGAACAATCCATTGACCTCGGGCGGGATTCTCTGGTCACCAGGTGGACGCAGCCGGAGAAACCCGCCCTAGTCGCAATGCCAGGAGGAATGGTGGCCATTGTTGGTGTTACAGGTCGGACAAGGAGGTGGCAGTCATTCAGGTAGGATTTTTTTCTTTTTAAAATAAATTTAGAGTGCCCAATTATCTTTATTTTTCCAATTAAGGGGCAATTTATCACGGCCAATCCACCTAACCTGCACATCTTTGAGTTGTAGGGGTGAAACCCACGCAGGCACGGAGAGAATGTGCAAACTCCACATGGACAGTGACCCGGGGCTGGGATTCGAACCGGATCCTCAGCACCAAAGGCTGCAGTGCTAACCACTGCGCCATGTGCCGCCACCGTATGCAGGTAGGTTTGAGATCTCATTGGGACCAGGTTGGCAGACAGAGGGTGCGGATCATGTTGGACAGGATGGGGGGTGAGGTGAGGGGGGGGGGGGGGGGAACAGTGGACTGGCGATGCAAAACTGTGGGAGGGGGGCCCCTAACTGACACGGTGGTCCAGAGAATGAGCAGACACCTACCTTTCACTGTCCAGCAGCCCCAGGGCTAAACTTGCCGGGCTACACATTGGGCTCAGGACTCTCCCACCAGCTGTTCTATTGGAGCAGGGTGGAATAAGGTCCATAATTGAGTATGAATTGCCAACTTTAGGGCCTCAATGGGTTATCGACTTGACCCCTCCCCCTGCTTCTCATAGGTTTTGGGTGGGCCGGTGGTGGGTGGACCGGGGGGAGGGGTGAGGGGGGCCGGGGGTGGGCATGTTGCTGATGGATCTGCATCCGAATCGACGGGCTCACCTGCCTGTTCATCTGCTCATAGGTGAAGTGTAAAATGAGCCCGGTATAAGTGAATGGGTTTTGAGGGGGTTAAAGTCAGTGCTGAAATACCTGGATTGGTCTCCCTGGAGGTTATTCATGTTTTTTTTTTTTAATTTAAAATTAAGTTTCTGTGAAAGATTTGTTATTAATTTAATTGTGGGGCAACAATTGTTTGCTACAAGTTCATTCTTCCTGCAACCAGGTGGAGTTGGAAATGCACATCACAGCAGCCAAGTCTTCTACAAATCAGATCCTGGATGTGACATTGACTGCTGTCCTGTAGAGAGAGCTTGTCAAACAGGTACTCTCCCATCCCCTTCTCAGGAACTTCCAGCCGCTTCAGGTTGGTGATGTAGTCGCCAAGTCACTTGATGGTCGTGATCTGCTCGTCCAATAGCGAGTCCCCCAGAAAGTCACACCGATGAGGGTCGGTCTGGGTGGTGGCGAGTTGGTGTAGATCCAGCAAACTCCGGTTCACATTCTTCTCCAGATCCAGGGCAACCTGCATTGCCTGTCGACTGTTGCCCCACTCATCCCTCCCTGGTTTCTTCACATCCTGTAGGAGAATGCGCCCCCCCATGTGGATTCTGGAATTTCATCAGCTTCTCCGCATGTTCCTGTTTCTCCTGGGACTGATGTTTGAAGAACCGGCAGAAATTGCCGACGGCGACATTGATGCGACCATCAATTCACTCGAGACGGGACTAGAAGTAAACTGTGGCTTTAATCAACTTAGAACAGTGCCTGCCTGCAACTGATCCAATACTGAGAACCACCTACAGGTCGACTGCTCTTTATACCTCCCTTCAAGGGGAGGAGCCATGGACGGAGCCCATACATGCCCCAACATGTTTCCCTATGGATAATGCCGTACAATGGCCCATAGGAGGAGCCCACAAGGGCAACAGCATAGCACAGATACAAATACAAAGGCAACAGTGTCGTGTTGGGTGTTCCGATACACAAACGAACCAACACGGTTGTAGATGGTACAACTCTGTTTTATTATTCTGTACAATAATAACTATTAACTTCTGGCTGTGGTTCGTACTTCACTAGCTAACCTGTGGACCCAGCCCTAGCACTATCTTAGTGAGGCACTCAGCACATGGTGTATGTCTGAGTGGCACGCTGTGAGCTCTGTGCTCTGAGCTATCTCCTGGTAGAATGAGCGGGAACTGTGGTGTTCCCGGTTTTATAGTGCGTGTGCTCTCACTGGTGATTGGCTGCGATGTTGTGTGTGTGATGGTTGGTCCAACTGCCTGTCCATCAGTGTGTGTGTGATTGCACCATGATATGTTAATGTGGGTATCATGACAAACAGCACAGATACAAATACACTGGTGGATTATTGGCATAATACATTCACCATAGTCATCATCACGGTCAAAGAAGGACATCAGATAAAGATAAAAATAGGAGGCAGTGAGCTCCAGGTTGACAGCTGCTTCACAATCCTGGTGATGGTTTTGAGAAACCTAGGAGTCCATTTTGTGAGTGTTGGCTTCTTTGCCCTAATTTAGACAAAACGCCATCAATAACTGAGGCTATTCAAGTATAAATGAGCGAGAGCATTTGACTCCTCAGTCCCCTTTCTCAGAGACCTACAGGTCCCACCTCCCCGCCCCTAATCTGGGATTGACAGCCCGAGCAGCAGATTTAATGGCCTGAATTTTTAACCCTTGCTGCTGCCCTCTGCCCCCCTCCCAAAGCCAGCTTGCTGCAGATTTCCCCCATTCTGTGTGAGGAGCTGCATGAAGGAACAGAAGCAGACCGCAGAGCAGGCTCTTGGGAATGAACTCATTCGCCCCAATCCCCCTTGCTCTTCCCGCACAGCCCTGCAAATCTTTCCCCTTCACATATTTATCCCATTCCCCTTTGGAAAGTTCCCATTGAATCTGCTTCCCCCCCTCCTTGCAGGCAGCGCCTTCCGGATCACATCAACTCTTTGTGCAAAAAACAAAAGGTGCTCCTCATCTCTCGCCCTGGTTCTTTCACCGATCCTCTTCAGTCTGTGTCCCTCCGGTTATCTCCTGTCACTGCAAACCGTTTCTCCCAATCTACTGCACCGAAACCCTTTGCCGTTTTGAACGCCGATTAAATCTCCAAATTCTACTTCAGTCCCGGGCTTGTCCTGCCGCCGGTTTGTAGTTTTGGCTGCTTAGCCGAGCAGCCGCACAGCAATCGGGAGGGTGCCACCCAGGACGCGCATGCCGCCTGGCACAAGCGGTGTTCCCCTTAGGAGCTAGGCCACGTGGCAGTCTTAAAGGGGCCACATCGTGCGCAGCAAACAGCACTTGGAGGGAGTGTCGCTCCTTGACCTGCAGTCGTGGTTTAACATGGATAGCACCCAGGGCAGCACGGTGGCGCAGTGGTTAGCATTGCTGCCTCACGGCGCCGAGGTCCCAAGTTCGATCCCGGCTCTGGGTCACTGTCCGTTTGGAGTTTGCACATTCTCCCTGTGTTTGCGTGGGTTTCGCCCCCACAACCCAAAGATGTGCAGGCTAGGTGGATTGGCCACGCTAAATTGCCGCTTAATTGGAAAAAATGAATTGGGTATTCTAAATTTATATTTAAAAAAATAATACGGATAGCACCCAAGGGACCTACTTTGATGTATCACTAAATGGTGCCCTCATTCGCCTCCTTTCAAGGCTTAATTAAGTGTTCATCATTTCACAGCTCAGTTCTTTGACTCTCGGGGAGGTCAGTCGGGGGTCAGGCTGTCCTCTGCACAGTGGGCGGGCAGCTTTGGCCTGTTTTCATGGAACCCAGGCATTTTATTTTGCAGATGTGGTTAGTATCGAACGTTAAACTAATCCTGTTCAGTTGATGATGCTCGTGCTTCATGGTGTTGGACGCTGTCAGTGTGGATGTCTCCTAAGGTGTGATCAGAATCTGTGCTAATGAAGGTTCATTAGATTGATTCCCAGCACGATGGCACAGTGGTTAGCACTGCTGCCTCACAGCGCAAGCGACCCGGGTTCAATTCCAGCCATGGATGACTGTCTGTGTGGTGCTCCAGATTCCTCCCACAGTCCAAAGATGTGCAGGTTAGGTTATGGGGTTATGGGTATTGAGCAGAGTGGATTGGTGCAGACTTGATGGGCCGAATGCCCTCCTTTCAATTATTCTGTATGCAGCAATCACATGGAGCAACAAATAATAATGCTGATGTAATCCTTTTTCTGTGCTGCCAATTATACTTAATTCAATGTCTTTAATGCAAGTCTCTTAAATTGAACCATACTATAGGGGAGATTTTAACTATCAGCTAACTGCCTGGCCGGCTGATCTCCTTCTGGAGGCGTCATCCACTTTGAGGGCTGAGCCTATTTAATTTTCAGCCAGTAGGCTGCAGGTGCTTTGAGAGCTCTGGGTCTGTCCGGATGCTGCATCACTGCCTGGTCCCAGGAGGGGATTGATGTGGAGCCAGTTGGAGCAGCAGCTTTTGTGGCGCCTCACCCTTCACCCTCAGATGAGACGTTAATGCAAGACCTTGCCTGACCTCGCTGGTGGGTGTGAAAGATCCCATGGCACTATTTTGAAGAGGAGCCGGGAAGTTTCTCCAGTGCACTGGCCAACATTCATCCCTCAATCATCACAAAAAACAATTATCTGCTCATTATCGCATTGGTGTTTGTGGGAGCTTGCTGTGCAGAAATGTTTCCTACATTACAACAATGACTTATCTTTTTCTTCTTCAGTTCTGAAGGGCAGGTCTGACCCAAGCACTGTGATCTCCACCAAGTGTAGGGCAAGGAGGCGGGTCTCGAACCTGCCCCAGGCGAAAACAGGGATTGAACTCCACGCTGTTGGCACCGATCTGATATACACACGCCACCCAGCTAACTGCACATCCCCCCCCCCCCCCCCCCCCCAATGCTGTGGCAACATGGCACATTTCTTTGCATGTTGCAAAATGCAGCTATGGACAGTGATGGTCGAGGCTCCAATTTCTTTCCATTACATGGCTGGCTGATCAGGAATCTTTCCCCCTCTTACCATCTACCATTGGCGTGTTTGGAGGATTTGTGCTGTTCGATACTCAGCCTGTTTGGCCAAGTTATAAACCCATCTTCCTTGGCCATCAAGCCCTGGAGTGGGACTTGAACCTGGAGCATCTGTCTCAGGGGCAGGGATGCTGAACTATAGAAACTCCTACATACAGCAACCTACCGTGCTGGTGGGCAGCCCGGTAGCATTGTGGATAGCACAATTGCTTCACAGCTCCAGGGTCCCAGGTTCGATTCCGGCTTGGGTCACTGTCTGTGCGGAGTCTGCACATCCTCCCCGTGTATGCGTAGGTTTCCTCCGGTTTCTTCCCACAGTCCAAAGATGTGCAGGTTAGGTGGATTGGCCATGATAAATTGCCCTTGGTGTCCTAAATTGCCCTTAGTGTTGGGTGGGGTTACTGGGTTATGGGGCTAGGGTGGAGGTGTTGACCTTGGGTAGGGTGCTCTTTCCAAGAGCCTGTGCAGACTCGATGGGCCGAATGGCTTCCTCCTGCACTGTAAATTCTGTGGTAAATTCTCCAGTTCAAAATTACTTCACTTGCTGTAAAACGTTTAATTGAGACACCCTGTGGATGTGAAAGGTGCTATATAAATGCAAGTCCAAATACAGTTCATGCTGTAGATGGCAAAGGTACCCAGATGCTTTGTCCGCATGTTGCTCCCCAGCTGGTGGATGCCCCTTCTCACTACCAGGAAAGAACAAGCAAATGGGTAACAAGGGTTCCATCTCTCATTGACGGCAGGATGACATGTTTGGGAAGATGAACATTTCTGCCATGCTAAGATTAGCAGGGTTGGAGGTAGAACATGAGCAGAGTTTTTGGTCAATGGTTATTGTGTAAACTCTAGCTTTTGTGCAGGCTTGGAATCCAGTTGCTCATTTCCAAACAAGCTCTTTGCACAAGCTGGCCGACTCTTCTTCCAGCAGTGCAGCTTTTGGAAAACCTCATTTCAAGTCTAAATGGTAGACCACAATTGGCTGCAAAGAATTATGGGCAATTTGACATCATTCCTCTGCTTGAGTTATTGTGGAAAATCTCACCTACTCCCAGCTCCAAACATTGCAGTATTGGCATCAACCCAGTGTCATTTTAATCTCCAGTCCAGGGGCAGATTTACAATGAAACACATACTGTGCTGCGAGGTGGGGCTCCAAACGACCACGGAGGCCCCAAAATACAGGATGGTCTTTGCACTTGAAATAAAGTTTAATAAACCGGACACAAAACCCGAGGACACGGCTAAAGCAGAAAGGAGCATAAGCGAAACATGGGACCATAGCAAGTAGGAGCAGCAGTGGTCAATTCAGCCCTTTGAGCCTGCTCCCCCATTCCATCAGATCATGGCTGATCTCTTCCTGGTCTTAAATCGACCTCCCTACCTGTTGGGCGGCACGGTGGCACAGTGGTTAGTACGGCTGCCTCGCGGCACCGAGGACCCGTACTCGAACCTAACCCCAGATCACTGTCCGTGTGAAGTTTGCACATTCTCCCCGTGTCTGCGTGGGTTTCGCCCCGACAACCTAAAAGATGTGCAGGGTAGGTGGATTGGCCACGCTAAATTGCCCCTTAATTGGAAAAAATGAATTGGGCACTCTAAATTTAGAGACAAAAAAAAAAAAGAATTAATGGCCCCTAGTTTTGGTGCTCCCGTAGTGAAAAAATTCTTCACACCTATCCTACCCAGTCCATTCATAATTTTAAGGAACACAATCGGATCAGCTCTAAGCTTTCCCCCCAAAAAACCCAACATGTTCAATGTTTCTCAAAATCTTAATCTCTCTGTTTTGGTACCAATTTTCACTTTCTGCAGTGCTTTTGGAGAGTGGAAGTGTGCGTGGTGCTCAGTGTGCTGAATGGCTGAACAAGTTTAACATGACTTCAATGTATTTGAACCTAAAACCCCTAGAAATAAATTTCACTGCGTTGTTATCATTTTAATTGTCCAATTATGGTAACTCTGTCATCGCCCTGGCTGAAATAAACCAAGACTCACAAACTGAAAAGTTAGCTTAAATGAAATGGTAAGAACAGCAATAATGGCGAGTTTATGCTATTTCAACTTATATAATGTTATCGTCAATTATTGTTTCAAGAATAGAAGAAAAGATCAGCTTGATTAGAGTCACGGATTTTAATGAAAGGACAAAAACTCCCAACATGAATACAGTGGTTCTCTCGAGTCAGCAGTTATTGGATTTGTGGTGTTTGAGGGATAGATTCTGGTCAGGTCACAAGGGAAAGGGCGGAACCTTCTGTTTTGAAGTCTAAATTTGGTGGTGGGAGCGGAGGTCAGAGTATGATCTGCTGTGGGGGGCAGGGTGGCCATCTTACACCGGTCAGTTCATTACTTACCAATCCGTGTGGAACATGGCCGCCTAGTGACAGGGGTGGGCAGGAAGTCACCCTCCCTGCTGTTACCTCATGGGGTCAAAGATCCTGCCGCCATATTTAAAGGGAACTCAGACAGCCTCCCCCCTTGCCCCCTCCCCCTCGGCCCGCGTCCCAGGTCCAGCCTCTGATCTACCCATCCACACTGCATGTGACCGTCCAACGTGCGCACCGCCTGTGCAACCTGCACCTGGTGTGAGTCAACTTGCAGGTGGATCCCCATGAAGGTGAAAGCAGCGCGTACTCTCTCCAAAGCAGCGTGTACTCTCCCCAAAGCAGCGTGTACTCTCCCCAATGCAGCGTGTACTCTCCCCAATGCAGCGCATACTCACCCCAATGCAGCATGTACTCTCCCCAATGCAGCGCATACTCACCCCAATGCAGCGTGTACTCTCCCCAATGCAGCGTGTACTCTCCCCAATGCAGCGTGTACTCTCCCCAATGCAGCGCACACTCACCCCAATGCAGCATGTACTCTCCCCAATGCAGCGCATACTCACCCCAATGCAGCGTGTACTCTCCCCAATGCAGCGTATACTCTCCCCAATGCAGCGTGTACTCTCCCCAATGCAGCGCACACTCACCCCAATGCAGCATGTACTCTCCCTAATGCAGCGCATACTCACCCCAATGCAGCGTGTACTCTCCCCAATGCAGCGTGTACTCTCCCCAATGCAGCATGTACTCTCCCTAATGCAGCGCATACTCACCCCAATGCAGCGTGTACTCTCCCCAATGCAGCGCATACTCACCCCAATGCAGCGTGTACTCTCCCCAATGCAGCGCATACTCTCCCCAATGCAGCACGTACTCACCCCAAAGCAGCGCGTACTCTCCCCAATGCAGTGCGTACTCACCCCAAAGCAGCGCGTACTCTCCCCAATGCAGCGCGTACTCACTCCAAAGCAGCGCGTACTCAGCCCAAAGCAGCGCGTACTCACCCCAATGCAGCGTGTACTCTCCCCAATGCAGTGCGTACTCACCCCAAAGCAGCGCGTACTCACCCCAAAGAAGCACGTACTCACTCCAAAGCAGCGCGTACTCACTCCAAAGCAGCGCATACTCACCCCAAAGCAGCGCGTACTCACCCCAAAGCAGCGTGTACTCTCCCCAATGCAGTGCGTACTCACCCCAATGCAGCGCATACTCACCCCAATGCAGCGTGTACTCTCCCCAATGCAGCGTGTACTCTCCCCAATGCAGTGCGTACTCACCCCAATGCAGCACATACTCACCCCAATGCAGCGTGTACTCTCCCCAATGCAGCGTGTACTCTCCCCAATGCAGTGCGTACTCACCCCAATGCAGCGCATACTCACCCCAATGCAGCGTGTACTCTCCCCAATGCAGCGCGTACTCACCCCAATGCAGCGTGTACTATCCCCAATGCAGTGCATACTCACCCCAATGCAGCGTGTACTCACCCCAAAGCAGCACGTACTCTCCCCAATGCAGCGCGTACTCACCCCAATGCAGCGTGTACTATCCCCAATGCAGCGCATACTCACCCCAATGCAGCGTGTACTCACCCCAATGCAGCGTGTACTCTCCCTAATGCAGCGTGTACTATCCCCAATGCAGCGTGTACTTTCCCCAATGCAGTGCGTACCCACCCCAATGCAGCGCATACTCACCCCAATGCAGCGTGTACTCTCCCCAATGCAGCGCATACTCACCCCAATGCAGCGCATACTCACCCCAATGCAGTGCGTACTCACCCCAAAGCAGCGTGTACTCTCCCCAAAGCAGCGCGTTTTCACCCCAAAGCCGCACGTTTTCACCCCAAAGCAGCGCGTACTCACCCCAAAGCAGCACGTACTCACCCCAAAGCAGCGTGTACTCACCCCAAAGCAGCGCGTTTTCACCCCAAAGCAGCGAGTTTTCACCCCAAAGCAGCGCGTACTCACCCCAAAGCAACGCGTTTTCACCCCAAAGCAGCGCGTACTCTCCCCAAAGCAGCGTGTTTTCACCCCAAAGCAGCGCGTACTCACCCCAAAGCAGCACGTACTCTCCCCAAAGCAGCACGTACTCACTCCAAAGCAGCGCGTTTTCACCCCAAAGCAGCACGTACTCACTCCAAAGCAGCGCGTACTCACCCCAAAGCAGCACGTACTCTCCCCAAAGCAGCACGTACTCACTCCAAAGCAGCACGTACTCTCCCCAAAGCCGCGCGTTTTCACCCCAAAGCAGCACGTACTCACCCCAAAGCAGCACATACTCACCCCAAAGCAGCACGTTCTCACCCCAAAGCAGCGCGTACTCTCCCCAAAGCAGCACGTACTCACCCCAAAGCAGCACGTACTCTCCCCAAAGCAGCACGTACTCACCCCAAAGCAGCGCGTACTCTCCCCAAAGCAGCACGTACTCACCCCAAAGCAGCGCGTACTCTCCCCAAAGCAGCACGTACTCACCCCAATGCAGTGCATACTCTCCCCAAAGCAGCACGTACTCACCCCAATGCAGTGCATACTCACCCCAAAGCAGCACGTACTCTCCCCAAAGCAGCGCGTACTCTCCCCAAAGCAGCGCGTTTTCACCCCAAAGCAGCACGTACTCACCCCAAAGCAGCGCGTACTCACCCCAAAGCAGCGCGTACTCTCCCCAAAGCAGCGCGTTTTCACCCCAAAGCAGCACGTACTCTCCCCAAAGCAGCGCGTACTCTCCCCAAAGCAGCGCGTTTTCACCCCAAAGCAGCACGTACTCACCCCAAAGCAGCGCGTACTCACCCCAAAGCAGCACGTACTCACCCCAAAGCAGCGCGTACTCACCCCAATGCAGCGCGTACTCACCCCAAAGCAGCGCGTACTCACCCCAAAGCAGCACGTACTCACCCCAAAGCAGCGCGTACTCACCCCAAAGCAGCACGTACTCACCCCAATGCAGCGCGTACTCTCCCCAAAGCAGCGCGTACTCACCCCAAAGCAGCACGTACTCACCCCAAAGCAGCGCGTACTCTCCCCAAAGCAGCGCGTTTTCACCCCAAAGCAGCGCGTACTCACCCCAAAGCAGCGCGTACTCACCCCAATGCAGCGCGTACTCACCCCAAAGCAGCGCGTACTCACCCCAAAGCAGCGCGTACTCACCCCAATGCAGCGCGTACTCTCCCCAATGCAGCGTGTACTCACCCCAATGCAGCGCGTTTTCACCCCAAAGCAGCGCGTACTCACCCCAAAGCAGCACGTACTCTCCCCAAAGCAGCGCGTTTTCACCCCAAAGCAGCGCGTACTCACCCCAAAGCAGCGCGTACTCTCCCCAAAGCAGCGCGTACTCACTCCAAAGCAGTGCGTACTCTCCCCAAAGCAGCACGTACTCACCCCAAAGCAGCACGTACTCACCCCAAAGCAGCGCGTACTCTCCCCAATGCAGCGCGTACTGACCCCAATGCAGCGTGTACTCACTCCAAAGCAGCGCGTACTCTCCCCAAAGCAGCACGTACTCACCCCAAAGCAGCGCGTACTCACCCCAAAGCAGCGCGTACTCACCCCAATGCAGCGTGTACTCACTCCAAAGCAGCGCGTACTCTCCCCAAAGCAGCGCGTTTTCACCCCAAAGCAGCGCACACTCACCCCAAAGCAGCACGTACTCTCCCCAAAGCAGCGCGTTTTCACCCCAAAGCAGCGCGTACTCACCCCAAAGCAGCGCGTACTCACTCCAAAGCAGCGCGTACTCTCCCCAAAGCAGCGCGTACTCTCCCCAATGCAGTGCGTACTCTCCCCAAAGCAGCGCGTACTCTCCCCAAAGCAGCGCGTACTCTCCCCAAAGCAGCGCGTACTCACCCCAAAGCAGCACGTACTCACCCCAAAGCAGCACGTACTCACCCCAAAGCAGCGCGTACTCTCCCCAAAGCAGCACGTACTCACCCCAAAGCAGCACGTACTCACCCCAAAGCAGCACGTACTCTCCCCAAAGCAGCGCGTACTCTCCCCAAAGCAGCACGTACTCACCCCAAATCAGCACGTACTCACCCCAAAGCAGCGCGTACTCACTCCAATGCAGAGCGTACTCACCCCAAAGCAGCACGTACTCACTCCAAAGCAGCACGTACTCACCCCAAAGCAGCGCGTACTCACCCCAAAGCAGCGCGTACTCACTCCAAAGCAGCGCGTACTCTCCCCAAAGCAGCGCGTACTCTCCCCAATGCAGCGCGTACTCTCCCCAAAGCAGCGCGTACTCTCCCCAAAGCAGCGCGTACTCACCCCAAAGCAGCACGTACTCACCCCAAAGCAGCGCGTACTCACCCCAAAGCAGCGCGTACTCTCCCCAAAGCAGCACGTACTCACCCCAAAGCAGCACGTACTCACCCCAAAGCAGCGCGTACTCACCCCAAAGCAGCACGTACTCACCCCAAAGCAGCGCGTACTCACTCCAAAGCAGCGCGTACTCTCCCCAAAGCAGCGCGTACTCTCCCCAATGCAGCGCGTACTCTCCCCAAAGCAGCGCGTACTCTCCCCAAAGCAGCGCGTACTCTCCCCAAAGCAGCACGTACTCACCCCAAAGCAGCACGTACTCACCCCAAAGCAGCACGTACTCACCCCAAAGCAGCACGTACTCACTCCAAAGCAGCACGTACTCACCCCAAAGCAGCGCGTACTCACCCCAAAGCAGCACGTACTCACCCCAAAGCAGCACGTACTCACCCCAAAGCAGCACGTACTCACCCCAAAGCAGCACGTACTCACCCCAAAGCAGCACGTACTCACCCCAAAGCAGCACGTACTCACCCCAAAGCAGCACGTACTCACCCCAAAGCAGCACGTACTCACCCCAAAGCAGCGCGTACTCACCCCAAAGCAGCACGTACTCACCCCAAAGCAGCACGTACTCACCCCAAAGCAGCACGTACTCACTCCAAAGCAGCACGTACTCTCCCCAAAGCAGCACGTACTCTCCCCAAAGCAGCACGTACTCACCCCAAAGCAGCACGTACTCTCCCCAATGCAGCGCGTACTCTCCCCAAAGCAGCACGTACTCACCCCAAAGCAGCGCGTACTCACCCCAAAGCAGCACGTACTCTCCCCAATTCAGCGCGTACTCTCCCCAAAGCAGCACGTACTCACCCCAATGCAGCGCGTACTCTCCCCAAAGCAGCACGTACTCACCCCAAAGCAGCGCGTACTCACCCCAAAGCAGCGCGTACTCTCCCCAATGCAGCGCGTACTCTCCCCAAAGCAGCGCGTACTCACCCCAAAGCAGCGCGTACTCTCCCCAAAGCAACGCGTACTCACCCCAAAGCAGCACGTACTCTCCCCAATGCAGTGCGTACTCACCCCAAAGCAGCACGTACTCACCCCAAAGCAGCACGTACTCACCCCAAAGCAGCGCGTACTCACCCCAAAGCAGCGCGTACTCACCCCAAAGCAGCGCGTACTCTCCCCAATGCAGCGTGTACTCTCCCCAAAGCAGCGCGTACTCACCCCAAAGCAGCGCGTACTCACCCCAAAGCAGCACGTACTCTCCCCAAAGCAGCACGTACTCACCCCAAAGCAGCACGTACTCACCCCAAAGCAGCGTGTACTCTCCCCAAAGCAGCACGTACTCACCCCAAAGCAGCACGTACTCACCCCAAAGCAGCACGTACTCACCCCAATGCAGTGCGTACTCACCCCAATGCAGTGCGTACTCTCCCCAATGCAGTGCGTACTCTCCCCAATGCAGTGCGTACTCTCCCCAAAGCAGCACGTACTCTCCCCAATGCAGTGCGTACTCTCCCCAAAGCAGCACGTACTCACCCCAAAGCAGCGTGTACTCTCCCCAATGCAGCACGTACTCACCCCAAAGCAGCGCGTACTCACCCCAATGCAGTGCGTACTCACCCCAAAGCAGCGTGTACTCTCCCCAAAGCAGCACGTACTCACCCCAAAGCAGCGCGTACTCTCCCCAATGCAGCACGTACTCACCCCAAAGCAGCACGTACTCACCCCAAAGCAGCACGTACTCACTCCAAAGCAGCGCGTACTCACCCCAATGCAGCGCGTACTCACCCCAATGCAGTGCGTACTCTCCCCAAAGCAGCGCGTACTCTCCCCAAAGCAGCGCGTACTCACCCCAAAGCAGCACGTACTCACCCCAAAGCAGCGCGTACTCACCCCAATGCAGTGCGTACTCACCCCAAAGCAGCACGTACTCACCCCAAAGCAGCGCATACTCTCCCCAATGCAGTGCGTACTCACCCCAAAGCAGCGCGTACTCACCCCAATGCAGCGCGTACTCACCCCAATGCAGCGCGTACTCACCCCAAAGCAGCACGTACTCACCCCAAAGCAGCACGTACTCACCCCAAAGCAGCACGTACTCTCCCCAATGCAGTGCGTACTCTCCCCAAAGCAGCGCGTACTCACCCCAAAGCAGCACGTACTCTCCCCAAAGCAGCGCGTACTCACCCCAAAGCAGCACGTACTCTCCCCAATGCAGTGCGTACTCGCCCCAAAGCAGCACGTACTCACCCCAATGCAGCGCGTACTCACCCCCAAGCAGTGCGTACTCACCCCAAAGCAGCACGTACTCACCCCAATGCAGCACGTACTCTCCCCAATGCAGTGCGTACTCACCCCAAAGCAGCACGTACTCTCCCCAATGCAGCGCGTACTCTCCCCAATGCAGCACGTACTCACCTCAAAGCAGCACGTACTCTCCCCAAAGCAGCACGTACTCACCTCAAAGCAGCGCATACTCTCCCCAAAGCAGCGCGTACTCACCCCAAAGCAGCACGTACTCTCCCCAGTGCAGCGCGTACTCTCCCCAATGCAGCACGTACTCACCTCAAAGCAGCACGTACTCTCCCCAAAGCAGCGCGTACTCACCCCAAAGCAGCACGTACTCTCCCCAAAGCAGCGCGTACTCACCCCAAAGCAGCACGTACTCTCCCCAATGCAGCGCGTACTCTCCCCAATGCAGCACGTACTCACCCCAAAGCAGTGCGTACTCACCCCAAAGCAGCGCGTACTCTCCCCAATGCAGCGCGTACTCTCCCCAATGCAGCGCGTACTCTCCCCAAAGCAGCGCATACTCACCCCAAAGCAGCGCGTACTCACCCCAAAGCAGCGCGTACTCTCCCCAAAGCAGCGCGTACTCTCCCCAAAGCAGCACGTACTCACCCCAAAGCAGCGCGTACTCTCCCCAAAGCAGCACGTACTCACCCCAAAGCAGCACGTACTCACCCCAATGAAGTGCGTACTCACCCCAATGCAGTGCGTACTCACCCCAAAGCAGCACGTACTCACCCCAAAGCAGCACGTACTCACCCCAAAGCAGCACGTACTCACCCCAAAGCAGCGCGTACTCTCCCCAAAGCAGCACGTACTCACCCCAAAGCAGCACGTACTCACCCCAATGCAGTGCGTACTCACCCCAATGCAGTGCGTACTCACCCCAATGCAGTGCGTACTCATCCCAAAGCAGCGCGTACTCTCCCCAAAGCAGCGCGTACTCACCCCAAAGCAGCACGTACTCACTCCAAAGCAGCGTGTACTCACCCCAAAGCAGCACGTCCTCTCCCCAAAGCAGCACGTACTCACCCCAAAGCAGCGCGTACTCTCCCCAATGCAGTGCATACTCTCCCCAATGCAGTGCGTACTCTCCCCAAAGCAGCGCGTACTCTCCCCAAAGCAGCGCGTACTCTCCCCAATGCAGTGCGTACTCTCCCCAATGCAGTGCGTACTCTCCCCAATGCAGCGCGTACTCACCCCAAAGCAGCGCGTACTCTCCCCAAAGCAGCGCGTACTCACTCCAAAGCAGCGTGTACTCACCCCAAAGCAGCACGTACTCTCCCCAAAGCAGCACGTACTCACCCCAATGCAGTGCATACTCTCCCCAATGCAGTGCGTACTCTCCCCAAAGCAGCGCGTACTCTCCCCAATGCAGTGCGTACTCACTCCAAAGCAGCGCGTACTCTCCCCAAAGCAGTGCGTACTCTCCCCAAAGCAGCGCGTACTCACCCCAAAGCAGCGCGTACTCACCCCAAAGCAGCACGTACTCACTCCAAAGCAGTGCATACTCTCCCCAAAGCAGCGCGTACTCTCCCCAAAGCAGCACGTACTCACCCCAATGCAGCACGTACTCACCCTAAAGCAGCACGTACTCACCCCAATGCAGTGCGTACTCTCCCCAAAGCAGCGCGTACTCACCCCAAAGCAGCGCGTACTCTCCCCAAAGCAGCACGTACTCACTCCAAAGCAGTGCGTACTCTCCCCAAAGCAGCGCGTACTCTCCCCAAAGCAGCACGTACTCACCCCAATGCAGCACGTACTCTCCCCAAAGCAGTGCGTACTCTCCCCAAAGCAGCGCGTACTCTCCCCAATGCAGTGCGTACTCTCCCCAAAGCAGCGCGTACTCACCCCAAAGCAGCACGTACTCACCCCAAAGCAGCACGTACTCATCCCAAAGCAGCACGTACTCACCCCAAAGCAGCACGTACTCACCCCAAAGCAGCACGTACTCACCCCAAAGCAGCGCGTACTCACCCCAAAGCAGCACGTACTCACCCCAAAGCAGCACGTACTCACCCCAAAGCAGCACGTACTCACTCCAAAGCAGCACGTACTCTCCCCAAAGCAGCACGTACTCTCCCCAAAGCAGCACGTACTCACCCCAAAGCAGCACGTACTCTCCCCAATGCAGCGCGTACTCTCCCCAAAGCAGCACGTACTCACCCCAAAGCAGCGCGTACTCACCCCAAAGCAGCACGTACTCTCCCCAATTCAGCGCGTACTCTCCCCAAAGCAGCACGTACTCACCCCAATGCAGCGCGTACTCTCCCCAAAGCAGCACGTACTCACCCCAAAGCAGCGCGTACTCACCCCAAAGCAGCGCGTACTCTCCCCAATGCAGCGCGTACTCTCCCCAAAGCAGCGCGTACTCACCCCAAAGCAGCGCGTACTCTCCCCAAAGCAACGCGTACTCACCCCAAAGCAGCACGTACTCTCCCCAATGCAGTGCGTACACACCCCAAAGCAGCACGTACTCACCCCAAAGCAGCACGTACTCACCCCAAAGCAGCGCGTACTCACCCCAAAGCAGCGCGTACTCACCCCAAAGCAGCGCGTACTCTCCCCAATGCAGCGTGTACTCTCCCCAAAGCAGCGCGTACTCACCCCAAAGCAGCGCGTACTCACCCCAAAGCAGCACGTACTCTCCCCAAAGCAGCACGTACTCACCCCAAAGCAGCACGTACTCACCCCAAAGCAGCGTGTACTCTCCCCAAAGCAGCACGTACTCACCCCAAAGCAGCACGTACTCACCCCAAAGCAGCACGTACTCACCCCAATGCAGTGCGTACTCACCCCAATGCAGTGCGTACTCTCCCCAATGCAGTGCGTACTCTCCCCAATGCAGTGCGTACTCTCCCCAAAGCAGCACGTACTCTCCCCAATGCAGTGCGTACTCTCCCCAAAGCAGCACGTCCTCACCCCAAAGCAGCGTGTACTCTCCCCAATGCAGCACGTACTCACCCCAAAGCAGCGCGTACTCTCCCCAATGCAGCACGTACTCACCCCAAAGCAGCACGTACTCACCCCAAAGCAGCACGTACTCACTCCAAAGCAGCGCGTACTCACCCCAATGCAGCGCGTACTCACCCCAATGCAGTGCGTACTCTCCCCAAAGCAGCGCGTACTCTCCCCAAAGCAGCGCGTACTCACCCCAAAGCAGCACGTACTCACCCCAAAGCAGCGCGTACTCACCCCAATGCAGTGCGTACTCACCCCAAAGCAGCACGTACTCACCCCAAAGCAGCGCATACTCTCCCCAATGCAGTGCGTACTCACCCCAAAGCAGCGCGTACTCACCCCAATGCAGCGCGTACTCACCCCAATGCAGCGCGTACTCACCCCAAAGCAGCACGTACTCACCCCAAAGCAGCACGTACTCACCCCAAAGCAGCACGTACTCTCCCCAATGCAGTGCGTACTCTCCCCAAAGCAGCGCGTACTCACCCCAAAGCAGCACGTACTCTCCCCAAAGCAGCGCGTACTCACCCCAAAGCAGCACGTACTCTCCCCAATGCAGTGCGTACTCGCCCCAAAGCAGCACGTACTCACCCCAATGCAGCGCGTACTCACCCCCAAGCAGTGCGTACTCGCCCCAAAGCAGCACGTACTCACCCCAATGCAGCACGTACTCTCCCCAATGCAGTGCGTACTCACCCCAAAGCAGCACGTACTCTCCCCAATGCAGCGCGTACTCTCCCCAATGCAGCACGTACTCACCTCAAAGCAGCACGTACTCTCCCCAAAGCAGCACGTACTCACCTCAAAGCAGCGCATACTCTCCCCAAAGCAGCGCGTACTCACCCCAAAGCAGCACGTACTCTCCCCAGTGCAGCGCGTACTCTCCCCAATGCAGCACGTACTCACCTCAAAGCAGCACGTACTCTCCCCAAAGCAGCGCGTACTCACCCCAAAGCAGCACGTACTCTCCCCAAAGCAGCGCGTACTCACCCCAAAGCAGCACGTACTCTCCCCAATGCAGCGCGTACTCTCCCCAATGCAGCACGTACTCACCCCAAAGCAGTGCGTACTCACCCCAAAGCAGCGCGTACTCTCCCCAATGCAGCGCGTACTCTCCCCAATGCAGCGCGTACTCTCCCCAAAGCAGCGCATACTCACCCCAAAGCAGCGCGTACTCACCCCAAAGCAGCGCGTACTCTCCCCAATGCAGCGCGTACTCTCCCCAAAGCAGCACGTACTCACCCCAAAGCAGCGCGTACTCTCCCCAAAGCAGCACGTACTCACCCCAAAGCAGCACGTACTCACCCCAATGAAGTGCGTACTCACCCCAATGCAGTGCGTACTCACCCCAAAGCAGCACGTACTCACCCCAAAGCAGCACGTACTCATCCCAAAGCAGCACGTACTCACCCCAAAGCAGCGCGTACTCTCCCCAAAGCAGCACGTACTCACCCCAAAGCAGCACGTACTCACCCCAATGCAGTGCGTACTCACCCCAATGCAGTGCGTACTCACCCCAATGCAGTGCGTACTCATCCCAAAGCAGCGCGTACTCTCCCCAAAGCAGCGCGTACTCACCCCAAAGCAGCACGTACTCACTCCAAAGCAGCGTGTACTCACCCCAAAGCAGCACGTCCTCTCCCCAAAGCAGCACGTACTCACCCCAAAGCAGCGCGTACTCTCCCCAATGCAGTGCGTACTCTCCCCAATGCAGTGCGTACTCTCCCCAAAGCAGCGCGTACTCTCCCCAAAGCAGCGCGTACTCTCCCCAATGCAGTGCGTACTCTCCCCAATGCAGTGCGTACTCTCCCCAATGCAGCGCGTACTCACCCCAAAGCAGCGCGTACTCTCCCCAAAGCAGCGCGTACTCACTCCAAAGCAGCGTGTACTCACCCCAAAGCAGCACGTACTCTCCCCAAAGCAGCACGTACTCACCCCAATGCAGTGCATACTCTCCCCAATGCAGTGCGTACTCTCCCCAAAGCAGCGCGTACTCTCCCCAATGCAGTGCGTACTCACCCCAAAGCAGCGCGTACTCTCCCCAAAGCAGTGCGTACTCTCCCCAAAGCAGCGCGTACTCACCCCAAAGCAGCGCGTACTCACCCCAAAGCAGCACGTACTCACTCCAAAGCAGTGCATACTCTCCCCAAAGCAGCGCGTACTCTCCCCAAAGCAGCACGTACTCACCCCAATGCAGCACGTACTCACCCCAAAGCAGCACGTACTCACCCCAATGCAGTGCGTACTCTCCCCAAAGCAGCGCGTACTCACCCCAAAGCAGCGCGTACTCTCCCCAAAGCAGCACGTACTCACTCCAAAGCAGTGCGTACTCTCCCCAAAGCAGTGCGTACTCTCCCCAAAGCAGCACGTACTCACCCCAATGCAGCACGTACTCTCCCCAAAGCAGTGCGTACTCTCCCCAAAGCAGCGCGTACTCTCCCCAATGCAGTGCGTACTCTCCCCAAAGCAGCGCGTACTCACCCCAATGCAGCACGTACTCACCCCAATGCAGCGCGTACTCTCCCCAAAGCAGCGCGTACTCTCCCCAAAGCAGTGTGTACTCTCCCCAATGCAGCGCGTACTCACCCCAAAGCAGCACGTACTCTCCCCAAAGCAGCGCGTACTCACCCCAATGCAGCACGTACTCTCCCCAATGCAGCGCGTACTCACTCCAAAGCAGTGCATACTCTCCCCAAAGCAGCGCGTACTCTCCCCAAAGCAGCACGTACTCACCCCAATGCAGCACGTACTCACCCTAAAGCAGCACGTACTCACCCCAATGCAGTGCGTACTCTCCCCAAAGCAGCGCGTACTCACCCCAAAGCAGCGCGTACTCTCCCCAAAGCAGCACGTACTCACTCCAAAGCAGTGCGTACTCTCCCCAAAGCAGCGCGTACTCTCCCCAAAGCAGCACGTACTCACCCCAATGCAGCACGTACTCTCCCCAAAGCAGTGCGTACTCTCCCCAAAGCAGCGCGTACTCTCCCCAATGCAGTGCGTACTCTCCCCAAAGCAGCGCGTACTCACCCCAAAGCAGCACGTACTCACCCCAAAGCAGCACGTACTCATCCCAAAGCAGCACGTACTCACCCCAAAGCAGCACGTACTCACCCCAAAGCAGCACGTACTCACCCCAAAGCAGCGCGTACTCACCCCAAAGCAGCACGTACTCACCCCAAAGCAGCACGTACTCACCCCAAAGCAGCACGTACTCACTCCAAAGCAGCACGTACTCTCCCCAAAGCAGCACGTACTCTCCCCAAAGCAGCACGTACTCACCCCAAAGCAGCACGTACTCTCCCCAATGCAGCGCGTACTCTCCCCAAAGCAGCACGTACTCACCCCAAAGCAGCGCGTACTCACCCCAAAGCAGCACGTACTCTCCCCAATTCAGCGCGTACTCTCCCCAAAGCAGCACGTACTCACCCCAATGCAGCGCGTACTCTCCCCAAAGCAGCACGTACTCACCCCAAAGCAGCGCGTACTCACCCCAAAGCAGCGCGTACTCTCCCCAATGCAGCGCGTACTCTCCCCAAAGCAGCGCGTACTCACCCCAAAGCAGCGCGTACTCTCCCCAAAGCAACGCGTACTCACCCCAAAGCAGCACGTACTCTCCCCAATGCAGTGCGTACACACCCCAAAGCAGCACGTACTCACCCCAAAGCAGCACGTACTCACCCCAAAGCAGCGCGTACTCACCCCAAAGCAGCGCGTACTCACCCCAAAGCAGCGCGTACTCTCCCCAATGCAGCGTGTACTCTCCCCAAAGCAGCGCGTACTCACCCCAAAGCAGCGCGTACTCACCCCAAAGCAGCACGTACTCTCCCCAAAGCAGCACGTACTCACCCCAAAGCAGCACGTACTCACCCCAAAGCAGCGTGTACTCTCCCCAAAGCAGCACGTACTCACCCCAAAGCAGCACGTACTCACCCCAAAGCAGCACGTACTCACCCCAATGCAGTGCGTACTCACCCCAATGCAGTGCGTACTCTCCCCAATGCAGTGCGTACTCTCCCCAATGCAGTGCGTACTCTCCCCAAAGCAGCACGTACTCTCCCCAATGCAGTGCGTACTCTCCCCAAAGCAGCACGTCCTCACCCCAAAGCAGCGTGTACTCTCCCCAATGCAGCACGTACTCACCCCAAAGCAGCGCGTACTCTCCCCAATGCAGCACGTACTCACCCCAAAGCAGCACGTACTCACCCCAAAGCAGCACGTACTCACTCCAAAGCAGCGCGTACTCACCCCAATGCAGCGCGTACTCACCCCAATGCAGTGCGTACTCTCCCCAAAGCAGCGCGTACTCTCCCCAAAGCAGCGCGTACTCACCCCAAAGCAGCACGTACTCACCCCAAAGCAGCGCGTACTCACCCCAATGCAGTGCGTACTCACCCCAAAGCAGCACGTACTCACCCCAAAGCAGCGCATACTCTCCCCAATGCAGTGCGTACTCACCCCAAAGCAGCGCGTACTCACCCCAATGCAGCGCGTACTCACCCCAATGCAGCGCGTACTCACCCCAAAGCAGCACGTACTCACCCCAAAGCAGCACGTACTCACCCCAAAGCAGCACGTACTCTCCCCAATGCAGTGCGTACTCTCCCCAAAGCAGCGCGTACTCACCCCAAAGCAGCACGTACTCTCCCCAAAGCAGCGCGTACTCACCCCAAAGCAGCACGTACTCTCCCCAATGCAGTGCGTACTCGCCCCAAAGCAGCACGTACTCACCCCAATGCAGCGCGTACTCACCCCCAAGCAGTGCGTACTCGCCCCAAAGCAGCACGTACTCACCCCAATGCAGCACGTACTCTCCCCAATGCAGTGCGTACTCACCCCAAAGCAGCACGTACTCTCCCCAATGCAGCGCGTACTCTCCCCAATGCAGCACGTACTCACCTCAAAGCAGCACGTACTCTCCCCAAAGCAGCACGTACTCACCTCAAAGCAGCGCATACTCTCCCCAAAGCAGCGCGTACTCACCCCAAAGCAGCACGTACTCTCCCCAGTGCAGCGCGTACTCTCCCCAATGCAGCACGTACTCACCTCAAAGCAGCACGTACTCTCCCCAAAGCAGCGCGTACTCACCCCAAAGCAGCACGTACTCTCCCCAAAGCAGCGCGTACTCACCCCAAAGCAGCACGTACTCTCCCCAATGCAGCGCGTACTCTCCCCAATGCAGCACGTACTCACCCCAAAGCAGTGCGTACTCACCCCAAAGCAGCGCGTACTCTCCCCAATGCAGCGCGTACTCTCCCCAATGCAGCGCGTACTCTCCCCAAAGCAGCGCATACTCACCCCAAAGCAGCGCGTACTCACCCCAAAGCAGCGCGTACTCTCCCCAATGCAGCGCGTACTCTCCCCAAAGCAGCACGTACTCACCCCAAAGCAGCGCGTACTCTCCCCAAAGCAGCACGTACTCACCCCAAAGCAGCACGTACTCACCCCAATGAAGTGCGTACTCACCCCAATGCAGTGCGTACTCACCCCAAAGCAGCACGTACTCACCCCAAAGCAGCACGTACTCATCCCAAAGCAGCACGTACTCACCCCAAAGCAGCGCGTACTCTCCCCAAAGCAGCACGTACTCACCCCAAAGCAGCACGTACTCACCCCAATGCAGTGCGTACTCACCCCAATGCAGTGCGTACTCACCCCAATGCAGTGCGTACTCATCCCAAAGCAGCGCGTACTCTCCCCAAAGCAGCGCGTACTCACCCCAAAGCAGCACGTACTCACTCCAAAGCAGCGTGTACTCACCCCAAAGCAGCACGTCCTCTCCCCAAAGCAGCACGTACTCACCCCAAAGCAGCGCGTACTCTCCCCAATGCAGTGCGTACTCTCCCCAATGCAGTGCGTACTCTCCCCAAAGCAGCGCGTACTCTCCCCAAAGCAGCGCGTACTCTCCCCAATGCAGTGCGTACTCTCCCCAATGCAGTGCGTACTCTCCCCAATGCAGCGCGTACTCACCCCAAAGCAGCGCGTACTCTCCCCAAAGCAGCGCGTACTCACTCCAAAGCAGCGTGTACTCACCCCAAAGCAGCACGTACTCTCCCCAAAGCAGCACGTACTCACCCCAATGCAGTGCATACTCTCCCCAATGCAGTGCGTACTCTCCCCAAAGCAGCGCGTACTCTCCCCAATGCAGTGCGTACTCACCCCAAAGCAGCGCGTACTCTCCCCAAAGCAGTGCGTACTCTCCCCAAAGCAGCGCGTACTCACCCCAAAGCAGCGCGTACTCACCCCAAAGCAGCACGTACTCACTCCAAAGCAGTGCATACTCTCCCCAAAGCAGCGCGTACTCTCCCCAAAGCAGCACGTACTCACCCCAATGCAGCACGTACTCACCCCAAAGCAGCACGTACTCACCCCAATGCAGTGCGTACTCTCCCCAAAGCAGCGCGTACTCACCCCAAAGCAGCGCGTACTCTCCCCAAAGCAGCACGTACTCACTCCAAAGCAGTGCGTACTCTCCCCAAAGCAGTGCGTACTCTCCCCAAAGCAGCACGTACTCACCCCAATGCAGCACGTACTCTCCCCAAAGCAGTGCGTACTCTCCCCAAAGCAGCGCGTACTCTCCCCAATGCAGTGCGTACTCTCCCCAAAGCAGCGCGTACTCACCCCAATGCAGCACGTACTCACCCCAATGCAGCGCGTACTCTCCCCAAAGCAGCGCGTACTCTCCCCAAAGCAGTGTGTACTCTCCCCAATGCAGCGCGTACTCACCCCAAAGCAGCACGTACTCTCCCCAAAGCAGCGCGTACTCACCCCAATGCAGCACGTACTCTCCCCAATGCAGCGCGTACTCACCCCAAAGCAGCGCGTACTCACCCCAAAGCAGTGCGTACTCACCCCAAAGCAGCGCGTACTCTCCCCAAAGCAGCACGTACTCACTCCAAAGCAGCGCGTACTCGACCCAATGCAGTGCGTACTCACCCCAAAGTCGGGCTAGAAGTCAAGCTCGCCAGGTACACACCACCTACATGCAGTCGTAAATGTGGATGATCTCGGGCTGGATTCTCTGATTTTGAGGCTAGGACCGACGGATTTGCAGCGTTTTACGTGGGAAAAATCAGCGAGGCCCCAGCACCGATCCTCCGACCGGTGAGGAGCGAGCAGCCGCACCACATAAAACACACGGCTTTCCCGTTATAAACGGCTGGTGAATTGCCGGGTCCGTGGCTGCGCCTGCACACGGCCACGACCTGCAGTGGGCGGACTGTACAACATGGCCCCGGCCGGGCACGCACCCAACCTGCCAGATAGTGCCCTGGATACCCCTGGGCCTGGGCCTGGGCCGGGCCCCCCCCCCCCCAATCACCCCAGACTTCGCGGAAGCCCCCCCCCCCCCCCCCGGCCAGCAGCATGGGTCCCGGCCGACTGTTGGGGGCGCTGGACACAGTCCGCAGCCTCCACGCCGGGTTCACGACCGCTGAGACCACACGTCCCCCGCGCGATCGGGAACTCGGCCCATCGGGGGCGGAGCATCGGGGGTGGGCCTTCAGGTGACGTCCTGGGGCGGTCCCAACATCGCGTGGTGTGTTCCTCAATGACTCTGTGAAGTCCTGTGAAGAGAATTCCTACAGTTCATCCCGTTTTGGGGAACTGAATCTTGGCTTCCTGTCAAAACCCAATTGCCCCACCCGCCACGCCTCCTGCTGCGAGCACGACTGGAAAATTCAGCCTGAAATATTTTCCGAATAGCAACGTGGAATCTTTCTCATCCACATGAAGAGACAGTCGGGGCCTGAATTTAACAATGCATCTGAAATCAGACACCTTTGTTTGCACACTGAAGTGTCAGCCAGGATTATAGCAGCAAACCTGCTGACTCACCGATGAAAGTGCCTGAGCCATGCTGATGTTATCAGAACGTTTTGGGGCTTCTCCTAATTCAGCAGTATCCTTTCAATCACATAAATAATTCCCTGGCTATTATTGTGCAGAGATGACTGCAATTCAGAAATGGTAGGGAGGCATATTCTCTAATCTATAAACTCAAGTCTCTGCTGAAGCTCAAGGTGAAGCAAGCGAGCGTCACAAAGAGAAGGAGATCCAGTTGGGGGGGGGTCTTCACGTGACACAAGAATCCCTCAAGGAAAAGTTTGCTCCACTAGAAGATCACAAAAAGAAGCAAACTGAATTGAACGCCAATCTGATCAAACCTCAGGTGGCAGAGAAGATTCAGCAACGATCCGGATCCCAGGAGGCAGCCGAAAGCTACAAGAGACAGACTGAAGAGCTGGGGAAGCAGTTGGGCGGAAAAGAGGAGGCACCGAAAGGGAGGGCAGGAGAGGGTTATGAAGACATGAGTCGCACAGTTACAGAACTGCAGATCTCACTGGAGACAGACCTGGTCAACAGTGAAACAGTGAGTCCAGAGCAGGGGGCAAGGTCAAAGTTCTGCTTCAGACAGAGGGAGAAAGCTGAGATCAGAAAACCTAAACCCCACACTGAGGCATGAGAAGGAAAAGCATTGGATGTCGCACAACATCCTCCGTCAGTTTTCATCGGTCGAGGTGAACAATAGGGTCCTTATTGAAGAGCAGAATTCTTAGCATCTGGGCCAATAGTCCCCCAACATCACCAAAAGCACTCCTCTGATCTTTGTGGGATCTTGATGTGTATAAAATGGCAACTCCATTTGCCTGTATAACTTGCTTCAAAGATATTCATTGAAAATGGGCAGTACGGCCACAGATTAGGTGGATTGGCCAGGGTTAAATTGCCCTTAGTGTCCAAAAATGGTTAGGTGGGGTAACAAGGTTACGGGGATAGGGTGGAGGTGTAGGCTTAAGTCGGGTGCTCTTTCCTAGGGCTGATGCAGACTCGATGGGCCGAATAGCCCCCTTCTGCACTGTATATTCTATGAAATCCTTCAGAGAAAAGAAATAGGGTGCAGTGGAAATACAAATTTCACTCTTCCTCTTTCTTAATAGGCGCCATGCAGTATTGGGAGGCCCTTCCAACCTTTTGAGTTTTCAATACTGCTGGTTTGATCCAGTCTGAGACCTGGCACAGGTGGATTGAACACCCCTCCAGTGATCAAAAGCTGTTTAAACACCGAAAGGCTATCCAACAACCACCATCCTTGCAGAAATCAAACCTCCTTGTGAGATGAGGTGGGGAAGGTTCGGAGAAAGGAGCAATGCGCTGGCCCAGCCAGGGGTTCACAGCTTGTGCAGGTCAGTAAGTCCAGAATTAGCATGCAGGGGCAACACCCCCCTCCCTCTGATTATAATCTCGGTGAAGAGTTGGCGTAAGACAGCAGAAAATGAGTCATTTAACAATAAAGATGTTCCACAACAGCAGGAAGCAACGTCATTTAATCTCTCAAGTCAAATTAAATGTTTCAGAATAGAATTTCTCCGCATCTCATCAGTTTTCCTAAAATAATTTCAGCCTGAAAGGAGAATTCTGAGCTTTTGATTTAAGGATTAATGTATTGTAGTATTTGTAATAAAGAACATAGAATCATAGGTGATAGAATTTACAGTGCAGAAGGAGGCCGTTTGGCCCATCGAGTCTGCACCGACCCTTGGAAAGAGTACCTTATGTAGGTCCACACACTCCACCCCATCCCCGCACCTCCACCCCAAGCCCGCAACCCAGTAACCCCACCTAAATGTTTTGGGCACTAAGGAGCAATTTACCGTGGCCAATCCACCTAACCTGCACATCATTGGACTGCGGGAGGAAACCGGAGCACCTGGAGGAAACCCACGCAGGAGAGCGTGCAGGCTCCGCAGACAGTGACCCAAGCCTGGGAATCACACCTGGGACCCTGTCACTGTGAAGCAACAGTGCTGACCACTGTGCTACTCAAGTTGGCAAAAAGTACGGTTCACGACTGTTTAAAGTGTGTAACACCCCCTTCCCCTGCACGGAGCCGAGCAAGTTTACAATGGGTGTAATTTAATTCATGATGCCATTTTTAAAATTTCAGTTTTTATTCCCCCCCCCCCCCCCCCCTCCCCACCACACTCAATTGTATTGTTCACTCGATGCACGGTGCTCACTCAATGCTTTTTTGCCTCAAAGGTTCGTTTAGAGTCTAGTGGTCCACGTGTACAGGTTAAATCCATATTCCCATTAATTTCCATGGATGTCACGCTTCTGATACCAACAGATTTCAGCTTCTGATTTAGGATTGATCTCATTTGACGTAAGAAATTATCGTATTTTATATTTTTTTGCAGTAATGTTATTAAAACTTGGGTTAAGAAGCATGCAGACAGTATGACTGCTAGAGTGGTGATTAAGTTGTTATGAAAATTAGGTCCTTATTGATTTGCAGGTGAAGTGTTCTGCGAATAGATCTTGAGAACCATTTACTCATTTACAGATAGCTAGCTAATGGAATATTGTTTATGTTCAAAGGCCCACTGGGTGTACATAATTTATGAGGAGTATTGTGTTTGGTCTTGGCTAAACAAGTCAAGGGACATCTTGTAAGAGGAGACAAAAGGCAGCACGATAGCACAGTGGTTGACGCTGTTCTTCACAGTGCCAGAGTCCCAGGTTCGATTCCCGTCTTGGGTCGTCGTCTGTGTGGAGTCTGCACGTTCTCCCTGTGTCTACGTGGGTTTCCTCCGGGTGCTCCGGTTTCCTCCCACAAGTCCCGAAAGACGTGCTTGTTAGGTGAATTGGACATTCTGAATTCTCCCTCTGTGTATCCGAACAGGCGCCGGAGTGTGGCGACTAGGGGCTTTTCACAGTAACTTCATTGCAGTGGTAATGTAAACCTACTTGTGACAATAATAAAGATTCTGATTATTAAAGAATGCCTTAGGCTTTGGGTACCTGTGATGTAGTTATTGGGAGGAGATGATTCTGTTTGAAAAACCAGTTGGTTCTCGAACTCTAATCTGAACAGAGGTATTTAAGTTTGATCCTGAGTTGGTTTGTAAGCAAGTAGTTGGTTGTTAACTTTATTCATGAGTGGTATTTGAAATGTATTGGTTTGCTTAATTGGAATATAGTGGCAGATTTAGGAAGTAAGTTAAGATTTTATTCTCTTTTACTTGAGAACTGTTGTAACTGTTAACTGCAAAGCAATTTCTTGGTTGCTAATGTAGTTGATTCTGTATTTAACTTAGAGTTTGTTTTGACATAAAAGGTACCGGTTGGTCAGTGTTATCACGCCTGTGATGCAGTAACATTTCTTCATAGTTTTACAAATTGCAAATAGTTAAGTTCTCATCCAGGATTCTAACAATCCAAATTGCAATAGTGTTCAAAAAGAAAAATTCTGTCAGGCACACAAGGTTCATGGAACATGAATGGGTAAAAAGGTAATGCAAATATAATGGAGTTGTCTCTTCTTTGTGGTCTGGGTTCCCCGGCTTTACACCACATGTGGACACCATGCAGGCCCCATGTACTTGGTCCAATGATGGCTTAACATCACTATTCCCTTGGCAGTAATTCATCATTCATCAGCCTACGGCAACCAAGGCAGCAAAGTACAAGACCACATTTGAGAGATTTCAGAGGGTACTTAAGAGTCAACCACATTGCTGTGGGTCTGGAGTCACATGTAGGCCAGACCGGGTAAGGATAGCAGATTTCCTTCCCTAAAGGACATTAGCGAACCAGATCTGGGGTGGGTTTCTCCATGCCGACCGGTCAATGGGGTTTCCCATTGTGGGGCAGCCCACGCCGTCGGGAAACCCCCGGGTTGCCAGCAAAACGGAGAGTCCCGACGGCGGAGAATTCAGCCCCGGTTTTTTTTTACCACAGTTGACAACTGTCATCATTAAATTTTCGATCCAGATTTTCTTTATTGAATTGAAATTTCACCATCAGCAGTGGCGGGATTTGAACCCAGGTCCCAAGAGCATTACACTGGGTCTCTGGTTACTAGTCCAGTGACAATGCCACTACACGATTGCCTCCCGTGTTATCAGGCCTCATCTAACTACACTGCACACCCAACAATGTAGCATTGGCATCATTTTAAAAGAGAGGTTCCTGCAATGATCCTCTCTCCTCTCAACAAGTTTCATTCCTGTAGTGTCAACGATGTACGAAAATGTCCACAGAAGTGTAGTAACACAAAGATTGACACTGGGTTAAAGAGGGAGTTATTGTGATGATTTTAACTAAAAGCTTAGTCAAAGAAATTGGTTTCAAAGGAGAGTTTGAAAGCAGGAGTAAGAGATGACGAGGTGGAACTGTCTTGGGAGGAAAGCAATTCCAAAACTTTGGATCGAGCCAGTTGTAAGTAGAGATGCTAATGTTGGGAAATGAGTCGGAGGAATATTTTTTTAAAAAGATTTTTTTTAAATTGGAGTCATATATTTTTTTCCAATTAATGGGCAATTTAGCGTGGCCAATCCACCTAACCTGCACATCTTTGGGTTGTGGGGGGTTAAACCCACACAGACATGGGGAGAATGTGCCAACTCCACACAGACAGTGACACAGGGCCGGGATTCGAACCCAGGTCCTCAGCACCACAGTCCCAGTGCTAACCACTGCGCCACAAGCCGCCCCCCCCCCAAAAAATCTTTATTATTGTCACACGTAGGCTTACATTAACACTGCAATGAAGTTACTGTGAAAATTCCCTAGTCGCCACATTCCGGCGCCTGTTCGGGTACACGGAGCGAGAATTCAGAATGCCTAATTCACCTAACAGCATGTCTTTCGGGTCTTGTGGGAGGAAACCGGAGCACCCGGAGAAAACCCACGCAGACACAGGGAGAACGTGCAGACTCCGCACAGACAGTGATCCATGCCGGGTATCGAACCCGGGTCCCTGGGGCTGTGAAGCAACAGTGCTAACCAGTGTGCTACTGTGCCGCCCGTAGGCCATAGTTGGTGGAATGTAGAGTTCCTGAAGGGTTATAGGGTTGGAGGAGATTACATATGAACTTACCTCTAAAACAGATTAAATGAGAACCAATTTCTCCCATTTACTGGAGCACAATGTACTCAACACTGTGAGTGGACATGAGGCAATACGTAAATAATGGAACCATGGCCTTCACCACCTTTCTCCTCATCTCCGCTGTTTAAATACTGAACACAACGGCTTCCTGTTGGGTCTGGGTGTTCAGCGCTCAAAGGTAGCTGGGAGGAAAGCTCCGAAGGTGGAGAGCTGAGAGGCTCTGAGCGAGGTAGGGGAGTGGCATTTGATGGGTTGCTCCCGTCGGCGAGGCCATGCAGTCACGATGGGCCACATGGCCTCCTTCTGCGCTGTACCAATTCTGTGACACTGTCAATTGTGGCAGGCCATCATAGCTCCATCCTTCCTTTGGTAGAATCCCGAGTATAATGAGTGCCCCGTGGTCAGGAAGCTCTCCCGGTTAACATGGTTTCTTCAAAGCAGCCAGAACTACACACCGGAAATCCTTCTCAAATAGGGTGAGGGAACAGACTAACCTTTCTAAAGGGCACTAATGAACCCAGTTGAACGTTTAGCAACAACATCAGAACTTTTAATGATACGAGCTTTTTATTTTACAGGCAATTATTCAGATTCTCAAATTGTAGAATATGAGCACCCAATCTCTGAATTATTTGTCAATATCCGATCCTCTTGGGCAAATTTAAAATTGCATAATTCATTTTAAATTATGTTTCTATCACCATCCCTTGAAGTAGACTTGCTGACATTTTAATTTGTTTGTTAGGTTCTAAACGTAATAGATGGCAGCGTGAAACTGTAAATAATATTAAAAGTCCCCAAATCACAGTGACACAGAGAGGCACTCATAATTTATGTCAATGCAGTGCAACTGTAGCTCATCGTGCATCATATTTCAGGTGATGTAATGATAAATTCACAACACCTCCTCACAGATATTAATGATTTATCAAAGGATACAAGGTCATCACCTCACTCCGATACTGGTTTTCAGTGCAGCTGCCAAGATTAGAAAACTCGTTAAATTATTTATTCGCCTGGAAAGCAAGTGAGAAACAGGATCTATCTACCAAAATAATGGGTTGTGAATCCTGTTTTGTGATTATGCAGCCTAAAGTCCATTATGGCGATAGTGTATATTTGTTAAATATGGAAAGGTCGTTAAAATGTTGTGCATTGAGGTTTAACTGTGTGACAGACGGCAATTTCAAATTGACACCGTTAGCATTCTAGACTAAGCACAGCATCAGTTTCAAGCCATTTGCATTAATTCTCTTATAGTTAAGATGCGTTAAGTCGGCCCGACACTGTTCATGTATCTGAGCTGCTCGCTCTGAACATAAATAAATAAAAGTAAAATACTGGGAGTGATGGAATTTTGAAAGAAAAGCAGGGAATGCTGGAAGTGACTTTTCAGGTCAGGTGCATCATGGGTGACAAGGTAGCACAGTGGTTAGCACCGTTGCTTCACAGCGCCAGGGTCCCGGGTTCGATTCCCAGCTTCGGTCACTGTGCGGAGTCTGCACGTTCTCCCCGTGTCTGCGTGGGTTTCCTCCGGGTGCTCCGGTTTCCTCCCACAAGTCCCGAAACACGTGCTTGTTAGGTAATTTGGACATTCTGAATTCTCACTCTGTGTACCCGAACAGGCGTCGGAATGTGGCGACGAGGGGATTTTCACAGTAACTTCATTGCAGTGTTAATGTAAGCCTATTTGTGGCAATAATAATGGTTATTATTACGTGCAAACTCCACTCACCCAAAACTGGAATTGAATCCGGGTCCTTGGCACTGTGAGGCAGTAGGGCTAACCACCATGCCACCGTGCCACTTGGAGGAGTACTTGCAGGTGGTGGTGTTCCCTTGGACCGGCACCCTTTTCTTTCCAAATAGTAGTGTCCGTGGGTTTGGAAGGCGCTGATTAAGGAGCCTTGGTGAGTTCCTGAAGTGCAACTTGTATTTGGAACACACGGCTTCCACTGTGCATCGGTGGTGAAGGCAGTGAATATTTGTGGAGGGAGTGTCAATCAAGTGGGCTTCTTTGTTCTGGATGGTGTCTAGCTTCTTGAGTGTTGCTGGAGCTGCACTCATCCAGGCAAGTGGATAGTATTCCATCACACTCCTGACTTGTGCCTTGTAGATGGTGGACAGACTTTGGAGAGTCAAGAGGTAAGGTACTTGCCGCAGGATTCCTAGCCTCTGACCTGCTCTGGTAGCCACAGTATCTATATGGCTAGTCCAGTTCAGCTCCTGGTCAATGGTAACCACCAGGATGTTGATAGTGGGGGGATTCAGCAAAGGGAATGCTATTGAATTTCAAGGGGTAATGGTTAGAATCTCTCTTGCTGGAGACGTTCATTGTCTGGCACTTGGACGGTGTGAATATTACTTGTCCAAGCCTGGATATTGTCCAGGGTTTAATGCATTTGGACACGGACTATTTCATTATCTGAGGAGTTGCAAATGGTGCTGAACATTGTGCAATCTGACCTTGTGATGGAAGAGAGGTCATTGATGAAGCAGGCGAAGATGGGTGAGCCTAGTACACTACCCTGAGGAACTCCTACAGTGATGTCCTGGGGCCGAGATGATCCTTTGTGCAAGGTATGACTACAACTAGCGGAGGGATTTCCCCTGATTCCCATTGACTCCAGTTTTCTTAGGGCTCCTTAATGCCACACTCAGTCAAATGATGTTTCTTGATATCACGTGGAGTAAATCGTATTGGTTGAAGACTGACATCTGTGATGCTGGGGACCTCCGGAGGAGACCGAGATGGATCATCCACTCAGCATTTCTGGCTTAAGATTGTTACAAATGCCTCAGCCTTGTCTTTTGAACTGATGCGCTGGGCTCCTCCATCATTGAGGAGGGGGATATTGTGGACCCTCCTCCTTCAGTGAGTTGTTTAATTGTCCACCACCATTCACAGCTGGATGTGGCAGGACTGCCGAGCTTGGATCTGATGTGTTTGCTGTGGAATCGCTCAGCTCTGTCTGTTACTCGCTGCTTATGCCGTTTGCCACACAAGTAGTCCTGAGTTGTAGTTTCACCAGGTCGACACCTCGGGTGGGATTCTCCGTCTATTTCAGGGCAGCGGGATTGTCCGGTCCAGCGGGGCGGATCGCAACCTAGAATCCCGATCCTCATTTTTCGGTCTGCCTGATGTTGCTCCCGGCACGCTCTCCCACACTCTTCATTGAACCAGGGTTGATCCCCTGGCTGGGTGGTAATGGTAGAGTGGGGGATATGCCGGGCCATGAGGTTGCAGATTGTGGTTGATACAATTCTGCTGCTGATGATTCACAGCCTCGTGGATGCCCAGTCTTGAGTTGCTAATCTGTTGAAAGTCTATTCCATTTAGCACGGTGGTAGTGTCACACAACACAATGGAGGGTATCCCAATGTGAAGACGGGACTTTGTCTCCACAAGGACTGTGCGGTGGTCACTTCTATCGATACTGTCATAGACAGATGCATCCGCAGCAGGCAGGTTGGTGAGGAGGAGGTCAAGTATGTTTTCCCCTCTTGTTGGTTCCCTCACCACCTGCTGCAGTCCCAGTCTAGCAGCTCTGTCCTTTAGGACCCGGCCAGCTCGGTCTGTGGTGGTACGACCGAGCCACTCTTGTGATGGACATTGAAGTTCCCACCCAGAGTATATTCTGCATCCTTGTCACCCTCAGTGCTCCCTCTAACCAGGTGGTAAACAGCAGAGGTTTCCTTGTTCATGTTTGACCTGATGCTATGAGACATTATGGGGTCCAGAGTTGATGTTGAGGACTCCAAGGACAACTCCCTCCCGACTGTATACCACTGTGTCACACCTCTGCTGGGTTTATGAAATGAAATGAAAATCGCTTATTGTCACAAGTAGGCTTCAAATGAAGTTACTGTGAAAAGCCCCTAGTCGCCACATTCCGGCGCCTGTTCGGGGAGGCTGGTACGGGAATCCTGCCGGTGGCACAGGACAAGCCCAGGAATAGTGACGGTGGCATCTGGGACATTGAGAGGCCCTTCCCAAGGCAACACCTTCAACGGGGTCCCCAGAGGTGGGCCATGGGTCATTGACGGAACTGGAGTGCCTAAAGGGCATTAGGGAATCAGATGGGTTTTGCAACCATCATCATTAGACTTTTAATTCCAGATTTTTAGTGAATTCAACCATCTGCTGTGGCAGGCTTCGAACCCAGCACCCCAGAGCATTACCTTAAGTGTCTGGATTACTAGTCCAGTGACAATACCACGATGCCACCACCCCCTCTGATATTCTCTGTTGTTTGTTGCTTATGAATATACGTTGCTTCTCGCGCTTCAGCAGATGGTTGGGTTTTGCAAGTTCAGTCTGGGTCGAGTGGCCGTACTCCGTCTATTCTGAACAGATGAAGCAACATTCGATTGGTTCAGATGGGACAGGATGGTAGATGACCGGACGTGTACATAGAACATAGAACAATACAGCGCAGTACAGGCCCTTCGGCCCACGATGTTGCACCAAAACAAAAGCCATCTAACCTACACTATGCCATTATCATCCATATGTTTATCCAATAAACTTTTAAATGCCCTCAATGTTGGCGAGTTCACTACTGTAGCAGGTAGGGCATTCCACGGCCTCACTACTCTTTGCGTAAAGAACCTACCTCTGACCTCTGTCCTATATCTATTACCCCTCAGTTTAAAGTTATGTCCCCTCGTGCCAGCCATATCCATCCGCGGGAGAAGGCTCTCACTGTCCACCCTATCCAACCCCCTGATCATTTTGTATGCCTCTATTAAGTCTCCTCTTAACCTTCTTCTCTCCAACGAAAACAACCTCAAGACCATCAGCCTTTCCTCATAAGATTTTCCCTCCATACCAGGCAACATCCTGGTAAATCTCCTCTGCACCCGCTCCAAAGCCTCCACGTCCTTCCTATAATGCGGTGACCAGAACTGTACGCAATACTCCAAATGCGGCCGTACCAGAGTTCTGTACAGCTGCAACATGACCTCCCGACTCCGGAACTCAATCCCTCTACCAATAAAGGCCAACACTCCATAGGCCTTCTTCACAACCCTATCAACCTGGGTGGCAACTTTCAGGGATCTATGTACATGGACACCTAGATCCCTCTGCTCATCCACACTTTCAAGAACTTTACCATTAGCCAAATATTCCACATTCCTGTTATTCCTTCCAAAGTGAATCACCTCACACTTCTCTACATGAAACTCCATTTGCCACCTCTCAGCCCAGCTCTGCAGCTTATCTATATCCCTCTGTAACCTGCTACATCCTTCCACACTATCGACAACACCACCGACTTTAGTATCGTCTGCAAATTTACTCACCCACCCTTCTGCGCCTTCCTCTAGGTCATTGATAAAAATGACAAACAGCAACGGCCCCAGAACAGATCCTTGTGGTACTCCACTTGTGACTACTCCATTCTGAACATTTCCCATCAACCACCACCCTCTGTCTTCTTTCAGCTAGCCAATTTCTGATCCACATCTCTAAATCACCCTCAATCCCCAGCCTCCGTATTTTTTGCAATAGCCTACCGTGGGGAACCTTATCAAACGCTTTGCTGAAATCCATATACACCACATCAACTGCTCTACCCTCGTCTACCTGTTCAGTCACCTTCTCAAAGAACTCAATAAGGTTTGTGAGGCATGACCTACCCTTCACAAAGCCATGCTGACTATCCCTGATCATATTATTCCTATCTAGATGATTATAAATCTTGTCTCTTATAATCCCCTCCAAGACTTTACCCACTACAGACGTGAGGCTCACCGGTCTATAGTTGCCGGGGTTGTCTCTGCTCCCCTTTTTGAACAAAGGGACCACATTTGCTATCCTCCAGTCCTCTGGCACTATTCCTGTAGCCAATGATGACATAAAAATCAAAGCCAAAGGTCCAGCAATCTCTTCCCTGGCCTCCCAGAGAATCCTAGGATAAATCCCATCAGGTCCCGGGGACTTATCTATTTTCAGCCTTAGTTACACACAAACTCAGCTAAAGCACTGACAGCTTGAACAAAAGGATCTTTGATTGGATTCAATTTTTTTGTGTCAAACCGTAGACGATGTTAATAGTTTTCAATTTATAATCTGAATTCCTTTCATTATCTGGAGGGTGGTTTGAAAATGACAAGAGACTGCAGGTGGTCTTAAGGAGCAAATTACAGACATTTCAGCCTCGGGATTGGCTGTGATGGGGGCACATTAAGCCCACCACTGAACCGTACCTGTCAGCACCAATGAATTGCAGGATTTTAAACACTGTCTTAAAAAATTTCCAGACATCTGGGGCGAAATTCTCCGGAAACGGCGCGATGTCCGCCGACTGGCGCCCAAAACGGTGCAAATCAGACGGGCATCGCGCCGCCCCAAAGGTGCGGAATGCTCCCCATCTTTGGGGGCCGAGCCCCAACATTGAGGGGCTAGGCCGGCGCCGGACGAATTTCTGCCCCGCCAGCTGGCGCGGAAATGACATCCCCGGGCGGCGCATGCGCGGGATCATCAGCGGCCGCTGACAGCATTCCCGCGCATGCGCAGTGGAGGGAGTCTCTTCCGCCTCCGCCATGGTGGAGACCGTGGCGGAGGCGGAAGGGAAATAGTGCCCCCACGGCACAGGCCCGCCCGCGGATCGGTGGGCTCCGATCGCGGGCCAGGCCACCGTGGGGGCACCCCCCCCGGGGCCAGATCGTCCCGCGCCCCCCACCAGGACCCCGGAGCCCGCCCGCGCCGCCTTGTCCCACCGGTAAGGTAGGTGATTTAATTTACGCCGGCGGGACAGGCATTTTAGCGGCGGGACTTCGGCCCATCCGGGCCGGAGAATCGAGCGGGGGGCCCGCCAACCGGCGCGGCGCGATTCCCGCCCCTGCCGAATATCCGGTGCCGGAGACTTCGGCCACCGGCGAGGGCGGAATTCACGCCAGCCCCCGGCGATTCTCCGACCCGGCGGGGGGGTCGGAGAATCTCGCCCCTGGATCTTTGTCTCCAAGCGGATGTGATGTCTTGCAGCTCTGAAGGGACTCAACATCCCATAGGTGTGCTTCAAATCAACAAGCATGATAAGAGCTTAAGCTGGAACAAGTCTGAAACTGTGATGATAGTGGATTACTTTTCTTTTTAAAAAAATATTTTTATTGAGGCACTTGTATGAACATGAAATACAAACCAACACAAGAGTAAGGACAAACAGGAACCTCATAATAAATAAATAACTAACCAACACCCCCACCCCCTGCTGACACCTCAATTGCTTCCACCTCCAGGCAAACCCATCAACGATCCTCTTAAGACAAATTTGATTTTCTCCAACCTTCGGAATACCGCCGGGTCATGTCCCCACACCCTCAGTTTCGGGGGCTCCGAGTCCCTCCACTCCAGCAAAATCCGTCTCCGGGCTACCAGGTAGGCAAAGGCCAAAATGTCTTGCCCCATGGACTCCCGGGTCATAGACATATGGACGATAAGGAAATAGTGTAGCTGGGCTTTAGAGTGGCTTCACAGGTTGGCGCAACATCGAGGGCCGAAGGGCCTGTACTGCGCTGTAATGTTCTATGTTCTATGTCCTAAAGCCCATCTACACTATTCCCTTATCATCCATGTTTATCCAATTACCATTTAAATGCCCTTAATGTTGGCGAGTCCACTCCTGTTGCAGGTAGGGCATTTCACACCCTCACTACTCTCTGAGCAAAGAACCTACCTCTGACGTCTGTCTTATATCTATCTCCCCTCAATTTAAAGCTATGTCCCCTCGTGCTAGACATCACCATCCGAGGAAAAAGGCTCTCACTGTCCACCCTATCTAATCCTCTGATCATCTTGTATGCCTCAATTAAGTCACCTCTTAACCTTCTCTCTAATGAAAACAGTCTTAAGTCCCTCAGCCTTTCCTCATAAGATCTTCCCTCCATACCAGGCAACATCCTGGTAAATCTCCTCTGCACCCTTTCCAATGCTTCCACGTCCTTCCTATAATGCGGCGACCAGAATTGCACGCAATACTCCAAATGCGGCCGCACCAGAGTTTTGTACAGCTGCAACATGACCTCATGGCTCCGAAACTCAATCCCTCTACCAATAAAAGCGAACACACCGTACGCCTTCTTAACAACCCTCTCAACCTGGGTGGCAACTTTCAGGGATCTATGTACATGGACACCGAGATCTCTCTGCTCATCCACAGTACCAGGCCAGGTCAATACCAGCATTGGGCAGGCAGGGCAGGCCCTTTACCCTCCGCCATCTTGACCTCTGTCGCACCACGAAACCCCTGCTCCAACAGCTCCCTTCTTCTCTGTGGCATCCACCAGCCCCACCTGCGGGGATTAACTTTCCCAAGTCACCTCTACACCTTTTTTCACCATAACATCCGCCCAGCAAAGCTGGGAAAAGGACCAAAAAAGCCGCCTCAAGCGGCAGCTGCCAAATGTGTGACCTCTCACCCCATGGCCGTCACCGGAAGTCGTGGATTACTTTTCAAATTCCAATCAAATTGCTTGTTAGTGATGCTTAACAGCTTCCAAGGTTGCAAGGGGGCGATTTGAACAGAATGTCGTAATGTTTCACCGCTTCTCGTGTTCATAAACTTGTTAAATCTCTAAATTCTTCCAGTTCTAATAAAGTGAGTTCTGTTTCTCTCACCACAGGTGCTGCCTGGCCTGCTGCGAGTTTCCAGTATTTTCTGTTTATAACTTTGGGATTACCTTTTCCCGCACGCTGGTTTCCTGTGGGGAGGCTTCAACGGGAAATCCCATTGACAAAGCGGCGGAAAGCGAGGATCCCGCCGCCAGCGAGCGGCACGCCGCTGAGATACACGTGGCTGGGTAACTAGTTAACAGCACGTCTTTCGGGCTGCCTCACAGCACCAGGGTCCCGGGTTCAATTCCGGCCTCAGGTGACTGTGCGGAGTCTGCACGTTCTCCCCGTGTCTGCGTGGCTTTCCTCCGGGTGCTCCGGTTTCCTCCCACAGTCCAAAGTTGTGCAGGTTAGGTGGATTGGCCAGGCTAAATTGCCCAACAGGTTAGGTAGGGTTGTTGGGTTACGGGGATAGGATGGGCCATGGGTCTGGGTAGGGTGTTCTTTGAGAGGGTCGGTGCAGACTAAATGTGCCAAATGGGCTGCGTCTGCACTGTAGTGATTCTATTCTATGAATGACAGAACAGCTGTGATGTGTTGAATGGCCTCCTACTATTCCTATGCTTCTAATTCCAGTACCTTAATGCTACCCTGTCTAAATCAACACCAATGAGGAATGAAACGTGGGCCTTCAGATTAGAATAGCTCTTTATAAACTCACATCACGGGGCAAACCTGTACAGGCTCTCCTGCTTTTCCTTAAACCATACACAGTTAAAATCAACAAACCGTCTGAATAGCCAATGTCGGTTTTTGAAGATCCAAATATACTTAGGTTTTGCAGATTGTACAGACAAGCATCAGACTATAATGTAAAATAATTGATAGTCGGGAATGTCTTGGGAGACAATAACTGGATTTCACGCTCATGTTTCATGACATCATCTGAAACCTTTATTATGCTGAAGCCTTTGGGCCCCTTCCCTCTCCAGATGGACAATGGATTCCTCCCTGTCCAGATGGACAATGGGCCCCTCCCTCTCCAGATGGACAATGGGCCCTCCCTCTCCAGATGGACAATGGGCTCCTCCCTTTCCAGATGGACAATGGATTCCTCCCTCTCCAGATGGGCAATGGATCCCTTCCTCTCCAGATGGACAATAGGCCCCTCCCTCTCCAGATGGACAATGGGCCCTCCCTCTCTAGGTGGACAATGGGCTCCTCCCTCTCCAGGTGGACAATGGGCCCCTCCCTCTCCAGGTGGACAATGGGCCCTTCCCTCTCCAGATGGACAATGGGCTCCTCCCTCTCCAGGTGGGCAATGGGCCCTTCCCTCTCCAGATGGACAATGGATCCCTCCCTCTCCAGGTGGACAATGGGCCCCTCCCTCTCCAGATGGACAATGGGCCCCTCCCTCTCCAGATGGACAATGGATCCCTCCCTCTCCAGATGGACAATGGATCCCTCCCTCTCCAGATGGACAATGGACCCCTCCCACTCCAGGTGGACAATGGGCCACCTCCCTCTCCAGATGGACAATGGGCCCCTCCCTCTCCAGATGGGCAATGGATCCCTCCCTCTCCAGATGGACAATGGGCCCCTCCCTCTCCAGATGGACAATGGATCCCTCCCTCTCCAGATGGACAATGGATCCCTCCCTCTCCAGATGGACAATGGACCCCTCCCACTCCAGGTGGACAATGGGCCACCTCCCTCTCCAGATGGACAATGGGCCCCTCCCTCTCCAGGTGGACAATGGGCCCCTCCCTCTCCAGATGGACAATGGGCCCCTCCCTCTCCAGATGGCCAATGGATCCCTCCCTCTCCAGATGGACAATGGATCCCTCCCTCTCCAGATGGACAATGGACCCCTCCCACTCCAGGTGGACAATGGGCCACCTCCCTCTCCAGATGGACAATGGGCCCCTCCCTCTCCAGGTGGACAATGGGCCCCTCCCTCTCCAGATGGACAATGGGCCCCTCCCTCTCCAGATGGGCAATGGATACCTTCCTCTCCAGATGGACAATGGGCCCCTCCCTCTCCAGATGGACAATGGGCCCCTCCGCCTCCAGATGGACAATGGGCCCCTCCGTCTCCAGATGGACAATGGGCCCCTTCCTCTCCAGATAGACGATGGGCCCCTCCCTCTCCAGATGGACAATGGGCCCCTCCCTCTCCAGATGGACAATGGGCCCCTCCCTCTCCAGATGGACAATGGGCCTCCTCCCTCTCCAGATGGGCAATGGGCCCCTCCGTCTCCAGATGGACAATGGGACCCTCCGTCTCCAGATGGACAGTGGGCCCCTCCCTCTCCAGATGGACAATTGGCCCCTCCCTCTCCAGATGGGCAATGGGCCCCTCCCTCTCCAGATGGACAATGGGCCCCTCCCTCTCCAGGTGGATAATGGGCCCCTCCCTCTCCAGATGGACAATGGGCCTCTCCCTCTCCAGGTGGACAATGGGCCCTTTCCTCTTCAGATGGACAATGGGCCCCCCTCTCCAGATGGACAATGGGCCACTCCCTCTCCAGATGGACAATGGGCCCTTCCCTCTCCAGATGGACGATGGGCCCTTCCCTCTCCAGATGGACAATGGGCCACTCCCTCTCCAGATGGACAATGGGCCCCTCCCTCTCCAGATGGACAATGGGCCCTTCCCTCTCCAGATGGACGATGGGCCCCTCCCTCTCCAGATGGACAATGGGCCCCTCCCTCTCCAGATGGACAATGGGCCCCTCCCTCTCCAGATGGACAATGGGCCCCTCCCTCTCCAGATGGACAATGGGCCCCTTCCCTCTCCAGATGGACATTGGGCCCCTCCCTCTCCAGATGGACAATGGGCCCCTCCCTTTCCAGGTGGACAATGGGCCCCTCCCTCTCCAGATGGACAATGGGCCCCTCCCTCTCCAGATGGGCAATGGGCCCCTCCCTCTCCAGGTGGACAATGGGCCCCTCCCTCTCCAGATGGGCAATGGGCCCCTCCCTCTCCAGGTGGACAATGGGCCCCTCCCTCTCCAGATGGACAATGGGCCGCCCGGCTTTATGCCGACAACAGCAACTTGCTATTTATTTTAAACATTGCTTCACAACACGGTTAATGACACTGTATGAACACAGATGACCGTTCCTCTAAAGATAAGACAATATTCAGCCACTTGCAGACCTGAAAAGTCTGTTGACCGTGTGTTTAGATATTAAAGTGCAATGTTAAAATCATCGCGATGAAGCAAAGATATTAACTTGTAATAAGGTGATGCTCTCATAATGAGAGCAACCTGTCAAGGCAAAATCCCATTTTGAAAAAGTGTGATTAATGAAAATGACAAAGATCAGTGTTACAAAGGAGGCCATTCGGCCCATCTATGCATCCTGGTGTTCATGCTCCACACTGGTCTCCCTCTACTCTGCGTCTTCGCACCCTATCAGCACATCCTTTGATTTTTTCCCCCCCCCCTCATGACAGGAATATTTTGGGCTGCTTGGCAACGGGCTGGGTGTAGGGAGGTCAAAGTGATGCAGGAAAGCCTTCGGAGTGTCCGATTCCCACTATCCTGCTTTTTGCCAGTGGGAAAGTGGTGGCAGAAAAGACGATTGTGGCCAATTATGGGTTTCGTTCCACCTCCCGGCTGCCTCTGAGTGAGCTCCAGAGGGGAGGGGGCGTCCCTTGTAGGCATCGCACCCCCCCCCCTCTCCTGGAAATGGCACCACCTGGCCTCAGTGCCCTCTCATCTCTCCCAGACATCCCTGGGAACCCCAGATCCACTGAACCTCCTTTAAGGTTACATGGCCATCAAAGAACCCCCATCCTGCAGGTGCAGTCCCAGCAGTGGCCACAACACTGGTGGCGCTGCTGAGCTTCTGGCCCTCTGATTGGTCCGGGGGCTCTTGGGGGTGGTGGGCCGTCCTTAATCTGGGTGTCACTTCATTGGCTGTCGCTGGCAAAATGCGGCCTTGGGGGTTATGCACGTGTTTATCCAGATTTCCCTTTCGTCCATCCAGGCTATTCACCTCAACCATTCCATGTGATAGTGAGCGCCCCACATCCCCACCATGCCCTTTGGAAGATACATTTCTCCTGAATTGGATTTATTGAATAATTTCACTCTTGACCATCATTTTTCTATTTTAAATGTATTTAATATCAACTATATCTATGATAATCATGATGTGGAGATGCCGGCCTTGGACTGGGGTGAGCACAGTAAGAAGTTTTACAACACCAGGTTAAAGTCCAACAGGTTTGTTTCGAATCACTAGCTTTCGGAGCGCTGCTCCTTCCTCAGGTGAATCACCTGAGGAAGGAGCAGCGCTCCGAAAGCTAGTGACATCGAAACAAACCTGTTGGACTTTAACCTGGTGTTGTAAGACTTCTTACTATGATAATTATAGAATCCCTACAATGCAGGAAAAGGCCATTCGGCCCATCGAGTCTGCACCGACCTTCCGAAAGAACACCCCACCCAAGCCCACTTCCCCGCTCTATCCCAGTAACCCCAACTTATCTTTTTGGACACTAAGGGCAATTTATCATGGCCAATCCACCTAACCTGTACTTCTTTGGACTGTGGGAGGAAACCGGAGCACCCGGAGGAAACCCACGCACACACGGGGAGAATGTACAAACAAACTCCAAACAGTCATTAATGTGTTGGACTTTACTGAGACGGGGGGTAAAAAAAATCAAGTTGCACAAGGAATAAAAGATGCAATCTCCAGAGATTTTCTCATGTGAATCGGTCAGGCTTTTGTTAAGTGGAATCTGTAAAATCAGGCATTTTCTTTCAGTAATGTTCTCGAGGTTTTTGTTTGTCGAAGACTGACAATCTCCCAGCTAATGCTGCCATTGTGTTGGAGCTGCCAATTGGAGCTACAATTAGCCTGACTCCCACCTGTGCTTTGCTGTATTGTGATTCTGATTCCAGTGTTGTGGAAAGTAGGGCAGCTCGAGATTTGCTTCTGTGTCGGAGTTGGCCTGGTCATGTGTTCCTATCACCCCCTGAATTACCTCCTTCCCGAATTAGTAGCCACTGAGTGTTCAGGCTTCTCGCCTTCAGGAGTTGACGTGTGGTGCAGAAAGCTACATTTACCTCCAGATTCCATGCTGGTTCCCAGTGGAGCAATCCAGCCAATCCCATGCCTCTGTTTAGAACAAAGAACAAAGAACAAAGAAATGTACAGCACAGGAACAGGCCCTTCGGCCCTCCAAGCCCGTGCCGACCATACTGCCCGACTAAACTACAATCTTCTACACTTCCTGGGTCCGTATCCTTCTATTCCCATCCTATTCATATATTTGTCAAGATGCCCCTTAAATGTCCCTATCGTCCCTGCCTCCACTACCTCCTCCGGTAGTGAGTTCCAGGCACCCACTACCCTCTGCGTAAAAAACTTGCCTCGTACATCTACTCTAAACTTTGCCCCTCTCACCTTAAACCTATGCCCCCTAGTAATTGACCCCTCTACCCTGGGGAAAAGCCTCTGACTATCCACTCTGTCTATGCCCCTCATAATTTTGTATACCTCTATCAGGTCGCCCCTCAACCTCCTTTGTTCCAGTGAGAACAAACCGAGTTTATTCAATCGCTCCTCATAGCTTATGCCCTCCATACCAGGCAACATTCTGGTAAATCTCTTCTGCACCCTCTCTAAAGCCTCCACATCCTTCTGGTAGTGTGGCGACCAGAATTGAACACTATACTCCAAGTGTGGCCTAACTAAGGTTCTATACAGCTGCAACATGACTTGCCAATTCTTATACTCAATGCCCCGGCCAATGAAGGCAAGCATGCCGTATGCCTTCTTGACTACCTTCTCCACCTGTGTAGCCCCTTTCAGTGATCTGTGGACCTGTACTCCTAGATCTCTTTGACTTTCAATACTCTTGAGGGTTCTACCATTCACTGTATATTCCCTACCTGCATTAGCCCTTCCAAAATGCATTACCTCACATTTGTCCAGGTTAAACTCCATCTGCCATCTCTCCGCCCAAGTCTCCAGACAATCTAAATCCTGCTGTATCCTCAGACAGTCCTCATCGCTATCCGCAATTCCACCAACCTTTGTGTCGTCTGCAAACTTACTAATCAGACCAGTTACATTTTCCTCCAAATCATTTATATATACTACAAAGAGCAAAGGTCCCAGCACTGATCCCTGTGGAACACCACTGGTCACAGCCCTCCAATTAGAAAAGCATCCCTCCATTGCTACCCTCTGCCTTCTATGGCCTAGCCAGTTCTGTATCCACCTTGCCAGTTCACCCCTGATCCCGTGTGACTTCACCTTTTGTACTAGTCTACCATGAGGGACCTTGTCAAAGGCCTTACTGAAGTCCATATAGACAACATCTACTGCCCTACCTGCATCAATCATCTTAGTGACCTCCTCGAAAAACTCTATCAAGTTAGTGAGACACGACCTCCCCTTCACAAAACCGTGCTGCCTCTCACTAATACGTCCATTTGCTTCCAAATGGGAGTAGATCCTGTCTCGAAGAATTCTCTCCAGTAATTTCCCTACCACTGAAGTAAGGCTCACCGGCCTGTAGTTCCCGGGATTATCCCTGCCACCCTTCTTAAACAGAGGAACAACATTGGCTATTCTCCAGTCCTCCGGGACATCCCCTGAAGACAGCGAGGATCCAAAGATTTCTGTCAAGGCCTCAGCAATTTCCTCTCCAGCCTCCTTCAGTATTCTGGGGTAGATCCCATCCGGCCCTGGGGACTTATCTACCTTAATATTTTTTAAGACACCCAACACCTCGTCTTTTTGGATCACAATGTGACCCAGGCTATCTACACCCCCTTCTCCAGACTCAACATCTACCAATTCCTTCTCTTTGGTGAATACTGATGCAAAGTATTCATTTAGTACCTCGCCCATTTCCTCTGGCTCCACACATAGATTCCCTTGCCTATCCTTCAGTGGGCCAACCCTTTCCCTGGCTACCCTCTTGCTTTTTATGTAAGTGTAAAAAGCCTTGGGATTTTCCTTAACCCTATTTGCCAATGACTTTTCATGACCCCTTCTAGCCCTCCTGACTCCTTGCTTAAGTTCCTTCCTACTTTCCTTATATGCCACACAGGCTTCGTCTGTTCCCAGCCTTTTAGCCCTGACAAATGCCTCCTTTTTCTTTTTGACGAGGCCTACAATATCACTCGTCATCCAAGGTTCCCGAAAATTGCCGTATTTATCTTTCTTCCTCACAGGAACATGCCTGTCCTGTATTCCTTTCAACTGACACTTGAAAGCCTCCCACATGTCAGATGTTGATTTGCCCTCAAACATCCGCCCCCAATCTATGTTCTTCAGTTCCCGCCTAATATTGTTATAATTAGCCTTCCCCCAATTTAGCACATTCATCCTCGGACCACTCTTATCCTTGTCCACCAGTACTTTAAAACTTACTGAATTGTGGTCACTGTTACCGAAATGCTCCCCTACTGAAACATCTACCACCTGGCCGGGCTCATTCCCCAATACCAGGTCCAGTACCGCCCCTTCCCTAGTTGGACTGTTTACATATTGTTTTAAGAAGCCCTCCTGGATGCTCCTTACAAACTCTGCCCCGTCTAAGCCCCTGGCACTAAGTGAGTCCCAGTCAATATTGGGGAAGTTGAAGTCTCCCATCACCACAACCCTGTTGTTTTTACTCTTTTCCAAAATCTGTCTACCTATCTGCTCCTCTATCTCCCGCTGGCTGTTGGGAGGCCTGTAGTATACCCCCAACATTGTGACTGCACCCTTCTTATTCCTGATCTCTACCCATATAGCCTCACTGCCCTCTGAGGTGTCCTCTCGCTGTATAGCTGTGATACTCTCCTGAACAAGTAGCGCAACTCCGCCTCCCCTTTTACATCCCCCTCTATCCCGCCTGAAACATCTAAATCCTGGAACGTTTAGCTGCCAATCCTGCCCTTCCCTCAACCAGGTCTCTGTAATGGCAACAACATCATAGTTCCAAGTAGTAATCCAAGCTCTAAGTTCATCTGCCTTACCCGTAATGCTCCTTGCATTAAAACATATGCACTTCAGGCCACCAGACCCGCTGTGTTCAGCAACTTCTCCCCGTCTGCTCTGCCTCAGAGCCACACTGTCCCTATTCCCTAGTTCTCCCTCAATGCTCTCACCTTCTGACCTATTGCTCCCGTGCCCACCCCCCTGCCATACTAGTTTATTAAGCCCTGTTGACCTGCAAATTTATTTCCTTCAAGTGCTTTTTCAATTTCCTTTATTCTTTCCATCAACTCCAGGTCAATATCAGCTCCAGATCATTATCAACTCCAGATCATTATCAATCCAGATCATTATCAACTCCAGATCATTATCAACTCCAGGTCAATCCCAACTCCAGATCATTATCTGCTCCAGATCATTGTCAACTCCAGGTCAATACCAGCTCCAGGTCAATACCAGCTCTCGGTCATTATCTGCTCCAGATCAATACCAACTCCAGGTCATTATCTGCTCCAGATCAATACCAGCTCCAGTTCAATACCAGCTCCAGGTCAATACAAGCTCTCGGTCATTATCAACTCCAGGTCAATACCAGCTCCAGGTCAATCCCAACTCCAGATCATTATCTGCTCCAGATCATTGTCAACTCCAGGTCAATACCAGCTCCAGGTCAATACCAGCTCTCGGTCATTATCTGCTCCAGATCAATACCAACTCCAGGTCATTATCTGCTCCAGATCAATACCAGCTCCAGTTCAATACCAGCTCCAGGTCAATAAAAGCTCTCGGTCATTATCTGCTCCAGATCAATACCAACACCAGGTCATTCTCTGCTCCAGATCAATACCAGCTCCAGGTCATTATCTGCTCCAGATCAATACCAGCTCCAGGTCATTATCAGCTCCAGATCAATACCAACTCCAGGTCAATACCAGCTCTCGGTCATTATCTGCTCCAGATCAATACCAACTCCAGGTCATTATCAGCTCCAGATCAATACCAACTCCAGGTCAATACCAGCTCTAGGTCAATACCAGCTCCAGATCAACACCAGCTCCAGGTCAATACCAGCTCCAGGTCAACACCAGCTCTCGGTCATTATCTGCTCCAGATCAATACCAGCTCCAGGTCAATACCAGCTCTCGGTCATTATCAGCTCCAGATCAATACCAGCTCCAGGTCAATACCAACTCCAGATCAATACCAGCTCCAGATCAATACCAGCTCCAGATCATTACCAACTCCAGATCAATACCAGCTCCAGGTCATTATCAGCTCCATGTCAATACCAGCTCCAGGTCATTATCAGCTCCAGATCAATACCAACTCCAGGTCAATACCAGCTCTCGGTCATTATCTGCTCCAGATCAATACCAACTCCAGGTCATTATCAGCTCCAGATCAATACCAACTCCAGGTCAATACCAGCTCTAGGTCAATACCAGCTCCAGATCAACACCAGCTCCAGGTCAATACCAGCTCCAGGTCAACACCAGCTCTCGGTCATTATCTGCTCCAGATCAATACCAGCTCCAGGTCATTATCAGCTCCAGGTCAATACCAGCTCCAGGTCAATACCAGCTCCAGGTCAATACCAGCTCCAGGTCAACACCAGCTCTCGGTCATTATCTGCTCCAGATCAATACCAGCTCCAGGTCATTATCAGCTCCAGGTCAATACCAGCTCCAGGTCAATACCAGCTCTCGGTCATTATCAGCTCCAGATCAATACCAGCTCCAGGTCAATACCAACTCCAGATCAATACCAGCTCCAGATCAATACCAGCTCCAGATCATTACCAACTCCAGATCAATACCAGCTCCAGGTCATTATCAGCTCCAGGTCAATACCAGCTCCAGATCAATACCAGCTCCAGATCATTACCAGCTCCAGATCAATACCAGCTCCAGGTCAATACCAGCTCCAGGTCAATACCAGCTCCAGGTCATTATCAGCTCCAGGTCATTACCAACTCCAGGTCAATACCAGCTCCAGGTCAATACCAGCTCCAGGTCATTACCAACTCCAGGTCAATACCAGCTCCAGGTCAATACCAGCTCCAGGTCATTACCAACTCCAGGTCAATACCAGCTCCAGGTCAATACCAGCTCCAGGCCATTACCAACTCCAGGTCAATACCAACTCCAGGTCAATACCAGCTCCAGGTCATTACCAACTCCAGGACAATACCAGCTCCAGGTCAATACCAACTCCAGGTCATTATCAGCTCCAGATCAATACCAGCTCCAGGTCATTACCAGCTCCAGGACAATACCAGCTCCAGGTCAATACCAGCTCCAGGTCATTATCAGCTCCAGGTCAATACCAGCTCCAGATCAATACAAGCTCCAGGTCAATACCAACTCCAGATCAATACCAGCTCCAGATCAATACCAGCTCCAGGTTATTATCAGCTCCAGGACAATACCAGCTCCAGGTCAATACCAGCTCCAGATCAATACCAGCTCCAGATCAATACCAACTCCAGGTCAATACCAGCTCCAGATCAATACCAGCTCCAGATCAATACCAACTCCAGATCAATACCAACTCCAGATCAATACCAGCTCCAGATCAATACCAGCTCCAGGTCATTATCTGCTCCAGGTCAATACCAGCTCCAGGTCAATACCAGCTCCAGATCAATACCAGCTCCAGGTCAATACCAACTCCAGGTCAATACCAGCTCCAGATCAATACCAGCTCCAGGTCAATACCAACTCCAGGTCAATACCAGCTCCAGGTCAATACCAACTCCAGGTCAATACCAACTCCAGATCAATACCAGCTCCAGGACAATACCAGCTCCAGGTCATTATCAGCTCCAGGACCATTACCAGCTCCAGGTCAATACCAGCTCCAGATCAATACCAGCTCCAGGTCAATACCAGCTCCAGATCAATACCAGCTCCAGGTCAATACCAACTCCAGGTCAATACCAGCTCCAGGTCAATACCAACTCCAGGTCAATACCAGCTCCAGGTCAATACCAACTCCAGATCAATACCAGCTCCAGGTCAATACCAGCTCCAGGTCATTATCAGCTCCAGGTCATTATCAGCTCCAGATCAATACCAGCTCCAGGTCAATACCAGCTCCAGGTCATTATCAGCTCCAGGTCAATACCAGCTCCAGGTCAATACCAGCTCCAGATCAATACCAGCTCCAGGTCAATACCAACTCCAGGTCAATACCAGCTCCAGGTCAATACCAACTCCAGGTCAATACCAGCTCCAGGACAATACCAGCTCCAGGTCAATACCAGCACCAGGTCATTATCAGCTCCAGGTCATTATCAGCTCCAGGTCAATACCAGCTCCAGATCAATACCAACTCCAGGTCATTATCAGCTCCAGGTCAATACCAGCTCCAGATCAATACCAGCTCCAGGTCAATACCAGCTCCAGGTCAATACCAGCTCCAGATCAATACCAGCTCCAGGTCAATACCAGCTCCAGATCAATACCAGCTCCAGGTCAATACCAGCTCCAGGTCAATAGCAACTCCAGGTCAATACCAGCTCCAGGTCAATACCAGCTCCAGGTCAAAACCAGCTCCAGGTCAAAACCAGCTCCAGATCAATACCAGCTCCAGATCATTACCAACTCCAGGTCAATACCAGCTCCAGATCAATACCAGCTCCAGATCATTACCAACTCCAGATCAATACCAGCTCCAGGTCATTATCTGCTCCAGGTCATTATCAGCTCCAGGTCAATACCAGCTCCAGATCATTACCAGCTCCAGATCAATACCAACTCCAGGTCATTATCTGCTCCAGGTCATTATCTGCTCCAGGTCAATACCAGCTCCAGGTCAATACCAGCTCCAGGTCATTACCAACTCCAGGTCAATACCAGCTCCAGATCAATACCAGCTCCAGATCAATACCAGCTCTAGGTCAATACCAACTCCAGGTCAATACCAGCTCCAGGTCAATACCAGCTCTAGGTCAATACCAACTCCAGGTCAATACCAGCTCCAGACCAATACCAGCTCCAGATCAATACCAGCTCTAGGTCAATACCTCTCGGTCAATACCAGCTCCAGGTCAGCTCCAAGTCAATACCAGCTCCAGGTCAGCACTACTCACCATGTGAAGAAGCTCCTCCTGCTAAAAACCTTAAATCTGTGTCCGCAGCCTCCTTGTGCCATTAGCCAATGGGAACATATTTTCCTTGTCTACCTTATCCAAACCTGTTCTAATTTTACACACCTCTATTGAACCTCCCCTCAATCTCCTTCGCTCCAAGGTAATTGTGACGTAGCCGAGCTAAAAACAACTTTGATTCAGCTCCATGAAATTCAGACTGCAGAAACCAACCCACAAGGAACAGACGGACAAATAGGGGTGAGCTCCCTGGGATTTGGATGGTAAACCTTTCCTTTGGTTTACAAAGGAACCCGTGGGGTGCAGGTTGAATACCCTCTGCCTGTGCCAATCTGAGTGCCCTTGTTGATATCCATATCTTTGCCATGTTTAAGTTTTTAAATGAAAGAGGTTACAATCTGCCTTAGTGCATTCCATGTCCAGTCACCAGCTGTGTTGAATTAACTGATATTATCCAGTGAGTTAATGTCTCCTCATTCATCATAGACTCAGGAGGAGGAGAATTGTTTGGGGATTCCTTAATCACCACACAGAGATGCTGCCCTGGTCAAGACTCAGTCCAGCTTATGTTGAACAGCGTGTCATGTTCAACACCAAGGTTACCACATGGAGAATAGTCACATGCTGAGGACTTCTGATACTGTCAAACCAACACGAGTGGTGTCAAAGAGAGAAAACCTTCTATTTATATGGAGCCCTCCATACCCACAGGACATCCCATAATGCCTTTCAGCCAGTGAAATATATTCTGAAATGTAACAGCCAATTTGCACCCAGAAAGCTCAGCTCACAAACAGCATTGAGGTAGCGAGCAGATCATCTGTGTTTGGGATGTTGTTTGAGGGATAATTGGGCAGGGCACTGGGAATAACTCCTCTACTCTTCTGCGAAGTAGTCCCACACACCTGAGAGGCTGAGAACCTCTGACAGGGCGGCTCTCCCTCAGTACTGCGTGCAAATCTCTGGATAGGGACTTGAACCCACAACCTTCAGAGATGAAGGTGTTATCAGAAAGGGGAGGAGGAGGAGGGGGGGGGGGGGGGCGACTGTCCATGGCAAAGAGAATTGTGGGGAGGGGGTGTTCAGAGGACACCGGCAGTCGCAGAGTGCTTGCACTGAGATTGCTCCTCCACAAAATGTGTTCACCTGCACAACTTTATTCTGTCAGTGATTGAATAATTGCATCTTCAGCAGAAAGTGTGTCTGCCAGAAAGTCAAAAGCTGGATTGTGGTGACATTCAGCACATTTATGATCAAAGGCAGTCTTGACTGCTGTAATTCAGGTCTGAACAACACAGGGCTAGGAAAGGAGGTGTCGGGGGAACACAAAGGACATTTCATCACCACTGATACAGTATAACACCAGCAGGTGGCTGAAGGAAAAGGCCTCGAGTAATAATGGAAAAAGAGTCACGTACAAAAACAGATCACACCCTTTCGACTCATTATAGCGAAAATACAGCTGAGATATGTTACTCAGAACAAAGGGACCTGGGAGCAGAGGATTTTCCCATTCAACTTACATTTCACCAAATTGATTTTTATCCATCAAGCTGCTGACTTTATTGAAGCAAACCTGGCCCTGTCAAATACCAGGCTGGTGTCTCGCTCCATTACGTAATTCACATCTTTTATTGCTCCTTAGGGAAGAGTGGGATTGTGGGAGGCTCCAGACCATCTCCTCAAACTAGCCCAACTCCACATACGTCAATTAGACATAAGTGAAGGCAATAGACAGGGCTTTAGGATATTACATTATTTTGACAGCGAAGGGTTTAGTGGTTACAAAGCCATAGGCCCCCGAGACTCTATTCCAAGGGTGTCAGCACATAGCCTAGTCTGGAAACTCTGTATTGACGGAATGCTACATTATCAGAGGTGCCACTCTACAGGTGTTCAACTAAGATTTGTGCTGCTGCCCATTCCAGTGGTTAGGCAGCCAGTACTGACCCCAACCCTAATTGCCCTTGAGAAGGTGGTGGTTGAGCTGCCTTCTTGAACCACTGGAGTTCCTGTGGTGTAGGTGCACCCACAGTGCTGTTAGGGAGGGAATTCCAGGATGTTACCCCAATGACAGTGAAGGAACGGCGATATATTTCCAAGTCAGGATGGTGAGTGACTTGGAGGGGAACCTCCAGGTGGTGGGGTTCCCAGGTATTTGCTGCTCTTATCCTAGTTGGGAACGGTTGTGGGTTTCGAGGGTGCTGTCCAAGACGTTTCTGGTCAATGGTAACCCCCAGGATGTTGAAATTGTGGGGGAAGGGCAGCACGCTGACACAGTGGTTAGCACTGCTGCCTTACGGCACCGAGGACCTGGGTTCGATCCTGGCCTCGGGTCACTGTCTGTGAGGAGTTTGCACATTCTCGCCATGTCTGCATGGGTCTCACCCCCACAACCAAAAAGATGTGCAGTGTAGGTGAATTGGCCACGCTAAATTGCCCCTTAATTGGAATAACGAATTGGGTACTCCAAATTTATAGGATAAAACAAAATAAATAGTGGGGGATTCAGCGATGGCATTGCCACTGAATGTCAAGGGGAGATGTTAAGACCCTCTCTTGTTAGAAGTGAACATTGCCTGGCACTTGTGTGGCGCGAATGTCACTTGCCACTTGTTCGCCCAAGCCTGGATATTGTCCAGGCCTTGCTGCATTTGGACACGGACTGCTTCATTATCTGAGGAGTCACAAATGGTGCTGAACATTGTTCACTGCTGACTTTATGACGGAAGGGAGGTCACTGATGAAGCAGCTAAAGACGGGTGGTTTAGGACACTACCCTGAGGAACTCCTGCAGTGATGTCCCGGGACTGAGATGACTGACCTCCAACAACACAACCATCTTCCTTTGTACTATAAGTATGACTCCAACCTGTGGAGTTTCCTCCCTGTGATTCCGATTGACTCCAGTTTTGTTCATCCTCCTTGATGCCACATTTGGTCAAATGCTGCCTTGATGTCAAGGGCAGTGGCTCTCACCTCCCCTCTGGAGCTCAGCTCTTTTGTCCATGTTTGAACCAAGGCTGTGATGAGGTCAGGAACAGAGTGACCCTGACAACTTCAAAATGACCATCAGCAGACAGGTTATTGTTAAGCAGTTGCCGCTTGATAGCACTGCTAATGACTCCTTCCATCACCTTACTGATGTCCGGGAGTAGACTGATAGGACGGTAACTGGCCAGAGTGGATTTGTCCTGCTTCTTGTGTACAGGACACACCTGGGCACTTTTCCACATTGCTGTGTAGATGCCAGTGTTGTCGCTGTTCTGGAACAACTTGGCTGGGAGCACAGATGATAAAATGGAAGGTTTAACAAGGACACGAGGAGACCACATTGAGTGAGAATAAAGAACTTTGGTTTATTTAGAGTTATGTTGTAAACAATCCCGTTAGATCTCTACCGGGCCTCCCTGTGGTCAGTACCTTACTGACTGACCTTATGTACTTAGCTGAATGGAGTTTCCCCCCCCCCCCCCACCCCCACCCCCCCCCCCCCCCCCCCCCCCACCCCAAGGGGGGGAGCTCATACTCCGCGAGAACCACGGGGAAGATAATCATTCTCACCCCGTAAGTCCCGTGTGGGATATTGCCAAAGGCAGGAGACATTAACAGAGAAAGGGGATGCTAACGAAAGGCAGAGCAGAACCTCGCCAATGTGGACATTCTTGGAGGAGCAGCTACAGTGCTTTCATTCCCTTCCTCTGCCTCGTTACTGCCTAGAACCTGCTACATTCCATTACTACTCCCTTTTGGCTTGTATCGTCTTGCAAAGCAAAATGAGCTGAATTTGAGACATGCATAGAAACACAAGCAGTCTGAACCAATCACTAGGCATGGGCTCCAAGTCCCTTTTTTGTGCTGGTCCCTGTATGGGTGGATGGAAATTCCGCGGCCAGTGTTCCTGCGAGAGGCTGTTCACCGGAAACTAGCATCCCATTCATTTACCAATTTACAGTCACAACCCAACATTCCCCACCTCAGCTGATTCCCCCCGCCCGCCCGCCACCACCACCTACACACTCACGCATACCAACAGGAGGGGGGGGGAGCACTGAGGAGCTGATCAGAAGCAGGAATCTTTATCCCTAATCCCACTTTCTGTAGTTTAGGGATTGCAGATTCCTGATCCTCCCACACTTCCCACTGGCTCATCAGACAGCCACAACAAGGGATCTGCACCGGGAAGCTCATCCATATAACTCCAATTCCACACAGTAATTAAACTGACTGTGTTGTGTGTGGCTTTGTACTTTGTTCAAGGATTGTCCAAGTGGACACTACAATAACTTTATTTCTATAGCACCTTTAATGTCATAGAATGTCCCAAGGTGCTTCACAGCATCATTAAATAACAGAGCGCGACACTGAGACACATACATACATTGAATATGCATACACCATTCATACATTGCACACCTATTCCCTGAAAACACTGCTGTAACAGACACATGACCAAAAGGTTGGTCAAAGGGATAGATTTTAAAGAGTGTCTCTTTAAAAAGCGAGGTAGGGAGATTGAGAGGGAATTCCAGAGCTTAGAGCTCAGGCAACAGCCACCGATGGTGGAGCAATTAAAAGTGGGGGTGCACAAGAGGTCTGAATGGGAGAAGTGAAGATATATCCTGGAGGGCTGTGGCCGTGGAGGAGATTGTAGACTGCACCCTGTTCAGTTGGTGCTGCTACTCCAATCCAATGGAGACTTGTAAACCGCACCATCTCAGCGGAAGCTGACGCAAATGATTGGGTTTGGGTATGAATGGAGACTCAATGGTGGCTTTTGAGATTTGTGATCCCATAAGTCATTGGGTTCCCCAAGGACATTACAAATGTGCCGTGAACTCACTCACTTCCCATATTCGCACTTTACACAATTGTATAGAAACGAGACACGGTTTTACTCATTCCCTTGGGGTTCAGTGTCTGCATGTTTGAATAGTCTGACCTTGGCAATACAGAGTGCAAACCTCTGTAGCTTCTTTGTCATTTCGAGTGCGAGACATAATTGCCATTACACAATCTCAGTCATTGCATGTGATGCATGTTGTCTGCTGACTTTTTTAAAAAAATTTCCTAATGGTCCCTCAGTGTCCTTTCATTTGTCACTCTGTCTGCGCTTCCCCCATTACAGCAGAAGTTAAACACAGTTCTAAACCATGGCGTTAGTGGTCTGATTTCCAACACAACATCAAGTACGAAAACAGAGGACACTATGAAAAATGTTTTGGAATGTTTCCTATTGCCAAAATTGTACCAGTCGGGCTGGAGACATCACATTGGCAAAAGTAACAAAAGTTAAACAGACTTGCAACATAACAAGCATTTGGAAAACTAATTCCCCTTCTCTTCACATCTGGGTGATATTCAGTGCTTCAGAACATTATGGTGTTCGTATATTTCATCAATAATTCAATTGACCAGCAAAGACTGCTGTCCTCACCTATTCAAGTGCTAATCTCAGTGATAGCCCTGTTGCAGGTGAACTAATGTCAACATCCTTTTTTCTCACACCCCCAACAAGAGTATTGATGGAAATGGTTGTGAGGATTACTCACAACAGAGACACTTTGTGATATTTCAGAAGAGAAGCCAGGTGGATTGAATGAAAGACTTGTTAATAATAATAATAATAATAATAATAATCTTCATTGTCACAAGTAGGCTCACATTAACACTGCTATGAAGTTACTGTGAAAATCCCCTAGTCGCCACATTCCGGCGCCTGTTCGGGTACACAGAGGGAGAATTCAGAATGTCCAAATTACCTAACAGCACGGCTTTCGGGACTCAATTGTCATGTAGCAAGTTTCAAAAGCGCTTTTCAGCCAATGAAGTACTTTTTAGAAGTCCAGTCAATATTATGATGTAGCAAATGTATAGATTGCAATTGTGAGGTGTATATATCTGCTGTATGTACCAGATATATTACAAAGATGATTGGGACATCTTCAAAGGACATCTCTTCCTGTGACACACCCGTATAAAGTTATTGTAGGAGGCACCATATTTTATATATATATATATATATATATATATCTATATATAGATAGATTGGACAGTTGGGCAGAGAAATGGCAGATGGAGTTCAATCCAGGCAAATGCGAGGTGATGCATTTTGGAAGATCTAATTCAAGAGCGGACTATACGGTCAATGGAAGAATCCTGGGGAAATTTAATGTACAGAGAGATCTGGGAGTTCAGGTCCATTGTACCCTGAAGGTGGCAATGCAGGTCGATAGAGTGGTCAAGAAGGCATACAGCATGCTTGCCTTCATCGGATGGGGTATTGAGTACAAGGGTCGGCAGGTCATGTTACAGTTGTATAGGACTTTGGTTAGGCCACATTTGGAATACTGCGTGCAGTTCTGGTCGCCACATTACCAGAAGGATGTGGATGCTTTAGAGAGGGTGCAGAGGAGGTTCACCAGGATGTTGCCTGGTATAGAGGGTGCTAGCTATGAAGAAAGGTTGAGTAGATTAGGTTTGTTTTCGTTGGAAAGACAGAGGTTGAGGGGGGACCTGATTGAGGTCTACAAAATTATGAGAGGTATGGACAGGGTGGATAGCAACAAGCTTTTTCCAAGAGTGGGGGTGTCAATTACAAGGGGTCACGATTTTAAGGTGAGAGGGGGAAAGTTTAAGGGAGATGTGCGTGGAAAGTTTTTTACGCAGAGGGTGGTGGGTGCCTGGAACGCTTTGCCAGCGGAGGTGGTAGAGGCGGGCACGATAGCATCATTTTAGATGCATCTAGACAGATATATGAACTGGCGGGGAACAGAGGGAAGTAGATCCTTGGAAAATAGAAGACAGGTTTAGATAAAGGCTCTGGATCGGCGCAGGCTGGGAGGGCTGAAGGGCCTGTTCCTGTGCTGTAATTTTCTTTGTTCTTTATATACATATATATATTTTTAAATTGAGAGTACACAATTCATTTTTTTCCAATTTAAGGGCAATTTAGCGCAGCCAATCCACCTAGCCTGCACATCTTTGGGTTGTGGGGGTGAGACCCACGCAGACACGGGAAAAATGTGCAAACCCCACACAGAAAGTGACCCGGGGCCGGGATTGAACCGAGGTCCTTGGCGCCATGAGGCAGCAGTGCTAACCACTGCGTCACTGTGTTGCCCGGAGGCACCATATTATAAAAATGTGGGTGACACAGCTCACTTTTTACATAACCTACCTCAACATTTGCTGATCAGTTTGGACTAAAATTTGAATAATGGAATGATACAGAAGGACAGCCATCCCATCGAGTCTGACCTGGTCCTTTGAGATATTCAATTAGTTCCATTTTTTGTCCCTTGCCCCTGTCTCCTGAAAAACTGGTCACCTTGAAGTATTTCTCCAATTCCTTTTTTGAAAGTCATTAACGGATCTGCTTCCACAACATTTCCAGACAGTGCATCACAACTCAGAGTAAAACTATTTCTTCTCATCTCCCCGTTGAGTTGTTTGACAATTACCTTCAACGTGTCCTCTTGTTACCGACCCTTCTGTCACTAGAAACAGTTTCTCTTTATTTAATTTATGAAAACCCAATATGATTTGGAACAGCTCTATTAATTCTCACCTTTACCTTGGCTTAAAAAGAAAACTTGTTCACGTGATGTGGCCAGTATTTATTGCCCATCCCTATTTGCGCTTGAGAAGGTGGTGAACTGCCTTCTTGAACCGCTACAATCCATGTGGTGTACACGCACGCACAGTGCCCTTTGGGAGGGAGTTCCAGTTACAATGAAGGAATGGCGATATGTTCCCAGGTCAGGATGTTGTGGGGGTTTGGAGGGAAACCTGAGGGTGGTGGTGGTGGTACTCCCGTATATCTGCTGACATTGTTCTTCTGGGTGGGGGAGGTTGGGAGGTGGGGGGGGGGGGGGGGGGTGGTTTGGAAGGGTGCTGGACGAGTTGTTACAGTGCATCTTGTAGATGGGACACACTGTGCAACCTTTGGGGAGGGAGTGAATGTTTACGGTGGTTCTGTAAGGAGAACAACTCCAACTTCTCCACTCTGTCCATGTAACTAACTGAAGCCCACCATCCCGGGACTAGTTTCCAACAGGAAGTGACTAACTGTTATACTTCGCAGCTCCCTTAATGACACAGCGAATATAGACATTGTCTAAAACGGAACACAATCCAGAGATTTGGGCTTCAATTGCAAAGTTAGCTGGTGAGAAATCGGAGTAGTAGACATCCCTGCACTGTCAGAGGTGCTGACTTTTGAATGAAAGCCTATGTAAGACTGGTGGATATAAAAGATCCTATGGCACTATTTTGAAGAGGAGCAGGGAGATATCCCGGGATCCTGGCCGATATTCATCTCTCAATCAGCACCACGAAGAAACAGAATATCTGCTCATCACCATATTCCTGTTGAGTGGATTTTGCTGTATGCTGGCTGGCTGCCAGGTTTATTACAAAATCTCCATATAAATGCAAGATGTATTCCATGTGTCTGGGTCTGCGGCAGGCACCCAGATTTATATTTCCCGGGCGGCATCCTAGCACAGTGGTTAACACTGTTGCTTCACAGCTCCAGGTTCGATTCCCGGCTTGGCACACTGTCTGTGTGGAGTCTGCACGTTCTTCCCGTGTCTGCGTGGGTTTCCTCCGGGTGCTCCAGTTTCCTCCCACAGTCCAAAGATGTGCAGGTTAGGTGGATTGGCCGTGCTAAATTGCCCCTTAGTGTCCAAAAAAGGTTTAGTGGGGTTATGGGGATAGGGTGGAGGTGTGGGCTTAGGTGGGCTGCCCTTTCCAAGGGCCAGTGCAGACTCGATGGGCCGAATGGCCTCCTTCTGCACTGTAACTTCTATGATTCTATGGTTCTAACCCAGGACCACAACGGCCCAGATTGCTCACCAGCTAACTGTGGTCGAGGTTAGAAATTGAAGATGAAACCTCGAGGGGATGTGGTTTAGTTCTGTATTAGGCAATGTCTTTATTCACGCTACCACTAAGAGAGCTATGAAATATAACAATTAGTCACTTCCCACCGGAAACCAGACCCACGGATGAAGGACTTCCTGTGGTGGATTCGAGATGGAGTCGGCAGCTCTCGGAGGTTCAACCAAAACTTAGAGCTTTATCTGGAAGATGTTAACAGTACAGCCTGCGATGTTAGCCATCCCGACTGCCCACACAAACAGCTGATGGTGTCATTGTTGTGTTATGTACTTTGGAATAACACAAGCTGCCACTTGATGCAGTTTTGAGTAAAATATGCTCCAGACTTTGAAGTGAGTTCAATGTGTTTTATTGAACTATTAGCACAGTTCTCAATGAGTTTGACTCTCTGCTAATCTAAATGTAGTAACTCCGTCTAACTGAACCAGCCTTGCTCTGAGCCACGTGCTGGGGTGTGATGCTGAGGATACACCCTGTCTCACTTTGTAGATGTTGGTCTGTGGAAAGAGGCGGGGTGTGAGTGCCTCATCCCTTTTATAGTGAGATACCACCCCTGAGTGTCCTCACTGTTCATTGGTCGTGTCCTATTCTATGTGTTCATTAGCTGCATGTTTGTATATCATGACAGTCATCTCCGATAATGTCACACCATCGTTCTCTTAAAGTGCCCCTGTTCAGCAACAAGGCTGCGGGTGAGGAGACACGAGAAACACTGGGAGAGTGCACAACATGTCCCCCCCCCCTTTTAGATCAAAGCTCCCTGACACAATGTCGTGGAAATCATAATAAAGACAAAATCCTCGAGGTTCAATTTATGGAAATTTATTTACACAAATATACTTGTAGAGAGAAAGTGTTTCAGCTGCAAAGCAAAGGCATTGCACTCTGAGTTATGCAGTCAAAAACCATTATATTTATAGGTTGAAATAAACAACTTTGAAGAGATAAACAACTTTGAAGACATACGCAAGAGGAAATATGAATGTTTTGCCTCTGGTTTAAAAACAATTCGAGTACGCATTTTGTTGTCCTGCGGAAGAACAACTTATTATCATAATAAGGCCAATACCACATACTAAGCAATATTTGGTTTACATTACTTGACCTCCTTATTTTCGTTCAAAAGCAGTGTTAAAATATAGTTAATATTCCCAGCATGCTTCTAAATTGGTAACTCGTTAACCTCCCTTCCACACACAATAAACTGTGTAACAATGATCAATCAATCAGCATCAACAATCAATCAGCATCAACAATCATCAATCAGCATCAATAATCAATCAGCATCAACAATTAATCAGCATCAACAATCATCAATCAGCATCAATAATCAATCAGCATCAACAATTAATCAGCATCAACCATCAATCAGCATCAATAATCAATCAGCATCAACAATCAATCAGCATCAATAATCAATCAGCACCAACGATCAACCAGCATCAACAATCAATCAGCATCAACAATCAATCAGCATCAACCATCAATCAGCATCAACAATCAATCAGCATCAACAATCAACAATCAGCATCAACAATCAATCAGCATCAACAATCAATCAGCATCAACAATCAATCAGCATCAACAATCAATCAGCATCAACAATCAATCAGCATCAACAATCAACAATCAGCATCAACAATCAATCAGCATCAACAATCAATCAGCATCAACAATCAATCAGCATCAACAATCAATCAGCATCAACAATCAATCAGCATCAACCATCAATCAGCATCAACAATCAATCAGTATCAACCATCAATCAGCATCAATAATCAATCAGCATCAACAATCATCAATCAGCATCAACAATCAATCAGCATCAACAATCAATCAGCATCAACAATTATCAATCAGCATCAACAATCATCAATTAGCATCAACAATCAATCAGTATCAACAATCAATCAGCATCAACAATCAATCAGCATCAACAATCATCAATCAGCATCAACAATCAATCAGCATCAATCAATCTGCATCAACAATCATCAATCAGCATCAACAATCATCAATCAGCATCAACAATCAGTCTGCATCAACAATCAATCAGCATCAACCATCAATCAGCATCAATAATCAATCAGCATCAATCAATCAGCATCAACAATCATCAATCAGCATCAACAATCAATCAGCATCAACAATCAATCAGCATCAACCATCAATCAGCATCAGCCATCAATCAGCATCAACAATCAATCAGCATCAACAATCAATCAGCATCAACCATCAATCAGCATCAGCCATCAATCAGCATCAACAATCAATCAGCATCAACAATCAATCAGCATCAACCATCAATCAGCATCAGCCATCAATCAGCATCAACAATCAATCAGCATCAACAATCAATCAGCATCAACCATCAATCAGCATCAACCATCAATCAGCATCAACAATCAGCATCAACATCAACAATCAATCAGCATCAACAATCAATCAGCATCAACAATCAATCAGCATCAACAATCAGTCTGCATCAACAATCAATCAGCATCAACAATCAATCAGCATCAACCATCAATCAGCATCAACAATCAGCATCAACATCAACAATCAATCAGCATCAACAATCAATCAGCATCAACAATCAATCAGCATCAACAATCAGTCTGCATCAACAATCAATCAGTATCAACCATCAATCAGCATCAACCATCAATCAGCATCCACCATCATCAATCAGCATCAACAATCAATCAGCATCAACAATCAATCAGCATCAACAATCAATCAGCATCAACAATCAGTCTGCATCAACAATCAATCAGCATCAACAATCAATCAGCATCAACAATCATCAATCAGCATCAACAATCAATCAGCATCAACAGTCAATCAGCATCAACCATCAATCAGCATCAGCCATCAATCAGCATCAACAATCAATCAGCATCAACCATCAATCAGCATCAATAATCAATCAGCATCAATCAATCAGCATCAACAATCATCAATCAGCATCAACAATCAATCAGCATCAACAATCAATCAGCATCAACAATTATCAATCAGCATCAACAATCAATTAGCATCAACAATCAATCAGTATCAACAATCAATCAGCATCAACAATCATCAATCAGCATCAACAATTAATCAGCATCAATCAGCATCAACAATCATCAATCAGCATCAACAATCATCAATCAGCATCAACAATCAATCAGCATCAACAATCAGTCTGCATCAACAATCAGTCTGCATCATCGATCAGCATCAACAATCAATCAGCATCAATAATCAATCAGCACCAACAATCAATCAGCATCAACAATCAATCAGCATCAATCAGCATCACCAATCAATCAGCATCAACCATCAATCAGCATCAACAATCAATCAGTATCAACAATCATCAATCAGCATCAACAATCAATCAGCATCAACAATCATCAATCAGCATCAACAATCAATCAGCATCAACAATCAGTCTGCATCAACAATCAATCAGCATCAACAATCAATCAGCATCAACAATCATCAATCAGCATCAACAATCAATCAGCATCAACCATCAATCAGCATCAACCATCAATCAGCATCAACCATCAATCAGCATCAACAATCAATCAGCATCAACCATCAATCAGCATCAATAATCAATCAGCATCAATCAATCAGCATCAACAATCATCAATCAGCATCAACAATCAATCAGCATCAACAATCAATCAGCATCAACAATTATCAATCAGCATCAACAATCATCAATTAGCATCAACAATCAATCAGTATCAACAATCAATCAGCATCAACAATCATCAATCAGCATCAACAATTAATCAGCATCAATCAGCATCAACAATCATCAATCAGCATCAACAATCATCAATCAGCATCAACAATCAATCAGCATCAACAATCAGTCTGCATCAACAATCAATCAGCATCAACAATCAATCAGCATCAATCAATCAGCATCAACAATCAATCAGCATCAACCATCAATCAGCATCAACCATCAATTAGCATCAACAATCAATCAGCATCAACCATCAATCAGCATCAACAATCAATCAGCATCAACAATTATCAATCAGCATCAACAATCATCAATCAGCATCAACAATTAATCAGCATCAATCAGCATCAATAATCAATCAGCACCAACAATCAACAATCAGCATCAACAATCAATCAGCATCAACAATCAATCAGCATCAACAATCAATCAGCATCAATCAGCATCAACAATCAATCAGCATCAACCATCAATCAGCATCAACAATCAATCAGTATCAACAATCATCAATCAGCATCAACAATCAATCAGCATCAATCAATCAGCATCAATAATCATCAATCAGCATCAACAATCATCAATCAGCATCAACAATCAATCAGCATCAACAATCAGTCTGCATCAACAATCAATCAGCATCAACAATCAATCAGCATCAACAATCATCAATCAGCATCAACAATCAATCAGCATCAACCATCAATCAGCATCAACAATCAATCAGCATCAACCATCAATCAGCATCAATAATCAATCAGCATCAATCAATCAGCATCAACAATCATCAATCAGCATCAACAATCAATCAGCATCAACAATCAATCAGCATCAACAATTATCAATCAGCATCAACAATCATCAATTAGCATCAACAATCAATCAGTATCAACAATCAATCAGCATCAACAATCATCAATCAGCATCAACAATTAATCAGCATCAATCAGCATCAACAATCATCAATCAGCATCAACAATCATCAATCAGCATCAACAATCAATCAGCATCAACAATCAGTCTGCATCAACAATCAATCAGCATCAACAATCAATCAGCATCAACAATCAATCAGCATCAATCAATCAGCATCAACAATCAATCAGCATCAACAATCAATCAGCATCAACAATCAATCAGCATCAACCATCAATTAGCATCAACAATCAATCAGCATCAACCATCAATCAGCATCAACAATCAATCAGCATCAACAATCAATCAGCATCAAAAATCATCAATCAGCATCAACAATCAATCAGCACCAATGATCATCAATCAGTATCAACAATCAATCAGCATCAACAATCAATCAGCATCAACAGTCAATCAGCATCAACAGTCAATCAGCATCAACAATCAATCAGCATCAACAATCAATCAGCATCAATAATCAATCAGCATCAATCAATCATCATCAACAATCATCAATCAGCTTCAACAATCAATCAGCATCAACAATTATCAATCAGCATCAACAATCATCAATTAGCATCAACAATCAATCAGTATCAACAATCAATCAGCATCAACCATCAACCAGCATCAACAATTAATCAGCATCAATAATCAATCAACATCAACAATCAATCAGCATCAACCATCAATCAGCATCAACAATCAATCAGCATCAACAAATAATCAGCATCAACAATCATCAATCAGCATCAACAATCAATCAGCATCAACAATCAATCAGCATCAACAAATAATCAGCATCAACAATCATCAACAATCATCAATCAGCATCAACAATCAATCAGCATCAACAATCAATCAGCATCAATAATCAATCAGCATCAATCAATCAGCATCAACAATTATCAATCAGCATCAACAATTATCAATCAGCATCAACAATCAATCAGCATCAACAATCAATCAGCATCAATAATCAATCAGCATCAATCAATCAGCATCAACAATCATCAATCAGCATCAACAATCAATCAGCATCAATCAATCAGCATCAACAATTATCAATCAGCATCAGCAATCATCAATTAGCATCAACAATCAATCAGTATCAACAAACAAACAGCATCAACAATCAATCAGCATCAACAATCATCAATCAGCATCATAAATCAATCAGCATCAACAATCATCAATCAGCATCAACAATCAGCATCAACAATCATCAATCAGCATAAACAATCAGCATCAACAATCAATCAGCATCAACAATCATCAATCAGCATCAACCATCAATCAGCATCAACAATCATCAATCAGCATCAACAATTAATCAGCATCAACAATCAATCAGCATCAACCATCAATCAGCATCAACAATCATCAATTAGCATCAACAATCAATCAGCATCAACCATCAACCATCAATCAGCATCAACCACCAATGAGCATCAACAATCATCAATCAGCATCAACAATCAGCATCAACAATCAATCAGCATCAACCATCAATCAGCATCAACAATCATCAATCAGCATCAACAATTAATCAGCATCAACAATCAATCAGCATCAACAATCAATCAGCATCAACCATCATCAATCAGCATCAACAATCAATCAGCATCAACAATCAATCAGCATCAACCATCATAAATCAGCATCAACAATCAATCAGCATCAATCAATCAGCATCAACCATCATCAATCAGCATCAACAATCAATCAGCACCAACAATCAATCAACATCAACAATCATCAATTAGCATCAACAATCAATCAGCATCAACCATCAATCAGCATCAACAATCATGAATCAGCATCAACAATCAATCAGCATCAACAATCAGTCTGCATCAACAATCAATCAGCATCAACAATCAATCAGCATCAACAATCATCAATTAGCATCAACAATCAATCAGCATCAACAATCAATCAGCATCAACAATCAATCAACATCAACAATCATCAATCAGCATCAACCATCAATCAGCATCAACAATCATCAATCAGCATCAACAATTAATGAGCATCAACAATCAATCAGCATCAACCATCAATCAGCATCAACAATCATCAATTAGCATCAACAATCAATCAGCATCAACCATCAACCATCAATCAGCATCAACCACCAATGAGCATCAACAATCATCAATTAGCATCAACAATCAATCAGCATCAACAATCAATCAGCATCAACAATCATCAATTAGCATCAACAATCAATCAGCATCAACAATCATCAATTAGCATCAACAATCAATCAGCATCAACAATCAATCAACATCAACAATCAGTCTTCATCATCAATCAGCATCGACAATCAATCAACATCAACAATCATCAATTAGCATCAACAATCAATCAGCATCAACAATCAATCAGCATCAACAATCATCAATTAGCATCAACAATCAATCAGCATCAACAATCATCAATTAGCATCAACAATCAATCAGCATCAACAATCAATCAACATCAACAATCAGTCTTCATCATCAATCAGCATCGACAATCAATCAACATCAACAATCATCAATTAGCATCAACAATCAATCAGCATCAACAATCAATCAACATCAACAATCATCAATTAGAACCAACAAGCAATCAGCATCAACAATCATCAATCAGCATCAACAATCAATCAGCATCAACAATCAATCAGCATCAACCATCAATCATCATCAACAATCATCAATTAGCATCAACAATCAATCAGCATCAACAATCAATCAACATCAACAATCAGTCTGCATCATCAATCAGCATCAACAATCAATCAGCATCAACAATCATCAATTAGCATCACCAATCAATCAGCATCAACAATCAATCAACATCAACAATCAGTCTGCATCATCAATCAGCATCGACAATCAATCAGCATCAACAATCATCAATTAGCATCAACAATCAATCAGCATCAACAATCATCAATTAGCATCAACAATCAATCAGCATCAACAATCATCAATTAGCATCAACAATCAATCAACATCAACAATCATCAATTAGCACCAACAAGCAATCAGCATCAACAATCATCAATCAGCATCAACAATCAATCAGCATCAACAATCATCAATTAGCATCAACAATCAATCAGCATCAACAATCAATCAACATCAACAATCAGTCTGCATCATCAATCAGCATCAACAATCAATCAGCATCAACAATCATCAATTAGCATCACCAATCAGTCTGCATCATCAATCAGCATCAACAATCAATCAACATCAACAATCAGTCTGCATCATCAATCAGCATCAACAATCAATCAGCATCGACAATCAATCAGCATCCACCATCATCAATCAGCATCAACAATCAATCAGCATCAACAATCAGTCTGCATCATCGATCAGCATCAACAATCAATCAGCATCAACAATCAATCAGCATCAACAATCAGTCTGCATCATCAATCAGCATCAACAATCAATTAGCATCAACAATCAATCAGCATCAACAATCAATCAACATCAACAATCAGTCTGCATCATCAATCAGCATCAACAATCAATCAGCATCAACAATCATCAATTAGCATCACCAATCAGTCTGCATCATCAATCAGCATCAACAATCAATCAGCATCGACAATCAATCAGCATCCACCATCATCAATCAGCATCAACAATCAGTCTGCATCATCGATCAGCATCAACAATCAATCAGCATCAACAATCAATCAGCATCAACAATCAATCAGCATCAACAATCAGTCTGCATCATCGATCAGCATCAACAATCAATCAGCATCAACAATCAATCAGCATCAACAATCAATCAGCATCAACAATCAGTCTGCATCATCGATCAGCATCAACAATCAATCAGCATCAACAATCAATCAGCATCAACAATCAATCAGCATCAACAATCAGTCTGCATCATCGATCAGCATCAACAATCAATCAGCATCAACAATCATCAATTAGCATCAACAATCAATCAGCATCAACAATCAGTCTGCATCAACCATCAATCAGCATCAACAATCAATCAGCATCAACAATCAATCAGCATCAACAATCAGTCTGCATCAACAATCAGTCTGCATCATCGATCAGCATCAACAATCAATCAGCATCAACAATCAATCAGCATCAACAATCAGTCTGCATCAACAATCAATCAGCATCAACAATCAATCAGCATCAACAATCAATCAGCATCAACAATCAGTCTGCATCATCGATCAGCATCAACAATCAGTCTGCATCAACCATCGATCAGCATCAACAATCAATCAGCATCAACAATCAATCAGCATCAACAATCAATCAGCATCAACAATTATCAATCAGCATCAACAATCATCAATTAGCATCAACAATCAATCAGTATCAACAATCAATCAGCATCAACAATCATCAATCAGCATCAACAATTAATCAGCATCAATCAGCATCAACAATCATCAATCAGCATCAACAATCATCAATCAGCATCAACAATCAATCAGCATCAACAATCAGTCTGCATCAACAATCAATCAGCATCAACAATCAATCAGCATCAATCAATCAGCATCAACAATCAATCAGCATCAACCATCAATCAGCATCAACCATCAATTAGCATCAACAATCAACAGCATCAACCATCAATCAGCATCAACAATCAATCAGCATCAACAATTATCAATCAGCATCAACAATCATCAATCAGCATCAACAATTAATCAGCATCAATCAGCATCAATAATCAATCAGCACCAACAATCAACAATCAGCATCAACAATCAATCAGCATCAACAATCAATCAGCATCAACAATCAATCAGCATCAATCAGCATCAACAATCAATCAGCATCAACCATCAATCAGCATCAACAATCAATCAGTATCAACAATCATCAATCAGCATCAACAATCAATCAGCATCAATCAATCAGCATCAATAATCATCAATCAGCATCAACAATCATCAATCAGCATCAACAATCAATCAGCATCAACAATCAGTCTGCATCAACAATCAATCAGCATCAACAATCAATCAGCATCAACAATCATCAATCAGCATCAACAATCAATCAGCATCAACCATCAATCAGCATCAACAATCAATCAGCATCAACCATCAATCAGCATCAATAATCAATCAGCATCAATCAATCAGCATCAACAATCATCAATCAGCATCAACAATCAATCAGCATCAACAATCAATCAGCATCAACAATTATCAATCAGCATCAACAATCATCAATTAGCATCAACAATCAATCAGTATCAACAATCAATCAGCATCAACAATCATCAATCAGCATCAACAATTAATCAGCATCAATCAGCATCAACAATCATCAATCAGCATCAACAATCATCAATCAGCATCAACAATCAATCAGCATCAACAATCAGTCTGCATCAACAATCAATCAGCATCAACAATCAATCAGCATCAACAATCAATCAGCATCAATCAATCAGCATCAACAATCAATCAGCATCAACAATCAATCAGCATCAACAATCAATCAGCATCAACCATCAATTAGCATCAACAATCAATCAGCATCAACCATCAATCAGCATCAACAATCAATCAGCATCAACAATCAATCAGCATCAAAAATCATCAATCAGCATCAACAATCAATCAGCACCAATGATCATCAATCAGTATCAACAATCAATCAGCATCAACAATCAATCAGCATCAACAGTCAATCAGCATCAACAGTCAATCAGCATCAACAATCAATCAGCATCAACAATCAATCAGCATCAATAATCAATCAGCATCAATCAATCATCATCAACAATCATCAATCAGCTTCAACAATCAATCAGCATCAACAATTATCAATCAGCATCAACAATCATCAATTAGCATCAACAATCAATCAGTATCAACAATCAATCAGCATCAACCATCAACCAGCATCAACAATTAATCAGCATCAATAATCAATCAACATCAACAATCAATCAGCATCAACCATCAATCAGCATCAACAATCAATCAGCATCAACAAATAATCAGCATCAACAATCATCAATCAGCATCAACAATCAATCAGCATCAACAATCAATCAGCATCAACAAATAATCAGCATCAACAATCATCAACAATCATCAATCAGCATCAACAATCAATCAGCATCAACAATCAATCAGCATCAATAATCAATCAGCATCAATCAATCAGCATCAACAATTATCAATCAGCATCAACAATTATCAATCAGCATCAACAATCAATCAGCATCAACAATCAATCAGCATCAATAATCAATCAGCATCAATCAATCAGCATCAACAATCATCAATCAGCATCAACAATCAATCAGCATCAATCAATCAGCATCAACAATTATCAATCAGCATCAGCAATCATCAATTAGCATCAACAATCAATCAGTATCAACAAACAAACAGCATCAACAATCAATCAGCATCAACAATCATCAATCAGCATCATAAATCAATCAGCATCAACAATCATCAATCAGCATCAACAATCAGCATCAACAATCATCAATCAGCATAAACAATCAGCATCAACAATCAATCAGCATCAACAATCATCAATCAGCATCAACCATCAATCAGCATCAACAATCATCAATCAGCATCAACAATTAATCAGCATCAACAATCAATCAGCATCAACCATCAATCAGCATCAACAATCATCAATTAGCATCAACAATCAATCAGCATCAACCATCAACCATCAATCAGCATCAACCACCAATGAGCATCAACAATCATCAATCAGCATCAACAATCAGCATCAACAATCAATCAGCATCAACCATCAATCAGCATCAACAATCATCAATCAGCATCAACAATTAATCAGCATCAACAATCAATCAGCATCAACAATCAATCAGCATCAACCATCATCAATCAGCATCAACAATCAATCAGCATCAACAATCAATCAGCATCAACCATCATAAATCAGCATCAACAATCAATCAGCATCAATCAATCAGCATCAACCATCATCAATCAGCATCAACAATCAATCAGCACCAACAATCAATCAACATCAACAATCATCAATTAGCATCAACAATCAATCAGCATCAACCATCAATCAGCATCAACAATCATGAATCAGCATCAACAATCAATCAGCATCAACAATCAGTCTGCATCAACAATCAATCAGCATCAACAATCAATCAGCATCAACAATCATCAATTAGCATCAACAATCAATCAGCATCAACAATCAATCAGCATCAACAATCAATCAACATCAACAATCATCAATCAGCATCAACCATCAATCAGCATCAACAATCATCAATCAGCATCAACAATTAATGAGCATCAACAATCAATCAGCATCAACCATCAATCAGCATCAACAATCATCAATTAGCATCAACAATCAATCAGCATCAACCATCAACCATCAATCAGCATCAACCACCAATGAGCATCAACAATCATCAATTAGCATCAACAATCAATCAGCATCAACAATCAATCAGCATCAACAATCATCAATTAGCATCAACAATCAATCAGCATCAACAATCATCAATTAGCATCAACAATCAATCAGCATCAACAATCAATCAACATCAACAATCAGTCTTCATCATCAATCAGCATCGACAATCAATCAACATCAACAATCATCAATTAGCATCAACAATCAATCAGCATCAACAATCAATCAGCATCAACAATCATCAATTAGCATCAACAATCAATCAGCATCAACAATCATCAATTAGCATCAACAATCAATCAGCATCAACAATCAATCAACATCAACAATCAGTCTTCATCATCAATCAGCATCGACAATCAATCAACATCAACAATCATCAATTAGCATCAACAATCAATCAGCATCAACAATCAATCAACATCAACAATCATCAATTAGAACCAACAAGCAATCAGCATCAACAATCATCAATCAGCATCAACAATCAATCAGCATCAACAATCAATCAGCATCAACCATCAATCATCATCAACAATCATCAATTAGCATCAACAATCAATCAGCATCAACAATCAATCAACATCAACAATCAGTCTGCATCATCAATAAGCATCAACAATCAATCAGCATCAACAATCATCAATTAGCATCACCAATCAATCAGCATCAACAATCAATCAACATCAACAATCAGTCTGCATCATCAATCAGCATCGACAATCAATCAGCATCAACAATCATCAATTAGCATCAACAATCAATCAGCATCAACAATCATCAATTAGCATCAACAATCAATCAGCATCAACAATCATCAATTAGCATCAACAATCAATCAACATCAACAATCATCAATTAGCACCAACAAGCAATCAGCATCAACAATCATCAATCAGCATCAACAATCAATCAGCATCAACAATCATCAATTAGCATCAACAATCAATCAGCATCAACAATCAATCAACATCAACAATCAGTCTGCATCATCAATCAGCATCAACAATCAATCAGCATCAACAATCATCAATTAGCATCACCAATCAGTCTGCATCATCAATCAGCATCAACAATCAATCAACATCAACAATCAGTCTGCATCATCAATCAGCATCAACAATCAATCAGCATCGACAATCAATCAGCATCCACCATCATCAATCAGCATCAACAATCAATCAGCATCAACAATCAGTCTGCATCATCGATCAGCATCAACAATCAATCAGCATCAACAATCAATCAACATCAACAATCAGTCTGCATCATCAATCAGCATCAACAATCAATCAGCATCAACAATCATCAATTAGCATCACCAATCAGTCTGCATCATCAATCAGCATCAACAATCAATCAGCATCGACAATCAATCAGCATCCACCATCATCAATCAGCATCAACAATCAGTCTGCATCATCGATCAGCATCAACAATCAATCAGCATCAACAATCAATCAGCATCAACAATCAATCAGCATCAACAATCAGTCTGCATCATCGATCAGCATCAACAATCAATCAGCATCAACAATCAATCAGCATCAACAATCAATCAGCATCAACAATCAGTCTGCATCATCGATCAGCATCAACAATCAATCAGCATCAACAATCAATCAGCATCAACAATCAATCAGCATCAACAATCAGTCTGCATCATCGATCAGCATCAACAATCAATCAGCATCAACAATCATCAATTAGCATCAACAATCAATCAGCATCAACAATCAGTCTGCATCAACCATCAATCAGCATCAACAATCAATCAGCATCAACAATCAATCAGCATCAACAATCAGTCTGCATCAACAATCAGTCTGCATCATCGATCAGCATCAACAATCAATCAGCATCAACAATCAATCAGCATCAACAATCAGTCTGCATCAACAATCAATCAGCATCAACAATCAATCAGCATCAACAATCAATCAGCATCAACAATCAGTCTGCATCATCGATCAGCATCAACAATCAGTCTGCATCAACCATCGATCAGCATCAACAATCAATCAGCATCAACAATCAATCAGCATCAACAATCAGTCTGCATCAACAATCAGTCTGCATCATCGATCAGCATCAACAATCAATCAGCATCAACAATCAATCAGCATCAACAATCAGTCTGCATCATCGATCAGCATCAACAATCAATCAGCATCAACAATCAATCAACATCAACAATCAATCAGCATCAACAATCAGTCTGCATCAACAATCAGTCTGCATCATCGATCAGCATCAACAATCAATCAGCATCAACAATCAATCAGCATCAACAATCAGTCTGCATCATCAATCAGCATCAACAATCAGTCTGCATCATCGATCAGCATCAACAATCAATCAGCATCAACAATCAATCAGCATCAACAATCAATCAGCATCAACAATCAATCAGCATCAACAATCAGTCTGCATCATCGATCAGCATCAACAATCAATCAGCATCAACAATCAATCAGCATCAACAATCAATCAGCATCAACAATCAGTCTGCATCATCGATCAGCATCAACAATCAATCAGCATCGACAATCAATCAGCATCCACCATCATCAATCAGCATCAACAATCAGTCTGCATCATCGATCAGCATCAACAATCAATCAGCATCAACAATCAATCAGCATCAACAATCAATCAGCATCAACAATCAGTCTGCATCATCGATCAGCATCAACAATCAATCAGCATCAACAATCAATCAGCATCAACAATCAGTCTGCATCATCGATCAGCATCAACAATCAATCAGCATCAACAATCAATCAGCATCAACAATCAGTCTGCATCATCGATCAGCATCAACAATCAATCAGCATCAACAATCAATCAGCATCAACAATCAACAATCAGCATCAACAATCAATCAGCATCAACAATCAATCAGCATCAACAATTAATCAGCATCAACAATCATCAATTAGCATCAACAATCAATCAGCATCAACAATCATCAATTAGCATCAACAATCAATCAGCATCAACAATCAATCAGCATCAACAATCAATCAGCATCAACAATCAGTCTGCATCATCGATCAGCATCAACAATCAATCAGCATCAACAATCAATCAGCATCAACAATCAACAATCAGCATCAACAATCAATCAGCATCAACAATCAATCAGCATCAACAATCAACAATCAGCATCAACAATCAATCAGCATCAACAATCAATCAGCATCAACAATTAATCAGCATCAACAATCATCAATTAGCATCAACAATCAATCAGCATCAACAATCAGTCTGCATCATCGATCAGCATCAACAATCAATCAGCATCAACAATTAATCAGCATCAACAATCATCAATCAGCATCAACAATCAGTCTGCATCAACAATCAGTCTGCATCATCGATCAGCATCAACAATCAATCAGCATCAACAATCAATCAGCATCAACAATCAGTCTGCATCATCGATCAGCATCGACAATCAATCAGCATCGACAATCAATCAGCATCAACAATCATCAATCAGCATCAACAATCAATCAGCATCAACAATCAATCAGCATCAACAATCAATCAGCATCAACAATCAATCAGCATCAACAATCAGTCTGCATCATCGATCAGCATCAACAATCAATCAGCATCAACAATCATCAATCAGCATCAACAATCAATCAGCATCAATAATCAATCAGCATCAACAATCAATCAGCATCAACAATCATCAATCAGCATCAACAATCGATCAGCATCAACAATCAATCTGCATCAACAATCAGTCTGCATCATCGATCAGCATCAACAATCAATCAGCATCAACAATCAATCAGCATCAACAATCAGTCTGCATCATCGATCAGCATCAACAATCAATCAGCATCAACAATCAATCAGCATCAACAATCAATCTGCATCAACAATCAGTCTGCATCATCGATCAGCATCAACAATCAATCAGCATCAACAATCAATCAGCATCAACAATCAGTCTGCATCATCGATCAGCATCAACAATCAATCAGCATCAACAATCAATCAACATCAACAATCAGTCTGCATCATCAATCAGCATCGACAATCAATCAGCATCAACAATCAATCAGCATCACCAATCAATCAGCATCAACAATCAATCAACATCAACAATCAGTCTGCATCATCGATCAGCATCGACAATCAATCAGCATCAACAATCATCAATTAGCATCAACAATCAATCAGCATCAACAATCATCAATTAGCATCAACAATCAATCAGCATCAACAATCAATCAGCATCAACAATCAATCAGCATCAACAATCAATCAGCATCACCAATCAATCAGCATCAACAATCAATCAGCATCACCAATCAGTCTGCATCATCGATCAGCATCAACAATCAATCAGCATCAACAATCAATCAACATCAACAATCAGTCTGCATCATCAATCAGCATCGACAATCAATCAGCATCAACAATCATCAATTAGCATCAACAATCAATCAGCATCAACAATCATCAATTAGCATCAACAATCAATCAGCATCAACAATCAATCAACATCAACAATCAGTCTTCATCATCAATCAGCATCGACAATCAATCAACATCAACAATCATCAATTAGCATCAACAATCAATCAGCATCAACAATCAATCAGCATCAACAATCATCAATTAGCATCAACAATCAATCAGCATCAACAATCATCAATTAGCATCAACAATCAATCAGCATCAACAATCAATCAACATCAACAATCAGTCTTCATCATCAATCAGCATCGACAATCAATCAACATCAACAATCATCAATTAGCATCAACAATCAATCAGCATCAACAATCAATCAACATCAACAATCATCAATTAGCACCAACAAGCAATCAGCATCAACAATCATCAATCAGCATCAACAATCAATCAGCATCAACAATCAATCAGCATCAACCATCAATCATCATCAACAATCATCAATTAGCATCAACAATCAATCAGCATCAACAATCAATCAACATCAACAATCAGTCTGCATCATCAATCAGCATCAACAATCAATCAGCATCAACAATCATCAATTAGCATCACCAATCAATCAGCATCAACAATCAATCAGCATCAACAATCAGTCTGCATCATCGATCAGCATCAACAATCAATCAGCATCAACAATCAATCAGCATCAACAATCAGTCTGCATCATCGATCAGCATCAACAATCAATCAGCATCAACAATCAATCAGCATCAACAATCAATCAGCATCAACAATCAATCAGCATCAACAATCAGTCTGCATCATCGATCAGCATCAACAATCAATCAGCATCAACAATCAATCAGCATCAACAATCAATCAGCATCAACAATTAATCAGCATCAACAATCATCAATTAGCATCAACAATCAATCAGCATCAACAATCAGTCTGCATCATCGATCAGCATCAACAATCAATCAGCATCAACAATTAATCAGCATCAACAATCATCAATCAGCATCAACAATCAGTCTGCATCAACAATCAGTCTGCATCATCGATCAGCATCAACAATCAATCAGCATCAACAATCAATCAGCATCAACAATCAGTCTGCATCATCGATCAGCATCGACAATCAATCAGCATCGACAATCAATCAGCATCAACAATCATCAATCAGCATCAACAATCAATCAGCATCAACAATCAATCAGCATCAACAATCAATCAGCATCAACAATCAATCAGCATCAACAATCAGTCTGCATCATCGATCAGCATCAACAATCAATCAGCATCAACAATCATCAATCAGCATCAACAATCAATTAGCATCAATAATCAATCAGCATCAACAATCAATCAGCATCAACAATCATCAATCAGCATCAACAATCGATCAGCATCAACAATCAATCTGCATCAACAATCAGTCTGCATCATCGATCAGCATCAACAATCAATCAGCATCAACAATCAATCAGCATCAACAATCAGTCTGCATCATCGATCAGCATCAACAATCAATCAGCATCAACAATCAATCAGCATCAACAATCAATCTGCATCAACAATCAGTCTGCATCATCGATCAGCATCAACAATCAATCAGCATCAACAATCAATCAGCATCAACAATCAGTCTGCATCATCGATCAGCATCAACAATCAATCAGCATCAACAATCAATCAACATCAACAATCAGTCTGCATCATCAATCAGCATCGACAATCAATCAGCATCAACAATCAATCAGCATCACCAATCAATCAGCATCAACAATCAATCAACATCAACAATCAGTCTGCATCATCGATCAGCATCGACAATCAATCAGCATCAACAATCATCAATTAGCATCAACAATCAATCAGCATCAACAATCATCAATTAGCATCAACAATCAATCAGCATCAACAATCAATCAGCATCAACAATCAATCAGCATCAACAATCAATCAGCATCACCAATCAATCAGCATCAACAATCAATCAGCATCACCAATCAGTCTGCATCATCGATCAGCATCAACAATCAATCAGCATCAACAATCAATCAACATCAACAATCAGTCTGCATCATCAATCAGCATCGACAATCAATCAGCATCAACAATCATCAATTAGCATCAACAATCAATCAGCATCAACAATCATCAATTAGCATCAACAATCAATCAGCATCAACAATCAATCAACATCAACAATCAGTCTTCATCATCAATCAGCATCGACAATCAATCAACATCAACAATCATCAATTAGCATCAACAATCAATCAGCATCAACAATCAATCAGCATCAACAATCATCAATTAGCATCAACAATCAATCAGCATCAACAATCATCAATTAGCATCAACAATCAATCAGCATCAACAATCAATCAACATCAACAATCAGTCTTCATCATCAATCAGCATCGACAATCAATCAACATCAACAATCATCAATTAGCATCAACAATCAATCAGCATCAACAATCAATCAACATCAACAATCATCAATTAGCACCAACAAGCAATCAGCATCAACAATCATCAATCAGCATCAACAATCAATCAGCATCAACAATCAATCAGCATCAACCATCAATCATCATCAACAATCATCAATTAGCATCAACAATCAATCAGCATCAACAATCAATCAACATCAACAATCAGTCTGCATCATCAATCAGCATCAACAATCAATCAGCATCAACAATCATCAATTAGCATCACCAATCAATCAGCATCAACAATCAATCAACATCAACAATCAGTCTGCATCATCAATCAGCATCGACAATCAATCAGCATCAACAATCATCAATTAGCATCAACAATCAATCAGCATCAACAATCATCAATTAGCATCAACAATCAATCAGCATCAACAATCATCAATTAGCATCAACAATCAATCAACATCAACAATCATCAATTAGCACCAACAAGCAATCAGCATCAACAATCATCAATCAGCATCAACAATCAATCAGCATCAACAATCATCAATTAGCATCAACAATCAATCAGCATCAACAATCAATCAACATCAACAATCAGTCTGCATCATCAATCAGCATCAACAATCAATCAGCATCAACAATCATCAATTAGCATCACCAATCAGTCTGCATCATCAATCAGCATCAACAATCAATCAACATCAACAATCAGTCTGCATCATCAATCAGCATCAACAATCAATCAGCATCGACAATCAATCAGCATCCACCATCATCAATCAGCATCAACAATCAATCAGCATCAACAATCAGTCTGCATCATCGATCAGCATCAACAATCAATCAGCATCAACAATCAATCAGCATCAACAATCAGTCTGCATCATCAATCAGCATCAACAATCAATTAGCATCAACAATCAATCAGCATCAACAATCAATCAACATCAACAATCAGTCTGCATCATCAATCAGCATCAACAATCAATCAGCATCAACAATCATCAATTAGCATCACCAATCAGTCTGCATCATCAATCAGCATCAACAATCAATCAGCATCGACAATCAATCAGCATCCACCATCATCAATCAGCATCAACAATCAGTCTGCATCATCGATCAGCATCAACAATCAATCAGCATCAACAATCAATCAGCATCAACAATCAATCAGCATCAACAATCAGTCTGCATCATCGATCAGCATCAACAATCAATCAGCATCAACAATCAATCAGCATCAACAATCAATCAGCATCAACAATCAGTCTGCATCATCGATCAGCATCAACAATCAATCAGCATCAACAATCAATCAGCATCAACAATCAATCAGCATCAACAATCAGTCTGCATCATCGATCAGCATCAACAATCAATCAGCATCAACAATCATCAATTAGCATCAACAATCAATCAGCATCAACAATCAGTCTGCATCAACCATCAATCAGCATCAACAATCAATCAGCATCAACAATCAATCAGCATCAACAATCATCAATCAGCATCAACAATCAATCAGCATCAACAATCAATCAGCATCAACAATCAATCAGCATCAACAATCAATCAGCATCAACAATCAGTCTGCATCATCGATCAGCATCAACAATCAATCAGCATCAACAATCATCAATCAGCATCAACAATCAATCAGCATCAATAATCAATCAGCATCAACAATCAATCAGCATCAACAATCATCAATCAGCATCAACAATCAATCAGCATCAACAATCAATCTGCATCAACAATCAGTCTGCATCATCGATCAGCATCAACAATCAATCAGCATCAACAATCAATCAGCATCAACAATCAATCAGCATCAACAATCAATCAGCATCAACAATCATCAATCAGCATCAACAATCAATCAGCATCAACAATCAATCTGCATCAACAATCAGTCTGCATCATCGATCAGCATCAACAATCAATCAGCATCAACAATCAATCAGCATCAACAATCAATCAGCATCAACAATCAATCAGCATCAACAATCAATCAGCATCAACAATCAATCTGCATCAACAATCAGTCTGCATCATCGATCAGCATCAACAATCAATCAGCATCAACAATCATCAATCAGCATCAACAATCAATCAGCATCAATAATCAATCAGCATCAACAATCAATCAGCATCAACAATCATCAATCAGCATCAACAATCAATCAGCATCAACAATCAATCTGCATCAACAATCAGTCTGCATCATCGATCAGCATCAACAATCAATCAGCATCAACAATCAATCAGCATCAACAATCAATCAGCATCAACAATCAATCAGCATCAACAATCATCAATCAGCATCAACAATCAATCAGCATCAACAATCAATCTGCATCAACAATCAGTCTGCATCATCGATCAGCATCAACAATCAATCAGCATCAACAATCAATCAGCATCAACAATCAATCTGCATCAACAATCAGTCTGCATCATCGATCAGCATCAACAATCAATCAGCATCAACAATCAATCAGCATCAACAATCAGTCTGCATCATCGATCAGCATCAACAATCAATCAGCATCAACAATCAATCAACATCAACAATCAGTCTGCATCATCAATCAGCATCGACAATCAATCAGCATCAACAATCAATCAGCATCACCAATCAATCAGCATCAACAATCAATCAACATCAACAATCAGTCTGCATCATCAATCAGCATCGACAATCAATCAGCATCAACAATCATCAATTAGCATCAACAATCAATCAGCATCAACCATCAATCAGCATCAACAATCAATCAGCATCAACAATCAATCAGTATCAACAATCAATCAGCATCAACAATCAATCAACATCAACAATCAGTCTGCATCATCGATCAGCATCAACAATCAATCAGCATCAACAATCAATCAACATCAACAATCAGTCTGCATCATCAATCAGCATCGACAATCAATCAGCATCAACAATCAATCAGCATCACCAATCAATCAGCATCAACAATCAATCAACATCAACAATCAGTCTGCATCATCGATCAGCATCGACAATCAATCAGCATCAACAATCATCAATTAGCATCAACAATCAATCAGCATCAACAATCAATCAGCATCAACAATCAATCAGCATCAACAATCAATCAGCATCACCAATCAATCAGCATCAACAATCAATCAGCATCACCAATCAGTCTGCATCATCGATCAGCATCAACAATCAATCAGCATCAACAATCAATCAGCATCAATCAGTCTGCATCATCGATCAGCATCAACAATCAATCAACATCAACAATCAGTCTGCATCATCAATCAGCATCGACAATCAATCAGCATCAATAATCAATCAGAATCACCAATCAATCAGCATCAACAATCAATCAACATCAACAATCAGTCTGCATCATCGATCAGCATCGACAATCAATCAGCATCAACAATCATCAATTAGCATCAACAATCAATCAGCATCAACAATCATCAATTAGCATCAACAATCAATCAGCATCAACAATCAATCAGCATCAACAATCAGTCTGCATCATCGATCAGCATCAACAATCAATCAGCATCAACAATCAATCAGCATCAACAATCAGTCTGCATCATCGATCAGCATCAACAATCAATCAGCATCAACAATCAATCAGCATCACCAATCAATCAGCATCAACAATCAGTCTGCATCATCGATCAGCATCAACAATCAATCAGCATCAACAATCAATCAGCATCACCAATCAATCAGCATCAACAATCAATCAGCATCAACAATCAATCAGCATCAACAATCAATCAGCATCAACAATCAATCAACATCAACAATCAGTCTGCATCATCAATCAGCATCGACAATCAATCAGCATCAACAATCAATCAGCATCACCAATCAATCAGCATCAACAATCAGTCTGCATCATCGATCAGCATCAACAATCAATCAGCATCAACAATCAATCAACATCAACAATCAGTCTGCATCATCAATCAGCATCGACAATCAATCAGCATCAACAATCAATCAGCATCACCAATCAATCAGCATCAACAATCAATCAACATCAACAATCAGTCTGCATCATCAATCAGCATCGACAATCAATCAGCATCAACAATCAATCAGCATCAACAATCAATCAGCATCACCAATCAATCAGCATCAACAATCAATCAACATCAACAATCAGTCTGCATCATCGATCAGCATCGACAATCAATCAGCATCAACAATCATCAATTAGCATCAACAATCAATCAGCATCAACAATCATCAATTAACATCAACAATCAATCAGCATCAACAATCAATCAGCATCAACAATCAATCAGCATCACCAATCAATCAGCATCAACAATCAATCAGCATCAACAATCAATCAGCATCACCAATCAATCAACATCAACAATCAGTCTGCATCATCAATCAGCATCGACAATCATCAATCAGCATCGACAATCAATCAGCATCAACAATCATCAATCAGCATCGACAATCAATCAGCATCAACAATCATCAATTAGCATCAACAATCAATCAGCATCAACAATCATCAATTAGCATCAACAATCAATCAGCATCAACAATCAATCAGCATCAACAATCAGTCTGCATCATCGATCAGCATCAACAATCAATCAGCATCAACAATCAATCAGCATCAACAATCAATCAGCATCACCAATCAATCAGCATCAACAATCAATCAACATCAACAATCAGTCTGCATCATCAATCAGCATCGACAATCAATCAGCATCAACAATCAATCAGCATCACCAATCAATCAGCATCAACAATCAATCAACATCAACAATCAGTCTGCATCATCAATCAGCATCGACAATCAATCAGCATCAACAATCATCAATTAGCATCAACAATCAATCAGCATCAACAATCATCAATTAGCATCAACAATCAATCAGCATCAACAATCAATCAGCATCAACAATCAATCAGCATCAACAATCAATCAACATCAACAATCAGTCTGCATCATCGATCAGCATCGACAATCAATCAGCATCAACAATCATCAATTAGCATCAACAATCAATCAGCATCAACAATCATCAATTAGCATCAACAATCAATCAGCATCAACAATCAATCAGCATCAACAATCATCAATCAGCATCAACAATTAATCAGCATCAATCAGCATCAACAATCATCAATCAGCATCAACAATCAATCAGCATCAACAATCATCAATCAGCATCAACAATTAATCAGCATCAATCAGCATCAACAATCATCGATCAGCATCAACAATCAATCAGCATCAACAATCAATCAGCATCACCAATCAATCAGCATCAACAATCAATCAGCATCACCAATCAATCAGCATCACCAATCAATCAACATCAACAATCAGTCTGCATCATCAATCAGCATCGACAATCAATCAGCATCAACAATCATCAATCAGCATCGACAATCAATCAGCATCAACAATCATCAATTAGCATCAACAATCAATCAGCATCAACAATCATCAATTAGCATCAACAATCAATCAGCATCAACAATCAATCAGCATCAACAATCAATCAGCATCAACAATCAATCAGCATCACCAATCAATCAGCATCAACAATCAATCAACATCAACAATCAATCAGCATCAACAATCAATCAGCATCACCAATCAGTCTGCATCATCAATCAGCATCGACAATCAATCAGCATCAACAATCAATCAGCATCACCAATCAATCAGCATCAACAATCAATCAACATCAACAATCAGTCTGCATCATCAATCAGCATCGACAATCAATCAGCATCAACAATCATCAATTAGCATCAACAATCAATCAGCATCAACAATCATCAATTAGCATCAACAATCAATCAGCATCAACAATCAATCAGCATCAACAATCAGTCTGCATCATCGATCAGCATCAACAATCAATCAGCATCAACAATCAGTCTGCATCATCAATCAGCATCAACAATCAGTCTGCATCATCGATCAGCATCAACAATCAATCAGCATCAACAATCAATCAGCATCAACAATCAGTCTGCATCATCAATCAGCATCAACAATCAGTCTGCATCATCGATCAGCATCAACAATCAATCAGCATCAACAATCAATCAGCATCAACAATCAGTCTGCATCATCAATCAGCATCAACAATCAATCAGCATCATCAATCAGCATCAACAATCAGTCTGCATCATCGATCAGCATCAACAATCAATCAGCATCAACAATCAATCAGCATCAACAATCAATCAGCATCAATAATCAATACGTCAGACGTTCCAGGGCTCGTCGTTCTCCGTGTGGTTGTTGCTGAACCTTAGCGCCCGCTTTTTCTTGCTTGCAGCAGCCTCCGGTGTCTTTGACTAGGTGCGTGCCTCATCAGTGGTTACCTTAACCAGAGTTGGCTAGTGATCGGAGGTTGACTCAGCGTTTGATTCGCAATTGAGGTGCTGGTTTCTCCAATTGGTTCTCAGGAAAGTCCAGGTCACCTCTTTGCACAGCTGGATTTGGTCTCTCTGTTGTTTCTGCCTCTGGCGGATTGGCTCTTGTTGCCAAAGGTTGATCCTCATGCCTCCTTCATATTTCATCATGTCGGGTATGTACGGTGTAGACAGGGTCTTTTTCGGGTGTGTACGGTGTAGCAGACCGGTCCTGTCTCTGGTGTGTACGGTGTAGGAGACCGGTCCTGTCTCAGGTGTGTACGGTGTAGGAGACCGGTCCTGTCTCGGGTGTGTACGGTGCAGCAGACCGGTCCTGTCTCAGGTGTGTACGGTGTAGCAGACCGGTCCTGTCTCAGGTGTGTACGGTGTAGGAGACCGGTCCTGTCTCGGGTACGTACGGTGTAGCAGACCGGTCCTGTCTCGGGTGTGTACGGTGTGGAGACCGGTCCTGTCTCGGGTACGTACGGTGTAGCAGACCGGTCCTGTCTCGGGTGTGTACGGTGTGGAGACCGGTCCTGTCTCGGGTACGTACGGTGTAGCAGACCGGTCCTGTCTCGGGTGTGTACGGTGTAGCAGACCGGTCCTGTCTCGGGTACGTACGGTGTAGCAGACCGGTCCTGTCTCGGGTGTGTACGGTGTAGCAGACCGGTCCTGTCTCGGGTACGTACGGTGTAGCAGACCGGTCCTGTCTCGGGTGTGTACGGTGTAGCAGACCGGTCCTGTCTCGGGTACGTACGGTGTAGCAGACCGGTCCTGTCTCGGGTGTGTACGGTGTAGCAGACCGGTCCTGTCTCGGGTGTGTACGGTGTAGCAGACCGGTCCTGTCTCAGGTGTGTACGGTGTGGAGACCGGTCCTGTCTCAGGTGTGTACGGTGTGGAGACCGGTCCTGTCTCAGGTGTGTACGGCGTAGCAGACCGGTCCTGTCTCAGGTGTGTACGGTGTGGAGACCGGTCCTGTCTCGGGTGTGTACGGTGTAGCAGACCGGTCCTGTCTCGGGTGTGTACGGTGTAGCAGACCGGTCCTGTCTCGGGTGTGTACGGTGTAGCAGACCGGTCCTGTCTCGGGTGCGTACGGTGTGGAGACCGGTCCTGTCTCGGGTGTGTACGGTGTAGCAGACCGGTCCTGTCTCGGGTGTGTACGGTGTAGCAGACCGGTCCTGTCTCGGGTGTGTACGGTGTAGCAGACCGGTCCTGTCTCGGGTGTGTACGGTGTAGCAGACCGGTCCTGTCTCGGGTGTGTACGGTGTAGCAGACCGGTCCTGTCTCAGGTGTGTACGGCGTAGCAGACCGGTCCTGTCTCGGGTGTGTACGGTGTGGAGACCGGTCCTGTCTCGGGTGTGTACGGTGTAGCAGACCGGTCCTGTCTCGGGTGCGTACGGTGTGGAGACCGGTCCTGTCTCAGGTGTGTACGGTGTAGCAGACCGGTCCTGTCTCGGGTGTGTACGGTGTAGCAGACCGGTCCTGTCTCGGGTGCGTACGGTGTGGAGACCGGTCCTGTCTCGGGTGCGTACGGTGTGGAGACCGGTCCTGTCTCGGGTGTGTACGGTGTAGCAGACCGGTCCTGTCTCGGGTGTGTACGGTGTAGCAGACCGGTCCTGTCTCGGGTGTGTACGGTGTGGAGACCGGTCCTGTCTCGGGTGTGTACGGTGTAGCAGACCGGTCCTGTCTCGGGTGTGTACGGTGTGGAGACCGGTCCTGTCTCGGGTGTGTACGGTGTAGCAGACCGGTCCTGTCTCGGGTGTGGACGGTGTGGAGACCGGTCCTGTCTCGGGTGTGTACGGTGTGGAGACCGGTCCTGTCTCGGGTGTGTACGGTGTGGAGACCGGTCCTGTCTCGGGTGTGTACGGTGTGGAGACCGGTCCTGTCTCGGGTGTGTACGGTGTAACAGACCGGTCCTGTCTCGGGTGTGTACGGTGTAGCAGACCGGTCCTGTCTCGGGTGTGTACGGTGTGGGCGACCGGTCCTGTCTCGGGTGTGTACGGTGTAACAGACCGGTCCTGTCTCGGGTGTGTACGGTGTAGCAGACCGGTCCTGTCTCGGGTGTGTACGGTGTAACAGACCGGTCCTGTCTCGGGTGTGTACGGTGTAGCAAACCGGTCCTGTCTCGGGTACGTACGGTGTAGCAGACCGGTCCTGTCTCGGGTGTGTACGGTGTAACAGACCGGTCCTGTCTCGGGTGTGTACGGTGTAACAGACCGGTCCTGTCTCGGGTGTGTACGGTGTAGCAGACCGGTCCTGTCTCGGGTGTGTACGGTGTGGGCGACCGGTCCTGTCTCGGGTGTGTACGGTGTAACAGACCGGTCCTGTCTCGGGTGTGTACGGTGTAGCAGACCGGTCCTGTCTCGGGTGTGTACGGTGTAACAGACCGGTCCTGTCTCGGGTGTGTACGGTGTAGCAAACCGGTCCTGTCTCGGGTACGTACGGTGTAGCAGACCGGTCCTGTCTCGGGTGTGTACGGTGTAACAGACCGGTCCTGTCTCGGGTGTGTACGGTGTAGCAGACCGGTCCTGTCTCGGGTGTGTACGGTGTGGAGACCGGTCCTGTCTCGGGTGTGTACGGTGTGGAGACCGGTCCTGTCTCGGGTGTGTACGGTGTAGCAGACCGGTCCTGTCTCGGGTGTGTACGGTGTAGCAGACCGGTCCTGTCTCGGGTGTGTACGGTGTGGGGACCGGTCCTGTCTCGGGTGTGTACGGTGTAGCAGACCGGTCCTGTCTCGGGTGTGTACGGTGTAGCAGACCGGTCCTGTCTCGGGTGTGTACGGTGTAGCAGACCGGTCCTGTCTCAGGTGTGTACGGTGTAGCAGACCGGTCCTGTCTCGGGTGTGTACGGTGTAGCAGACCGGTCCTGTCTCGGGTGTGTACGGTGTGGGGACCGGTCCTGTCTCGGGTGTGTACGGTGTAGCAGACCGGTCCTGTCTCGGGTGTGTACGGTGTGGGGACCGGTCCTGTCTCGGGTGTGTACGGTGTAGCAGACCGGTCCTGTCTCGGGTGTGTACGGTGTAACAGACCGGTCCTGTCTCGGGTGTGTACGGTGTAGCAAACCGGTCCTGTCTCGGGTGTGTACGGTGTGGAGACCGGTCCTGTCTCGGGTACGTACGGTGTAGCAGACCGGTCCTGTCTCGGGTGTGTACGGTGTAGCAAACCGGTCCTGTCTCGGGTACGTACGGTGTAGCAGACCGGTCCTGTCTCGGGTGTGTACGGTGTAGCAGACCGGTCCTGTCTCGGGTGTGTACGGTGTAGCAGACCAGTCCTGTCTCGGGTGTGTACGGTGTAGCAGACCGGTCCTGTCTCGGGTGTGTACGGTGTGGAGACCGGTCCTGTCTCGGGTGTGTACGGTGTGGGGACCGGTCCTGTCTCGGGTGTGTACGGTGTAGCAGACCGGTCCTGTCTCGGGTGTGTACGGTGTGGGGACCGGTCCTGTCTCGGGTGTGTACGGTGTAGCAGACCGGTCCTGTCTCGGGTGTGTACGGTGTGGAGACCGGTCCTGTCTCGGGTGTGTACGGTGTGGAGACCGGTCCTGTCTCGGGTGTGTACGGTGTGGGGACTGGTCCTGTCTCGGGTGTGTACGGTGTGGAGACCGGTCCTGTCTCGGGTGTGTACAGTGTAGCAAACCGGTCCTGTCTCGGGTGTGTACGGTGTGGAGACCGGTCCTGTCTCGGGTGTGTACGGTGTGGGGACCGGTCCTGTCTCGGGTGTGTACGGTGTAACAGACCGGTCCTGTCTCGGGTGTGTACGGTGTAGCAGACCGGTCCTGTCTCGGGTGTGTACGGTGTGGAGACCGGTCCTGTCTCGGGTGTGTACGGTGTGGAGACCGGTCCTGTCTCGGGTGTGTACGGTGTGGGGACCGGTCCTGTCTCGGGTGTGTACGGTGTAGCAGACCGGTCCTGTCTCGGGTGTGTACGGTGTAACAGACCGGTCCTGTCTCGGGTGTGTACGGTGTAGCAGACCGGTCCTGTCTCGGGTGTGTACGGTGTGGGGACCGGTCCTGTCTCGGGTGTGTACGGTGTGGAGACCGGTCCTGTCTCGGGTGTGTACGGTGTAGCAGACCGGTCCTGTCTCGGGTGTGTACGGTGTAACAGACCGGTCCTGTCTCGGGTGTGTACGGTGTAGCAAACCGGTCCTGTCTCGGGTGTGTACGGTGTGGAGACCGGTCCTGTCTCGGGTGTGTACGGTGTGGGGACCGGTCCTGTCTCGGGTGTGTACGGTGTAGCAGACCGGTCCTGTCTCGGGTGTGTACGGTGTAGCAGACCGGTCCTGTCTCGGGTGTGTACGGTGTGGAGACCGGTCCTGTCTCGGGTGTGTACGGTGTGGAGACCGGTCCTGTCTCGGGTGTGTACGGTGTGGGGACCGGTCCTGTCTCGGGTACGTACGGTGTAGCAGACCGGTCCTGTCTCGGGTGTGTACGGTGTAGCAGACCGGTCCTGTCTCGGGTGTGTACGGTGTAGCAGACCGGTCCTGTCTCGGGTGTGTACGGTGTAACAGACCGGTCCTGTCTCGGGTGTGTACGGTGTAGCAAACCGGTCCTGTCTCGGGTACGTACGGTGTAGCAGACCGGTCCTGTCTAGGGTGTGTACGGTGTAGCAGACCGGTCCTGTCTCAGGTGTGTACGGTGTAGCAGACCGGTCCTGTCTCGGGTGTGTACGGTGTAGCAGACCGGTCCTGTCTCGGGTGTGTACGGTGTGGAGACCGGTCCTGTCTCGGGTGTGTACGGTGTGGAGACCGGTCCTGTCTCGGGTGTGTACGGTGTAGCAGACCGGTCCTGTCTCGGGTGTGTACGGTGTAACAGACCGGTCCTGTCTCGGGTGGGTACGGTGTAGCAGACCGGTCCTGTCTCGGGTGTGTACGGTGTAGCAGACCGGTCCTGTCTCGGGTGTGTACGGTGTAACAGACCGGTCCTGTCTCGGGTGTGTACGGTGTAGCAAACCGGTCCTGTCTCGGGTACGTACGGTGTAGCAGACCGGTCCTGTCTAGGGTGTGTACGGTGTAGCAGACCGGTCCTGTCTCAGGTGTGTACGGTGTAGCAGACCGGTCCTGTCTCGGGTGTGTACGGTGTAGCAGACCGGTCCTGTCTCGGGTGTGTACGGTGTGGAGACCGGTCCTGTCTCGGGTGTGTACGGTGTAGCTGACCGGTCCTGTGTCGGGTGTGTACGGTGTGGAGACCGGTCCTGTCTCGGGTGTGTACGGTGTAGCAGACCGGTCCTGTCTCGGGTGTGTACGGTGTGGAGACCGGTCCTGTCTCGGGTGTGTACGGTGTGGAGACCGGTCCTGTCTCGGGTGTGTACGGTGTAACAGACCGGTCCTGTCTCGGGTGTGTACGGTGTAGCAGACCGGTCCTGTCTCGGGTGTGTACGGTGTAACAGACCGGTCCTGTCTCGGGTGTGTACGGTGTAGCAAACCGGTCCTGTCTCGGGTACGTACGGTGTAGCAGACCGGTCCTGTCTAGGGTGTGTACGGTGTAGCAGACCGGTCCTGTCTCAGGTGTGTACGGTGTAGCAGACCGGTCCTGTCTCGGGTGTGTACGGTGTAGCAGACTGGTCCTGTCTCGGGTGTGTACGGTGTAGCAGACCGGTCCTGTCTCGGGTGTGTACGGTGTGGAGACCGGTCCTGTCTCGGGTGTGTACGGTGTAGCTGACCGGTCCTGTGTCGGGTGTGTACGGTGTGGAGACCGGTCCTGTCTCGGGTGTGTACGGTGTAGCAGACCGGTCCTGTCTCGGGTGTGTACGGTGTGGAGACCGGTCCTGTCTCGGGTGTGTACGGTGTGGAGACCGGTCCTGTCTCGGGTGTGTACGGTGTAACAGACCGGTCCTGTCTCGGGTACGTACGGTGTAGCAGACCGGTCCTGTCTCGGGTGTGTACGGTGTAGCAGACCGGTCCTGTCTTGGGTGTGTATGGTGTAGCAGACCGGTCCTGTCTCGGGTGTGTACGGTGTAGCAGACCGGTCCTGTCTCGGGTGTGTACGGTGTAGCAGACCGGTCCTGTCTCAGGTGTGTATGGTGTAGGAGACCGGTCCTGTCTCGGGTGTGTACGGTGCAGCAGACCGGTTCCTGTCTCGGGTGTGTACGGTGTAGCAGACCGGTCCTGTCTCAGGTGTGTATGGTGTAGCAGACCGGTCCTGTCTCGGGTGTGTACGGTGTAGCAGACCGGTCCTGTCTCGGGTGTGTACGGTGTAGCAGACCGGTCCTGTCTCGGGTGTGTACGGTGTGGAGACCGGTCCTGTCTCGGGTGTGTACGGTGTAGCAGACCGGTCCTGTCTCGGGTGTGTACGGTGTAGCAGACCGGTCCTGTCTCAGGTGTGTACGGTGTAGGAGACCGGTCCTGTCTCGGGTGTGTACGGTGTGGAGACCGGTCCTGTCTCGGGTGTGTACGGTGTAGCAGACCGGTCCTGTCTTGGGTGTGTACGGTGTAGCAGACCGGTCCTGTCTCGGGTGTGTACGGTGTGGAGACCGGTCCTGTCTCGGGTGTGTACGGTGTAGCAGACCGGTCCTGTCTCGGGTGTGTACGGTGTAGCAGACCGGTCCTGTCTCGGGTGTGTACGGTGTAGCAGACCGGTCCTGTCTCGGGTGTGTACGGTGTGGAGACCGGTCCTGTCTCGGGTGTGTACGGTGTGGGGACCGGTCCTGTCTCGGGTGTGTACGGTGTAGCAGACCGGTCCTGTCTCGGGTGTGTACGGTGTAGCAGACCGGTCCTGTCTCAGGTGTGTACGGTGTAGCAGACCGGTCCTGTCTCAGGTGTGTACGGTGTAGGAGACCGGTCCTGTCTCGGGTGTGTACGGTGTGGAGACCGGTCCTGTCTCGGGTGTGTACGGTGTGGAGACCGGTCCTGTCTCGGGTGTGTACGGTGTGGGGACCGGTCCTGTCTCGGGTGTGTACGGTGTAGCAGACCGGTCCTGTCTCGGGTGTGTACGGTGTGGGGACCGGTCCTGTCTCGGGTGTGTACGGTGTAGCAGACCGGTCCTGTCTCGGGTGTGTACGGTGTAGCAGACCGGTCCTGTCTCGGGTGTGTACGGTGTAACAGACCGGTCCTGTCTCGGGTGTGTACGGTGTAGCAAACCGGTCCTGTCTCGGGTACGTACGGTGTAGCAGACCGGTCCTGTCTCGGGTGTGTACGGTGTAGCAGACCGGTCCTGTCTCAGGTGTGTACGGTGTAGCAGACCGGTCCTGTCTCGGGTGTGTACGGTGTAGCAGACTGGTCCTGTCTCGGGTGTGTACGGTGTAGCAGACCGGTCCTGTCTCGGGTGTGTACGGTGTGGAGACCGGTCCTGTCTCGGGTGTGTACGGTGTAGCTGACCGGTCCTGTGTCGGGTGTGTACGGTGTGGAGACTGGTCCTGTCTCGGGTGTGTACGGTGTAGCAGACCGGTCCTGTCTCGGGTGTGTACGGTGTGGAGACCGGTCCTGTCTCGGGTGTGTACGGTGTAGCTGACCGGTCCTGTGTCGGGTGTGTACGGTGTGGAGACCGGTCCTGTCTCGGGTGTGTACGGTGTAACAGACCGGTCCTGTCTCGGGTACGTACGGTGTAGCAGACCGGTCCTGTCTCGGGTGTGTACGGTGTAGCAGACCGGTCCTGTCTTGGGTGTGTATGGTGTAGCAGACCGGTCCTGTCTCGGGTGTGTACGGTGTAGCAGACCGGTCCTGTCTCGGGTGTGTACGGTGTAGCAGACCGGTCCTGTCTCAGGTGTGTATGGTGTAGGAGACCGGTCCTGTCTCGGGTGTGTACGGTGCAGCAGACCGGTTCCTGTCTCGGGTGTGTACGGTGTAGCAGACCGGTCCTGTCTCAGGTGTGTATGGTGTAGCAGACCGGTCCTGTCTCGGGTGTGTACGGTGTAGCAGACCGGTCCTGTCTCGGGTGTGTACGGTGTAGCAGACCGGTCCTGTCTCGGGTGTGTACGGTGTGGAGACCGGTCCTGTCTCGGGTGTGTACGGTGTAGCAGACCGGTCCTGTCTCGGGTGTGTACGGTGTAGCAGACCGGTCCTGTCTCAGGTGTGTACGGTGTAGGAGACCGGTCCTGTCTCGGGTGTGTACGGTGTGGAGACCGGTCCTGTCTCGGGTGTGTACGGTGTAGCAGACCGGTCCTGTCTTGGGTGTGTACGGTGTAGCAGACCGGTCCTGTCTCGGGTGTGGACGGTGTGGAGACCGGTCCTGTCTCGGGTGTGTACGGTGTGGAGACCGGTCCTGTCTCGGGTGTGTACGGTGTGGGGACCGGTCCTGTCTCGGGTGTGTACGGTGTAAGCAGACCGGTACTGTCTCGGGTGTGTACGGTGTAGCAGACCGGTCCTGTCTCGGGTGTGTACGGTGTAGCAGACCGGTCCTGTCTCGGGTGTGTACGGTGTAGCAGACCGGTCCTGTCTCGGGTGTGTACGTTGTAGCAGACCGGTCCTGTCTCGGGTGTGTACGGTGTGGAGACCGGTCCTGTCTCGGGTACGTACGGTGTAGCAAACCGGTCCTGTCTCGGGTGTGTACGGTGTAGCAGACCGGTCCTGTCTCGGGTGTGTACGGTGTGGAGACCGGTCCTGTCTCGGGTACGTACGGTGTAGCAGACCGGTCCTGTCTCGGGTGTGTACGGTGTAACAGACCGGTCCTGTCTCGGGTGTGTACGGTGTAAGCAGACCGGTCCTGTCTCGGGTGTGTACGGTGTAGGAGACCGGTCCTGTCTCGGGTGTGTACGGTGTAGGAGACCGGTCCTGTCTCGGGTGTGTACGGTGTAGCAGACCGGTCCTGTCTCAGGTGTGTACGGTGTGGGGACCGGTCCTGTCTCAGGTGTGTACGGTGTAGCAGACCGGTCCTGCCTCGGGTGTGTACGGTGTAGCAGACCAGTCCTGTCTCGGGTGTGTACGGTGTAGCAGACCGGTCCTGTCTCGGGTGTGTAGGGTGTAGGAGACTGGTCCTGTCTCGGGTGTGTACGGTGTAGCAGACCGGTCCTGTCTCAGGTGTGTACGGTGTGGGGACCGGTCCTGTCTCGGGTGTGTACGGTGTAGCAGACCGGTCCTGTCTCAGGTGTGTACGGTGTAGCAGACCGGTCCTGTCTCAGGTGTGTACGGTGTAGCAGACCGGTCCTGTCTCGGGTGTGTACGGTGTGGAGACCGGTCCTGTCTCGGGTGTGTACGGTGTAGCAGACCGGTCCTGTCTTGGGTGTGTACGGTGTAGCAGACCGGTCCTGTCTCAGGTGTGTACGGTGTAGCAGACCGGTCCTGTCTCAGGTGTGTACGGTGTAGGAGACCGGTCCTGTCTCGGGTGTGTACGGTGTGGAGACCGGTCCTGTCTCGGGTGTGTACGGTGTAGCAGACCGGTCCTGTCTTGGGTGTGTACGGTGTAGCAGACCGGTCCTGTCTCGGGTGTGTACGGTGTGGAGACCGGTCCTGTCTCGGGTGTGTACGGTGTGGAGACCGGTCCTGTCTCGGGTGTGTACGGTGTAAGCAGACCGGTCCTGTCTCAGGTGTGTACGGTGTAGCAGACCGGTCCTGTCTCGGGTGTGTACGGTGTAGCAGACCGGTCCTGTCTCGGGTGTGTACGGTGTAGCAGACCGGTTCCTGTCTCAGGTGTGTACAGTGTAACAGACCGGTCCTGTCTCGGGTGTGTACGGTGTAGCAGGCCGGTCCTGTCTCGGGTGTGTACGGTGTAGCAGACCGGTCCTGTCTCGGGTAAGTACGGTGTAGCAGACCGGTCCTGTCTCGGGTGTGTACGGTGTGGAGACCGGTCCTGTCTCGGGTGTGTACGGTGTAGCAGGCCGGTCCTGTCTCGGGTGTGTACGGTGTAGCAGACCGGTCCTGTCTCGGGTGTGTACGGTGTAACAGACCGGTCCTGTCTCGGGTGTGTACGGTGTAGCAGACCGGTCCTGTCTCGGGTGTGTACGGTGTAGCAGACCGGTCCTGTCTCGGGTGTGTACGGTGTAGCAGACCGGTCCTGTCTCGGGTGTGTAGGGTGTAGGAGACCGGTCCTGTCTCGGGTGTGTACGGTGTAGCAGGCCGGTCCTGTCTCGGGTGTGTACGGTGTAGCAGACCGGTCCTGTCTCGGGTGTGTACGGTGTAGCAGACCGGTCCTGTCTCGGGTGTGTACGGTGTAGCAGACCGGTCCTGTCTCGGGTGTGTAGGGTGTAGGAGACCGGTCCTGTCTCGGGTGTGTACGGTGTAGCAGGCCGGTCCTGTCTCGGGTGTGTACGGTGTAGCAGACCGGTCCTGTCTCGGGTGTGTACGGTGTAGCAGACCGGTCCTGTGTCGGGTGTGTACGGTGTAACAGACCGGTCCTGTCTCAGGTGTGTACGGTGTAGCAGGCCGGTCCTGTGTCGGGTGTGTACGGTGTGGAGACCGGTCCTGTCTCGGATGTGTACAGTGTAGCAGACCGGTCCTGTCTCGGGTGTGTACGGTGTAGCAGACCGGTCCTGTCTCGGGTGTGTACGGTGTAGCAGACCGGTCCTGTCTCGGGTGTGTACAGTGTAGCAGACCGGTCCTGTCTCGGGTGTGTACGGTGTAGCAGACCGGTCCTGTCTCGGGTGCGTACGGTGTAGCAGACCGGTCCTGTCTCGGGTGTGTACGGTGTAGCAGACCGGTCCTGTCTCGGGTGTGTACGGTGTAGCAGACCGGTCCTGTCTCGGGTGTGTAGGGTGTAGGAGACCGGTCCTGTCTCGGGTGTGTACGGTGTGGGGACCGGTCCTGTCTCGGGTGTGTACGGTGTAGGAGACCGGTCCTGTCTCGGGTGTGTACGGTGTAGCAGACCGGTCCTGCCTCGGGTGTGTACGGTGTAGCAGACCGGTCCTGTCTCGGGTGTGTACGGTGTAGCAGACCGGTCCTGTCTCGGGTGTGTACGGTGTAGCAGACCGGTCCGGTCTCGGTTGTGTATGGTGTAGCAGGCCGGTTCCTGTCTCAGGTGTGTACGGCGTAGCAGACCGGTCCTGTCTCGGGTGTGTACGGTGTGGAGACCGGTCCTGTCTCGGGTGTGTACGGTGTAGCAGACCGGTCCTGTCTCGGTTGTGTATGGTGTAGCAGGCCGGTTCCTGTCTCAGGTGTGTACGGCGTAGCAGACCGGTCCTGTCTCGGGTGTGTACGGTGTGGAGACCGGTCCTGTCTCGGGTGTGTACGGTGTAGCAGACCGGTCCTGTCTCGGGTGTGTAAGGTGTAGCAGACCGGTCCTGTCTCGGTTGTGTATGGTGTAGCAGGCCGGTTCCTGTCTCAGGTGTGTACGGCGTAGCAGACCGGTCCTGTCTCGGGTGTGTACGGTGTGGAGACCGGTCCTGTCTCGGGTGTGTACGGTGTAGCAGACCGGTCCTGTCTCGGGTGCGTACGGTGTAGCAGACCGGTCCTGTCTCAGGTGTGTACGGTGTAACAGACCGGTCCTGTCTCGGGTGTGTACGGTGTAGCAGACCGGTCCTGTCTCGGGTGTGTACGGTGTAGCAGACCAGTCCTGTCTCGGGTGTGTACGGTGTAGCAGACCGGTCCTGTCTCGGGTGTGTACGGTGTAGCAGACCGGTCCTGTCTCGGGTGTGTAAGGTGTAGCAGACCGGTCCTGTCTCGGGTGTGTACGGTGTAGCAGACCGGTCCTGTCTCGGGTGTGTACGGTGTAGCAGACCGGTCCTGTCTCGGGTGTGTACGGTGTGGGGACCGGTCCTGTCTCGGGTGTGTACGGTGTGGAGACCGGTCCTGTCTCGGGTGTGTACGGTGTAGCAGACCGGTCCTGTCTCGGGTACGTACGGTGTAGCAGACCGGTCCTGTCTCGGGTGTGTACGGTGTAGCAGACCGGTCCTGTCTCAGGTGTGTACGGTGTAGCAGACCGGTCCTGTCTCGGGTGTGTACGGTGTAGCAGACTGGTCCTGTCTCGGGTGTGTACGGTGTAGCAGACCGGTCCTGTCTCGGGTGTGTACGGTGTGGAGACCGGTCCTGTCTCGGGTGTGTACGGTGTAGCAGACCGGTCCTGTCTCGGGTGTGTACGGTGTGGAGACCGGTCCTGTCTCGGGTGTGTACGGTGTGGAGACCGGTCCTGTCTCGGGTGTGTACGGTGTAACAGACCGGTCCTGTCTCGGGTACGTACGGTGTAGCAGACCGGTCCTGTCTCGGGTGTGTATGGTGTAGCAGACCGGTCCTGTCTCGGGTGTGTACGGTGTAGCAGACCGGTCCTGTCTCAGGTGTGTATGGTGTAGGAGACCGGTCCTGTCTCGGGTGTGTACGGTGCAGCAGACCGGTTCCTGTCTCGGGTGTGTACGGTGTAGCAGACCGGTCCTGTCTCGGGTGTGTACGGTGTGGAGACCGGTCCTGTCTCGGGTGTGTACGGTGTAGCAGACCGGTCCTGTCTCGGGTGTGTACGGTGTAGCAGACCGGTCCTGTCTCAGGTGTGTACGGTGTAGGAGACCGGTCCTGTCTCGGGTGTGTACGGTGTGGAGACCGGTCCTGTCTCGGGTGTGTACGGTGTAGCAGACCGGTCCTGTCTTGGGTGTGTACGGTGTAGCAGACCGGTCCTGTCTCGGGTGTGTACGGTGTAGCAGACCGGTCCTGTCTCGGGTGTGTACGGTGTAGCAGACCGGTCCTGTCTCGGGTGTGTACGGTGTAGCAGACCGGTCCTGTCTCAGGTGTGTACGGTGTAGGAGACCGGTCCTGTCTCGGGTGTGTACGGTGTAGCAGACCGGTCCTGTCTCGGGTGTGTACGGTGTAGCAGACCGGTCCTGTCTTGGGTGTGTACGGTGTAGCAGACCGGTCCTGTCTCGGGTGTGTACGGTGTGGAGACCGGTCCTGTCTCGGGTGTGTACGGTGTAGCAGACCGGTCCTGTCTCGGGTGTGTACGGTGTGGGGACCGGTCCTGTCTCGGGTGTGTACGGTGTAGCAGACCGGTCCTGTCTCGGGTGTGTACGGTGTAGCAGACCGGTCCTGTCTCGGGTGTGTACGGTGTAGCAGACCGGTCCTGTCTCGGGTGTGTACGGTGTAGCAGACCGGTCCTGTCTCGGGTGCGTACGGTGTAGCAGACCGGTCCTGTCTCGGGTGTGTACGGTGTAGCAGACCGGTCCTGTCTCGGGTGTGTACGGTGCAGCAGACCGGTCCTGTCTCGGGTGTGTACGGTGTAGCAGACCGGTCCTGTCTCGGGTGTGTACGGTGCAGCAGACCGGTCCTGTCTCGGGTACGTACGGTGTAGCAGACCGGTCCTGTCTCGGGTGTGTACGGTGTGGGGACCGGTCCTGTCTCGGGTGTGTACGGTGTGGAGACCGGTCCTGTCTCGGGTGTGTACGGTGTAGCAGACCGGTCCTGTCTCGGGTGTGTACGGTGTAAGCAGACCGGTCCTGTCTCGGGTACGTACGGTGTAGCAGACCGGTCCTGTCTCGGGTGTGTACGGTGTAAGCAGACCGGTCCTGTCTCGGGTGTGTACGGTGTGGGGACCGGTCCTGTCTCGGGTGTGTACGGTGTAGCAGACCGGTCCTGTCTCGGGTGTGTACGGTGTAGCAGACCGGTCCTGTCTCGGGTGTGTACGGTGTAACAGACCGGTCCTGTCTCGGGTGTGTACGGTGTAAGCAGACCGGTCCTGTCTCGGGTGTGTACGGTGTGGGGACCGGTCCTGTCTCAGGTGTGTACGGTGTAGCAGACCGGTCCTGTCTCGGGTGTGTACGGTGTAACAGACCGGTCCTGTCTCGGGTGTGTACAGTGTAACAGACCGGTCCTGTCTCGGGTGTGTACGGTGTAACAGACCGGTCCTGTCTCGGGTGTGTACGGTGTGGGGACCGGTCCTGTCTCAGGTGTGTACGGTGTAGCAGACCGGTCCTGTCTCGGGTGTGTACGGTGTAGCAGACCGGTCCTGTCTCGGGTGTGTACGGTGTGGAGACCGGTCCTGTCTCGGGTACGTACGGTGTAGCAGACCGGTCCTGTCTCGGGTGTGTACGGTGTGGGAGACCGGTCCTGTCTCGGGTGTGTACGGTGTAAGCAGACCGGTCCTGTCTCGGGTGTGTACGGTGTGGGAGACCGGTCCTGTCTCGGGTGTGTACGGTGTAGCAGACCGGTCCTGTCTCGGGTGTGTACGGTGTAAGCAGACCGGTCCTGTCTCGGGTGTGTACGGTGTAGCAGACCGGTCCTGTCTCGGGTGTGTACGGTGTAGCAGACCGGTCCTGTCTCGGGTGTGTACGGTGTGGGGACCGGTCCTGTCTCAGGTGTGTACGGTGTAGCAGACCGGTCCTGTCTCAGGTGTGTACGGTGTGGGGACCGGTCCTGTCTCAGGTGTGTACGGTGTAGGAGACCGGTCCTGTCTCGGGTGTGTACGGTGTAGCAGACCGGTCCTGTCTCAGGTGTGTACGGTGTGGGGACCGGTCCTGTCTCGGGTGTGTATGGTGTAGCAGACCGGTCCTGTCTCGGGTGTGTACGGTGTAGCAGACCGGTCCTGTCTCAGGTGTGTACGGTGTAGCAGACCGGTCCTGTCTCAGGTGTGTACGGTGTGGGGACCGGTCCTGTCTCAGGTGTGTACGGTGTAGCAGACCGGTCCTGCCTCGGGTGTGTACGGTGTAGGAGACTGGTCCTGTCTCGGGTGTGTACGGTGTGGGGACCGGTCCTGTCTCGGGTGTGTACGGTGTAGCAGACCGGTCCTGTCTCAGGTGTGTACGGTGTAGCAGACCGGTCCTGTCTCAGGTGTGTACGGTGTAGCAGACCGGTCCTGTCTCAGGTGTGTACGGTGTAGGAGACCGGTCCTGTCTCGGGTGTGTACGGTGTGGAGACCGGTCCTGTCTCGGGTGTGTACGGTGTGGAGACCGGTCCTGTCTCGGGTGTGTACGGTGTAGCAGACCGGTCCTGTCTTGGGTGTGTACGGTGTAGCAGACCGGTCCTGTCTCGGGTGTGTACGGTGTGGAGACCGGTCCTGTCTCGGGTGTGTACGGTGTGGAGACCGGTCCTGTCTCGGGTGTGTACGGTGTAAGCAGACCGGTCCTGTCTCAGGTGTGTACGGTGTAGCAGACCGGTCCTGTCTCGGGTGTGTACGGTGTAGCAGACCGGTCCTGTCTCGGGTGTGTACGGTGTAGCAGACCGGTTCCTGTCTCAGGTGTGTACAGTGTAACAGACCGGTCCTGTCTCGGGTGTGTACGGTGTAGCAGGCCGGTCCTGTCTCGGGTGTGTACGGTGTAGCAGACCGGTCCTGTCTCGGGTACGTACGGTGTAGCAGACCGGTCCTGTCTCGGGTGTGTACGGTGTGGAGACCGGTCCTGTCTCGGGTGTGTACGGTGTAGCAGGCCGGTCCTGTCTCGGGTGTGTACGGTGTAGCAGACCGGTCCTGTCTCGGGTGTGTACGGTGTAACAGACCGGTCCTGTCTCGGGTGTGTACGGTGTAGCAGACCGGTCCTGTCTCGGGTGTGTACGGTGTAGCAGACCGGTCCTGTCTCGGGTGTGTACGGTGTAGCAGACCGGTCCTGTCTCGGGTGTGTAGGGTGTAGGAGACCGGTCCTGTCTCGGGTGTGTACGGTGTAGCAGGCCGGTCCTGTCTCGGGTGTGTACGGTGTAGCAGACCGGTCCTGTCTCGGGTGTGTACGGTGTAGCAGACCGGTCCTGTGTCGGGTGTGTACGGTGTAACAGACCGGTCCTGTCTCAGGTGTGTACGGTGTAGCAGGCCGGTCCTGTGTCGGGTGTGTACGGTGTGGAGACCGGTCCTGTCTCGGATGTGTACAGTGTAGCAGACCGGTCCTGTCTCGGGTGTGTACGGTGTAGCAGACCGGTCCTGTCTCGGGTGTGTACGGTGTAGCAGACCGGTCCTGTCTCGGGTGTGTACAGTGTAGCAGACCGGTCCTGTCTCGGGTGTGTACGGTGTAGCAGACCGGTCCTGTCTTGGGTGTGTATGGTGTAGCAGACCGGTCCTGTCTCGGGTGTGTACGGTGTAGCAGACCGGTCCTGTCTCGGGTGTGTACGGTGTAGCAGACCGGTCCTGTCTCAGGTGTGTATGGTGTAGGAGACCGGTCCTGTCTCGGGTGTGTACGGTGCAGCAGACCGGTTCCTGTCTCGGGTGTGTACGGTGTAGCAGACCGGTCCTGTCTCAGGTGTGTATGGTGTAGCAGACCGGTCCTGTCTCGGGTGTGTACGGTGTAGCAGACCGGTCCTGTCTCGGGTGTGTACGGTGTAGCAGACCGGTCCTGTCTCGGGTGTGTACGGTGTGGAGACCGGTCCTGTCTCGGGTGTGTACGGTGTAGCAGACCGGTCCTGTCTCGGGTGTGTACGGTGTAGCAGACCGGTCCTGTCTCAGGTGTGTACGGTGTAGGAGACCGGTCCTGTCTCGGGTGTGTACGGTGTGGAGACCGGTCCTGTCTCGGGTGTGTACGGTGTAGCAGACCGGTCCTGTCTTGGGTGTGTACGGTGTAGCAGACCGGTCCTGTCTCGGGTGTGTACGGTGTGGAGACCGGTCCTGTCTCGGGTGTGTACGGTGTAGCAGACCGGTCCTGTCTCGGGTGTGTACGGTGTAGCAGACCGGTCCTGTCTCGGGTGTGTACGGTGTAGCAGACCGGTCCTGTCTCGGGTGTGTACGGTGTGGAGACCGGTCCTGTCTCGGGTGTGTACGGTGTGGGGACCGGTCCTGTCTCGGGTGTGTACGGTGTAGCAGACCGGTCCTGTCTCGGGTGTGTACGGTGTAGCAGACCGGTCCTGTCTCAGGTGTGTACGGTGTAGCAGACCGGTCCTGTCTCAGGTGTGTACGGTGTAGGAGACCGGTCCTGTCTCGGGTGTGTACGGTGTGGAGACCGGTCCTGTCTCGGGTGTGTACGGTGTGGAGACCGGTCCTGTCTCGGGTGTGTACGGTGTGGGGACCGGTCCTGTCTCGGGTGTGTACGGTGTAGCAGACCGGTCCTGTCTCGGGTGTGTACGGTGTGGGGACCGGTCCTGTCTCGGGTGTGTACGGTGTAGCAGACCGGTCCTGTCTCGGGTGTGTACGGTGTAGCAGACCGGTCCTGTCTCGGGTGTGTACGGTGTAACAGACCGGTCCTGTCTCGGGTGTGTACGGTGTAACAGACCGGTCCTGTCTCGGGTGTGTACGGTGTAGCAGACCGGTCCTGTCTCGGGTGTGTACGGTGTAGCAGACCGGTCCTGTCTCGGGTGTGTACGGTGTAGCAGACCGGTCCTGTCTCAGGTGTGTACGGTGTAGCAGACCGGTCCTGTCTCGGGTGTGTACGGTGTAGCAGACTGGTCCTGTCTCGGGTGTGTACGGTGTAGCAGACCGGTCCTGTCTCGGGTGTGTACGGTGTGGAGACCGGTCCTGTCTCGGGTGTGTACGGTGTAGCTGACCGGTCCTGTGTCGGGTGTGTACGGTGTGGAGACTGGTCCTGTCTCGGGTGTGTACGGTGTAGCAGACCGGTCCTGTCTCGGGTGTGTACGGTGTGGAGACCGGTCCTGTCTCGGGTGTGTACGGTGTAGCTGACCGGTCCTGTGTCGGGTGTGTACGGTGTGGAGACCGGTCCTGTCTCGGGTGTGTACGGTGTAACAGACCGGTCCTGTCTCGGGTACGTACGGTGTAGCAGACCGGTCCTGTCTCGGGTGTGTACGGTGTAGCAGACCGGTCCTGTCTTGGGTGTGTATGGTGTAGCAGACCGGTCCTGTCTCGGGTGTGTACGGTGTAGCAGACCGGTCCTGTCTCGGGTGTGTACGGTGTAGCAGACCGGTCCTGTCTCAGGTGTGTATGGTGTAGGAGACCGGTCCTGTCTCGGGTGTGTACGGTGCAGCAGACCGGTTCCTGTCTCGGGTGTGTACGGTGTAGCAGACCGGTCCTGTCTCAGGTGTGTATGGTGTAGCAGACCGGTCCTGTCTCGGGTGTGTACGGTGTAGCAGACCGGTCCTGTCTCGGGTGTGTACGGTGTAGCAGACCGGTCCTGTCTCGGGTGTGTACGGTGTGGAGACCGGTCCTGTCTCGGGTGTGTACGGTGTAGCAGACCGGTCCTGTCTCGGGTGTGTACGGTGTAGCAGACCGGTCCTGTCTCAGGTGTGTACGGTGTAGGAGACCGGTCCTGTCTCGGGTGTGTACGGTGTGGAGACCGGTCCTGTCTCGGGTGTGTACGGTGTAGCAGACCGGTCCTGTCTTGGGTGTGTACGGTGTAGCAGACCGGTCCTGTCTCGGGTGTGGACGGTGTGGAGACCGGTCCTGTCTCGGGTGTGTACGGTGTGGGCGACCGGTCCTGTCTCGGGTGTGTACGGTGTGGGGACCGGTCCTGTCTCGGGTGTGTACGGTGTAAGCAGACCGGTACTGTCTCGGGTGTGTACGGTGTAGCAGACCGGTCCTGTCTCGGGTGTGTACGGTGTAGCAGACCGGTCCTGTCTCGGGTGTGTACGGTGTAGCAGACCGGTCCTGTCTCGGGTGTGTACGTTGTAGCAGACCGGTCCTGTCTCGGGTGTGTACGGTGTGGAGACCGGTCCTGTCTCGGGTACGTACGGTGTAGCAAACCGGTCCTGTCTCGGGTGTGTACGGTGTAGCAGACCGGTCCTGTCTCGGGTGTGTACGGTGTGGAGACCGGTCCTGTCTCGGGTACGTACGGTGTAGCAGACCGGTCCTGTCTCGGGTGTGTACGGTGTAACAGACCGGTCCTGTCTCGGGTGTGTACGGTGTAAGCAGACCGGTCCTGTCTCGGGTGTGTACGGTGTAGGAGACCGGTCCTGTCTCGGGTGTGTACGGTGTAGGAGACCGGTCCTGTCTCGGGTGTGTACGGTGTAGCAGACCGGTCCTGTCTCAGGTGTGTACGGTGTGGGGACCGGTCCTGTCTCAGGTGTGTACGGTGTAGCAGACCGGTCCTGCCTCGGGTGTGTACGGTGTAGCAGACCAGTCCTGTCTCGGGTGTGTACGGTGTAGCAGACCGGTCCTGTCTCGGGTGTGTAGGGTGTAGGAGACTGGTCCTGTCTCGGGTGTGTACGGTGTGGGGACCGGTCCTGTCTCGGGTGTGTACGGTGTAGCAGACCGGTCCTGTCTCAGGTGTGTACGGTGTAGCAGACCGGTCCTGTCTCAGGTGTGTACGGTGTAGCAGACCGGTCCTGTCTCGGGTGTGTACGGTGTGGAGACCGGTCCTGTCTCGGGTGTGTACGGTGTAGCAGACCGGTCCTGTCTTGGGTGTGTACGGTGTAGCAGACCGGTCCTGTCTCAGGTGTGTACGGTGTAGCAGACCGGTCCTGTCTCAGGTGTGTACGGTGTAGGAGACCGGTCCTGTCTCGGGTGTGTACGGTGTGGAGACCGGTCCTGTCTCGGGTGTGTACGGTGTAGCAGACCGGTCCTGTCTTGGGTGTGTACGGTGTAGCAGACCGGTCCTGTCTCGGGTGTGTACGGTGTGGAGACCGGTCCTGTCTCGGGTGTGTACGGTGTGGAGACCGGTCCTGTCTCGGGTGTGTACGGTGTAAGCAGACCGGTCCTGTCTCAGGTGTGTACGGTGTAGCAGACCGGTCCTGTCTCGGGTGTGTACGGTGTAGCAGACCGGTCCTGTCTCGGGTGTGTACGGTGTAGCAGACCGGTTCCTGTCTCAGGTGTGTACAGTGTAACAGACCGGTCCTGTCTCGGGTGTGTACGGTGTAGCAGGCCGGTCCTGTCTCGGGTGTGTACGGTGTAGCAGACCGGTCCTGTCTCGGGTAAGTACGGTGTAGCAGACCGGTCCTGTCTCGGGTGTGTACGGTGTGGAGACCGGTCCTGTCTCGGGTGTGTACGGTGTAGCAGGCCGGTCCTGTCTCGGGTGTGTACGGTGTAGCAGACCGGTCCTGTCTCGGGTGTGTACGGTGTAACAGACCGGTCCTGTCTCGGGTGTGTACGGTGTAGCAGACCGGTCCTGTCTCGGGTGTGTACGGTGTAGCAGACCGGTCCTGTCTCGGGTGTGTACGGTGTAGCAGACCGGTCCTGTCTCGGGTGTGTAGGGTGTAGGAGACCGGTCCTGTCTCGGGTGTGTACGGTGTAGCAGGCCGGTCCTGTCTCGGGTGTGTACGGTGTAGCAGACCGGTCCTGTCTCGGGTGTGTACGGTGTAGCAGACCGGTCCTGTCTCGGGTGTGTACGGTGTAGCAGACCGGTCCTGTCTCGGGTGTGTAGGGTGTAGGAGACCGGTCCTGTCTCGGGTGTGTACGGTGTAGCAGGCCGGTCCTGTCTCGGGTGTGTACGGTGTAGCAGACCGGTCCTGTCTCGGGTGTGTACGGTGTAGCAGACCGGTCCTGTGTCGGGTGTGTACGGTGTAACAGACCGGTCCTGTCTCAGGTGTGTACGGTGTAGCAGGCCGGTCCTGTGTCGGGTGTGTACGGTGTGGAGACCGGTCCTGTCTCGGATGTGTACAGTGTAGCAGACCGGTCCTGTCTCGGGTGTGTACGGTGTAGCAGACCGGTCCTGTCTCGGGTGTGTACGGTGTAGCAGACCGGTCCTGTCTCGGGTGTGTACAGTGTAGCAGACCGGTCCTGTCTCGGGTGTGTACGGTGTAGCAGACCGGTCCTGTCTCGGGTGCGTACGGTGTAGCAGACCGGTCCTGTCTCGGGTGTGTACGGTGTAGCAGACCGGTCCTGTCTCGGGTGTGTACGGTGTAGCAGACCGGTCCTGTCTCGGGTGTGTAGGGTGTAGGAGACCGGTCCTGTCTCGGGTGTGTACGGTGTGGGGACCGGTCCTGTCTCGGGTGTGTACGGTGTAGGAGACCGGTCCTGTCTCGGGTGTGTACGGTGTAGCAGACCGGTCCTGCCTCGGGTGTGTACGGTGTAGCAGACCGGTCCTGTCTCGGGTGTGTACGGTGTAGCAGACCGGTCCTGTCTCGGGTGTGTACGGTGTAGCAGACCGGTCCGGTCTCGGTTGTGTATGGTGTAGCAGGCCGGTTCCTGTCTCAGGTGTGTACGGCGTAGCAGACCGGTCCTGTCTCGGGTGTGTACGGTGTGGAGACCGGTCCTGTCTCGGGTGTGTACGGTGTAGCAGACCGGTCCTGTCTCGGTTGTGTATGGTGTAGCAGGCCGGTTCCTGTCTCAGGTGTGTACGGCGTAGCAGACCGGTCCTGTCTCGGGTGTGTACGGTGTGGAGACCGGTCCTGTCTCGGGTGTGTACGGTGTAGCAGACCGGTCCTGTCTCGGGTGTGTAAGGTGTAGCAGACCGGTCCTGTCTCGGTTGTGTATGGTGTAGCAGGCCGGTTCCTGTCTCAGGTGTGTACGGCGTAGCAGACCGGTCCTGTCTCGGGTGTGTACGGTGTGGAGACCGGTCCTGTCTCGGGTGTGTACGGTGTAGCAGACCGGTCCTGTCTCGGGTGCGTACGGTGTAGCAGACCGGTCCTGTCTCAGGTGTGTACGGTGTAACAGACCGGTCCTGTCTCGGGTGTGTACGGTGTAGCAGACCGGTCCTGTCTCGGGTGTGTACGGTGTAGCAGACCAGTCCTGTCTCGGGTGTGTACGGTGTAGCAGACCGGTCCTGTCTCGGGTGTGTACGGTGTAGCAGACCGGTCCTGTCTCGGGTGTGTAAGGTGTAGCAGACCGGTCCTGTCTCGGGTGTGTACGGTGTAGCAGACCGGTCCTGTCTCGGGTGTGTACGGTGTAGCAGACCGGTCCTGTCTCGGGTGTGTACGGTGTGGGGACCGGTCCTGTCTCGGGTGTGTACGGTGTGGAGACCGGTCCTGTCTCGGGTGTGTACGGTGTAGCAGACCGGTCCTGTCTCGGGTACGTACGGTGTAGCAGACCGGTCCTGTCTCGGGTGTGTACGGTGTAGCAGACCGGTCCTGTCTCAGGTGTGTACGGTGTAGCAGACCGGTCCTGTCTCGGGTGTGTACGGTGTAGCAGACTGGTCCTGTCTCGGGTGTGTACGGTGTAGCAGACCGGTCCTGTCTCGGGTGTGTACGGTGTGGAGACCGGTCCTGTCTCGGGTGTGTACGGTGTAGCAGACCGGTCCTGTCTCGGGTGTGTACGGTGTGGAGACCGGTCCTGTCTCGGGTGTGTACGGTGTGGAGACCGGTCCTGTCTCGGGTGTGTACGGTGTAACAGACCGGTCCTGTCTCGGGTACGTACGGTGTAGCAGACCGGTCCTGTCTCGGGTGTGTATGGTGTAGCAGACCGGTCCTGTCTCGGGTGTGTACGGTGTAGCAGACCGGTCCTGTCTCAGGTGTGTATGGTGTAGGAGACCGGTCCTGTCTCGGGTGTGTACGGTGCAGCAGACCGGTTCCTGTCTCGGGTGTGTACGGTGTAGCAGACCGGTCCTGTCTCGGGTGTGTACGGTGTGGAGACCGGTCCTGTCTCGGGTGTGTACGGTGTAGCAGACCGGTCCTGTCTCGGGTGTGTACGGTGTAGCAGACCGGTCCTGTCTCAGGTGTGTACGGTGTAGGAGACCGGTCCTGTCTCGGGTGTGTACGGTGTGGAGACCGGTCCTGTCTCGGGTGTGTACGGTGTAGCAGACCGGTCCTGTCTTGGGTGTGTACGGTGTAGCAGACCGGTCCTGTCTCGGGTGTGTACGGTGTAGCAGACCGGTCCTGTCTCGGGTGTGTACGGTGTAGCAGACCGGTCCTGTCTCGGGTGTGTACGGTGTAGCAGACCGGTCCTGTCTCAGGTGTGTACGGTGTAGGAGACCGGTCCTGTCTCGGGTGTGTACGGTGTAGCAGACCGGTCCTGTCTCGGGTGTGTACGGTGTAGCAGACCGGTCCTGTCTTGGGTGTGTACGGTGTAGCAGACCGGTCCTGTCTCGGGTGTGTACGGTGTGGAGACCGGTCCTGTCTCGGGTGTGTACGGTGTAGCAGACCGGTCCTGTCTCGGGTGTGTACGGTGTGGGGACCGGTCCTGTCTCGGGTGTGTACGGTGTAGCAGACCGGTCCTGTCTCGGGTGTGTACGGTGTAGCAGACCGGTCCTGTCTCGGGTGTGTACGGTGTAGCAGACCGGTCCTGTCTCGGGTGTGTACGGTGTAGCAGACCGGTCCTGTCTCGGGTGCGTACGGTGTAGCAGACCGGTCCTGTCTCGGGTGTGTACGGTGTAGCAGACCGGTCCTGTCTCGGGTGTGTACGGTGCAGCAGACCGGTCCTGTCTCGGGTGTGTACGGTGTAGCAGACCGGTCCTGTCTCGGGTGTGTACGGTGCAGCAGACCGGTCCTGTCTCGGGTACGTACGGTGTAGCAGACCGGTCCTGTCTCGGGTGTGTACGGTGTGGGGACCGGTCCTGTCTCGGGTGTGTACGGTGTGGAGACCGGTCCTGTCTCGGGTGTGTACGGTGTAGCAGACCGGTCCTGTCTCGGGTGTGTACGGTGTAAGCAGACCGGTCCTGTCTCGGGTACGTACGGTGTAGCAGACCGGTCCTGTCTCGGGTGTGTACGGTGTAAGCAGACCGGTCCTGTCTCGGGTGTGTACGGTGTGGGGACCGGTCCTGTCTCGGGTGTGTACGGTGTAGCAGACCGGTCCTGTCTCGGGTGTGTACGGTGTAGCAGACCGGTCCTGTCTCGGGTGTGTACGGTGTAACAGACCGGTCCTGTCTCGGGTGTGTACGGTGTAAGCAGACCGGTCCTGTCTCGGGTGTGTACGGTGTGGGGACCGGTCCTGTCTCAGGTGTGTACGGTGTAGCAGACCGGTCCTGTCTCGGGTGTGTACGGTGTAACAGACCGGTCCTGTCTCGGGTGTGTACAGTGTAACAGACCGGTCCTGTCTCGGGTGTGTACGGTGTAACAGACCGGTCCTGTCTCGGGTGTGTACGGTGTGGGGACCGGTCCTGTCTCAGGTGTGTACGGTGTAGCAGACCGGTCCTGTCTCGGGTGTGTACGGTGTAGCAGACCGGTCCTGTCTCGGGTGTGTACGGTGTGGAGACCGGTCCTGTCTCGGGTACGTACGGTGTAGCAGACCGGTCCTGTCTCGGGTGTGTACGGTGTGGGAGACCGGTCCTGTCTCGGGTGTGTACGGTGTAAGCAGACCGGTCCTGTCTCGGGTGTGTACGGTGTGGGAGACCGGTCCTGTCTCGGGTGTGTACGGTGTAGCAGACCGGTCCTGTCTCGGGTGTGTACGGTGTAAGCAGACCGGTCCTGTCTCGGGTGTGTACGGTGTAGCAGACCGGTCCTGTCTCGGGTGTGTACGGTGTAGCAGACCGGTCCTGTCTCGGGTGTGTACGGTGTGGGGACCGGTCCTGTCTCAGGTGTGTACGGTGTAGCAGACCGGTCCTGTCTCAGGTGTGTACGGTGTGGGGACCGGTCCTGTCTCAGGTGTGTACGGTGTAGGAGACCGGTCCTGTCTCGGGTGTGTACGGTGTAGCAGACCGGTCCTGTCTCAGGTGTGTACGGTGTGGGGACCGGTCCTGTCTCGGGTGTGTATGGTGTAGCAGACCGGTCCTGTCTCGGGTGTGTACGGTGTAGCAGACCGGTCCTGTCTCAGGTGTGTACGGTGTAGCAGACCGGTCCTGTCTCAGGTGTGTACGGTGTGGGGACCGGTCCTGTCTCAGGTGTGTACGGTGTAGCAGACCGGTCCTGCCTCGGGTGTGTACGGTGTAGGAGACTGGTCCTGTCTCGGGTGTGTACGGTGTGGGGACCGGTCCTGTCTCGGGTGTGTACGGTGTAGCAGACCGGTCCTGTCTCAGGTGTGTACGGTGTAGCAGACCGGTCCTGTCTCAGGTGTGTACGGTGTAGCAGACCGGTCCTGTCTCAGGTGTGTACGGTGTAGGAGACCGGTCCTGTCTCGGGTGTGTACGGTGTGGAGACCGGTCCTGTCTCGGGTGTGTACGGTGTGGAGACCGGTCCTGTCTCGGGTGTGTACGGTGTAGCAGACCGGTCCTGTCTTGGGTGTGTACGGTGTAGCAGACCGGTCCTGTCTCGGGTGTGTACGGTGTGGAGACCGGTCCTGTCTCGGGTGTGTACGGTGTGGAGACCGGTCCTGTCTCGGGTGTGTACGGTGTAAGCAGACCGGTCCTGTCTCAGGTGTGTACGGTGTAGCAGACCGGTCCTGTCTCGGGTGTGTACGGTGTAGCAGACCGGTCCTGTCTCGGGTGTGTACGGTGTAGCAGACCGGTTCCTGTCTCAGGTGTGTACAGTGTAACAGACCGGTCCTGTCTCGGGTGTGTACGGTGTAGCAGGCCGGTCCTGTCTCGGGTGTGTACGGTGTAGCAGACCGGTCCTGTCTCGGGTACGTACGGTGTAGCAGACCGGTCCTGTCTCGGGTGTGTACGGTGTGGAGACCGGTCCTGTCTCGGGTGTGTACGGTGTAGCAGGCCGGTCCTGTCTCGGGTGTGTACGGTGTAGCAGACCGGTCCTGTCTCGGGTGTGTACGGTGTAACAGACCGGTCCTGTCTCGGGTGTGTACGGTGTAGCAGACCGGTCCTGTCTCGGGTGTGTACGGTGTAGCAGACCGGTCCTGTCTCGGGTGTGTACGGTGTAGCAGACCGGTCCTGTCTCGGGTGTGTAGGGTGTAGGAGACCGGTCCTGTCTCGGGTGTGTACGGTGTAGCAGGCCGGTCCTGTCTCGGGTGTGTACGGTGTAGCAGACCGGTCCTGTCTCGGGTGTGTACGGTGTAGCAGACCGGTCCTGTGTCGGGTGTGTACGGTGTAACAGACCGGTCCTGTCTCAGGTGTGTACGGTGTAGCAGGCCGGTCCTGTGTCGGGTGTGTACGGTGTGGAGACCGGTCCTGTCTCGGATGTGTACAGTGTAGCAGACCGGTCCTGTCTCGGGTGTGTACGGTGTAGCAGACCGGTCCTGTCTCGGGTGTGTACGGTGTAGCAGACCGGTCCTGTCTCGGGTGTGTACAGTGTAGCAGACCGGTCCTGTCTCGGGTGTGTACGGTGTAGCAGACCGGTCCTGTCTCGGGTGCGTACGGTGTAGCAGACCGGTCCTGTCTCGGGTGTGTACGGTGTAGCAGACCGGTCCTGTCTCGGGTGTGTACGGTGTAGCAGACCGGTCCTGTCTCGGGTGTGTAGGGTGTAGGAGACCGGTCCTGTCTCGGGTGTGTACGGTGTGGGGACCGGTCCTGTCTCGGGTGTGTACGGTGTAGGAGACCGGTCCTGTCTCGGGTGTGTACGGTGTAGCAGACCGGTCCTGCCTCGGGTGTGTACGGTGTAGCAGACCGGTCCTGTCTCGGGTGTGTACGGTGTAGCAGACCGGTCCTGTCTCGGGTACGTACGGTGTAGCAGACCGGTCCTGTCTCGGGTGTGTACGGTGTAGCAGACCGGTCCTGTCTCGGGTACGTACGGTGTAGCAGACCGGTCCTGTCTCGGGTGTGTACGGTGTAGCAGACCGGTCCTGTCTCGGGTGTGTACGGTGTAGCAGACCGGTCCTGTCTCAGGTGTGTACGGTGTGGAGACCGGTCCTGTCTCAGGTGTGTACGGTGTGGGGACCGGTCCTGTCTCGGGTGTGTACGGTGTAGCAGACCGGTCCTGTCTCGGGTGTGTACGGCGTAGCAGACCGGTCCTGTCTCAGGTGTGTACGGTGTGGAGACCGGTCCTGTCTCGGGTGTGTACGGTGTAGCAGACCGGTCCTGTCTCGGGTGTGTACGGTGTAGCAGACCGGTCCTGTCTCGGGTGTGTACGGTGTAGCAGACCGGTCCTGTCTCGGGTGCGTACGGTGTGGAGACCGGTCCTGTCTCGGGTGTGTACGGTGTAGCAGACCGGTCCTGTCTCGGGTGTGTACAGTGTAGCAGACCGGTCCTGTCTCGGGTGTGTACGGTGTAGCAGACCGGTCCTGTCTCGGGTGTGTACGGTGTAGCAGACCGGTCCTGTCTCGGGTGTGTACGGTGTAGCAGACCGGTCCTGTCTCAGGTGTGTACGGCGTAGCAGACCGGTCCTGTCTCGGGTGTGTACGGTGTGGAGACCGGTCCTGTCTCGGGTGTGTACGGTGTAGCAGACCGGTCCTGTCTCGGGTGTGTACGGTGTAGCAGACCGGTCCTGTCTCGGGTGCGTACGGTGTGGAGACCGGTCCTGTCTCGGGTGCGTACGGTGTAGCAGACCAGTCCTGTCTCGGGTACGTACGGTGTGGAGACCGGTCCTGTCTCGGGTGTGTACGGTGTAGCAGACCAGTCCTGTCTCGGGTACGTACGGTGTAGCAGACCGGTCCTGTCTCGGGTGTGTACGGTGTGGAGACCGGTCCTGTCTCGGGTGTGTACGGTGTAGCAGACCGGTCCTGTCTCGGGTGTGTACGGTGTAACAGACCGGTCCTGTCTCGGGTGTGTACGGTGTAGCAGACCGGTCCTGTCTCGGGTGTGTACGGTGTGGAGACCGGTCCTGTCTCGGGTGTGTACGGTGTAGCAGACCGGTCCTGTCTCGGGTGTGTACGGTGTGGAGACCGGTCCTGTCTCGGGTGTGTACGGTGTAGCAGACCGGTCCTGTCTCGGGTGTGGACGGTGTGGAGACCGGTCCTGTCTCGGGTGTGTACGGTGTGGAGACCGGTCCTGTCTCGGGTGTGTACGGTGTGGAGACCGGTCCTGTCTCGGGTGTGTACGGTGTGGAGACCGGTCCTGTCTCGGGTGTGTACGGTGTAACAGACCGGTCCTGTCTCGGGTGTGTACGGTGTAGCAGACCGGTCCTGTCTCGGGTGTGTACGGTGTGGGCGACCGGTCCTGTCTCGGGTGTGTACGGTGTAACAGACCGGTCCTGTCTCGGGTGTGTACGGTGTAACAGACCGGTCCTGTCCCGGGTGTGTACGGTGTAGCAGACCGGTCCTGTCTCGGGTGTGTACGGTGTAACAGACCGGTCCTGTCTCGGGTGTGTACGGTGTAGCAAACCGGTCCTGTCTCGGGTACGTACGGTGTAGCAGACCGGTCCTGTCTCGGGTGTGTACGGTGTAACAGACCGGTCCTGTCTCGGGTGTGTACGGTGTAGCAAACCGGTCCTGTCTCGGGTGTGTACGGTGTGGAGACCGGTCCTGTCTCGGGTGTGTACGGTGTAGCAAACCGGTCCTGTCTCAGGTGTGTACGGTGTGGGGACCGGTCCTGTCTCGGGTGTGTACGGTGTAGCAGACCGGTCCTGTCTCGGGTGTGTACGGTGTAGGAGACCGGTCCTGTCTCGGGTGTGTACGGTGTAGCAGACCGGTCCTGTCTCGGGTGTGTACGGTGTGGAGACCGGTCCTGTCTCGGGTACGTACGGTGTAGCAGACCGGTCCTGTCTCGGGTGTGTACGGTGTGGAGACCGGTCCTGTCTCGGGTGTGTACGGTGTGGAGACCGGTCCTGTCTCGGGTGTGTACGGTGTAGCAGACCGGTCCTGTCTCGGGTGTGTACGGTGTGGAGACCGGTCCTGTCTCGGGTGTGTACGGTGTAGCAGACCGGTCCTGTCTCGGGTGTGTACGGTGTAGCAGACCGGTCCTGTCTCGGGTGTGTACGGTGTAACAGACCGGTCCTGTCTCGGGTACGTACGGTGTAGCAGACCGGTCCTGTCTCGGGTGTGTACGGTGTGGAGACCGGTCCTGTCTCGGGTGTGTACGGTGTGGAGACCGGTCCTGTCTCGGGTGTGTACGGTGTAGCAGACCGGTCCTGTCTCGGGTGTGTACGGTGTAGCAGACCGGTCCTGTCTCGGGTGTGTACGGTGTAACAGACCGGTCCTGTCTCGGGTACGTACGGTGTAGCAGACCGGTCCTGTCTCGGGTGTGTAGGGTGTAGGAGACCGGTCCTGTCTCGGGTGTGTACGGTGTAGCAGGCCGGTCCTGTCTCGGGTGTGTACGGTGTAGCAGACCGGTCCTGTCTCGGGTGTGTACGGTGTAGCAGACCGGTCCTGTGTCGGGTGTGTACGGTGTAACAGACCGGTCCTGTCTCAGGTGTGTACGGTGTAGCAGGCCGGTCCTGTGTCGGGTGTGTACGGTGTGGAGACCGGTCCTGTCTCGGATGTGTACAGTGTAGCAGACCGGTCCTGTCTCGGGTGTGTACGGTGTAGCAGACCGGTCCTGTCTCGGGTGTGTACGGTGTAGCAGACCGGTCCTGTCTCGGGTGTGTACAGTGTAGCAGACCGGTCCTGTCTCGGGTGTGTACGGTGTAGCAGACCGGTCCTGTCTCGGGTGCGTACGGTGTAGCAGACCGGTCCTGTCTCGGGTGTGTACGGTGTAGCAGACCGGTCCTGTCTCGGGTGTGTACGGTGTAGCAGACCGGTCCTGTCTCGGGTGTGTAGGGTGTAGGAGACCGGTCCTGTCTCGGGTGTGTACGGTGTGGGGACCGGTCCTGTCTCGGGTGTGTACGGTGTAGGAGACCGGTCCTGTCTCGGGTGTGTACGGTGTAGCAGACCGGTCCTGCCTCGGGTGTGTACGGTGTAGCAGACCGGTCCTGTCTCGGGTGTGTACGGTGTAGCAGACCGGTCCTGTCTCGGGTACGTACGGTGTAGCAGACCGGTCCTGTCTCGGGAGTGTACGGTGTAGCAGACCGGTCCTGTCTCGGGTACGTACGGTGTAGCAGACCGGTCCTGTCTCGGGTGTGTACGGTGTAGCAGACCGGTCCTGTCTCGGGTGTGTACGGTGTAGCAGACCGGTCCTGTCTCAGGTGTGTACGGTGTGGAGACCGGTCCTGTCTCAGGTGTGTACGGTGTGGGGACCGGTCCTGTCTCAGGTGTGTACGGCGTAGCAGACCGGTCCTGTCTCAGGTGTGTACGGTGTGGAGACCGGTCCTGTCTCGGGTGTGTACGGTGTAGCAGACCGGTCCTGTCTCGGGTGTGTACGGTGTAGCAGACCGGTCCTGTCTCGGGTGTGTACGGTGTAGCAGACCGGTCCTGTCTCGGGTGCGTACGGTGTGGAGACCGGTCCTGTCTCGGGTGTGTACGGTGTAGCAGACCGGTCCTGTCTCGGGTGTGTACGGTGTAGCAGACCGGTCCTGTCTCGGGTGTGTACGGTGTAGCAGACCGGTCCTGTCTCGGGTGTGTACGGTGTAGCAGACCGGTCCTGTCTCGGGTGTGTACGGTGTAGCAGACCGGTCCTGTCTCAGGTGTGTACGGCGTAGCAGACCGGTCCTGTCTCGGGTGTGTACGGTGTGGAGACCGGTCCTGTCTCGGGTGTGTACGGTGTAGCAGACCGGTCCTGTCTCGGGTGTGTACGGTGTAGCAGACCGGTCCTGTCTCGGGTGCGTACGGTGTGGAGACCGGTCCTGTCTCGGGTGCGTACGGTGTGGAGACCGGTCCTGTCTCGGGTGTGTACGGTGTAGCAGACCGGTCCTGTCTCGGGTGTGTACGGTGTAACAGACCGGTCCTGTCTCGGGTGTGTACGGTGTAGCAGACCGGTCCTGTCTCGGGTGTGTACGGTGTGGAGACCGGTCCTGTCTCGGGTGTGTACGGTGTAGCAGACCGGTCCTGTCTCGGGTGTGTACGGTGTGGAGACCGGTCCTGTCTCGGGTGTGTACGGTGTAGCAGACCGGTCCTGTCTCGGGTGTGGACGGTGTGGAGACCGGTCCTGTCTCGGGTGTGTACGGTGTGGAGACCGGTCCTGTCTCGGGTGTGTACGGTGTGGAGACCGGTCCTGTCTCGGGTGTGTACGGTGTGGAGACCGGTCCTGTCTCGGGTGTGTACGGTGTAACAGACCGGTCCTGTCTCGGGTGTGTACGGTGTAGCAGACCGGTCCTGTCTCGGGTGTGTACGGTGTGGGCGACCGGTCCTGTCTCGGGTGTGTACGGTGTAACAGACCGGTCCTGTCTCGGGTGTGTACGGTGTAACAGACCGGTCCTGTCCCGGGTGTGTACGGTGTAGCAGACCGGTCCTGTCTCGGGTGTGTACGGTGTAACAGACCGGTCCTGTCTCGGGTGTGTACGGTGTAGCAGACCGGTCCTGTCTCGGGTGTGTACGGTGTAACAGACCGGTCCTGTCTCGGGTGTGTCCGGTGTAGCAAACCGGTCCTGTCTCGGGTGTGTACGGTGTAGCAGACCGGTCCTGTCTCAGGTGTGTACGGTGTAGGAGACCGGTCCTGTCTCAGGTGTGTACGGTGTAGGAGACCGGTCCTGTCTCGGGTGTGTACGGTGCAGCAGACCGGTCCTGTCTCTGGTGTGTACGGTGTAGCAGACCGGTCCTGTCTCGGGTGTGTACGGTGTAGCAGACCGGTCCTGTCTCAGGTGTGTACGGTGTAGCAGACCAGTCCTGTCTCGGGTGTGTACGGTGTGGAGACCGGTCCTGTCTCGGGTGTGTACGGTGTGGGGACCGGTCCTGTCTCGGGTGTGTACGGTGTAGCAGACCGGTCCTGTCTCGGGTGTGTACGGTGCAGCAGACCGGTTCCTGTCTCAGGTGTGTACGGTGTGGAGACCGGTCCTGTCTCGGGTGTGTACGGTGTGGAGACCGGTCCTGTCTCGGGTGTGTACGGTGTGGAGACCGGTCCTGTCTCGGGTACGTACGGTGTAGCAGACCGGTCCTGTCTCGGGTACGTACGGTGTAGCAGACCAGTCCTGTCTCGGGTGTGTACGGTGTAGGAGACCAGTCCTGTCTCGGGTGTGTACGGTGTGGAGACCGGTCCTGTCTCAGGTGTGTACGGTGTAGCAGACCGGTCCTGTCTCGGGTGTGTACGGTGTAGCAGACCGGTCCTGTCTCGGGTGTGTACGGTGTAGCAGACCGGTCCTGTCTCGGGTGCGTACGGTGTGGAGACCGGTCCTGTCTCGGGTGTGTACGGTGTAGCAGACCGGTCCTGTCTCGGGTGTGTACGGTGTAGCAGACCGGTCCTGTCTCGGGTGCGTACGGTGTGGAGACCGGTCCTGTCTCGGGTGTGTACGGTGTGGGGACCGGTCCTGTCTCGGGTGTGTACGGTGTAGCAGACCGGTCCTGTCTCGGGTGCGTACGGTGTAGCAGACCGGTCCTGTCTCGGGTGCGTACGGTGTAGCAGACCGGTCCTGTCTCGGGTGTGTACGGTGTAGCAGACCGGTCCTGTCTCGGGTGTGTACGGTGTGGAGACCGGTCCTGTCTCGGGTGTGTACGGTGTGGGGACCGGTCCTGTCTCGGGTGTGTACGGTGTAGCAGACCGGTCCTGTCTCGGGTGTGTACGGTGTAGCAGACCGGTCCTGTCTCGGGTGTGTACGGTGTAGCAGACCAGTCCTGTCTCGGGTGATTACGGTGTAGCAGACCAGTCCTGTCTCGGGTGTGTATGGTGTAGGAGACCGGTCCTGTCTCGGGTGTGTATGGTGTAGGAGACCGGTCCTGTCTCGGGTGTGTACGGTGTAGCAGACCAGTCCTGTCTCGGGTGTGTATGGTGTAGGAGACCGGTCCTGTCTCGGGTGTGTACGGTGTAGCAGACCGGTCCTGTCTCAGGTGTGTATGGTGTAGGAGACCGGTCCTGTCTCGGGTGTGTACGGTGCAGCAGACCGGTTCCTGTCTCGGGTGTGTACGGTGTAGCAGACCGGTCCTGTCTCGGGTGTGTACGGTGTGGAGACCGGTCCTGTCTCGGGTGTGTACGGTGTAGGAGACCGGTCCTGTCTTGGGTGTGTACGGTGTAGCAGACCGGTCCTGTCTCGGGTGTGTACGGTGTAGCAGACCGGTCCTGTCTCGGGTGTGTACGGTGTAGCAGACCGGTCCTGTCTCGGGTGTGTACGGTGTGGAGACCGGTCCTGTCTCAGGTGTGTATGGTGTAGGAGACCGGTCCTGTCTCGGGTGTGTACGGTGCAGCAGACCGGTCCTGTCTCAGGTGTGTATGGTGTAGGAGACCGGTCCTGTCTCGGGTGTGTACGGTGCAGCAGACCGGTCCTGTCTCGGGTGTGTACGGTGTAGCAGACCGGTCCTGTCTCGGGTGTGTACGGTGTAGCAGACCGGTCCTGTCTCAGGTGTGTATGGTGTAGGAGACCGGTCCTGTCTCGGGTGTGTACGGTGCAGCAGACCGGTCCTGTCTCGGGTGTGTACGGTGTGGAGACCGGTCCTGTCTCGGGTGTGTACGGTGTAGGAGACCGGTCCTGTCTCGGGTGTGTACGGTGTCGCAGACCGGTCCTGTCTCGGGTGTGTACGGTGTAGGAGACCGGTCCTGTCTTGGGTGTGTACGGTGTAGGAGACCGGTCCTGTCTTGGGTGTGTACGGTGTAGCAGACCGGTCCTGTCTCGGGTGTGTACGGTGTGGAGACCGGTCCTGTCTCGGGTGTGTACGGTGTAGGAGACCGGTCCTGTCTCGGGTGTGTACGGTGTAGGAGACCGGTCCTGTCTCGGGTGTGTACGGTGTCGCAGACCGGTCCTGTCTCGGGTGTGTACGGTGTAGCAGACCGGTCCTGTCTCGGGTGTGTACGGTGTAGGAGACCGGTCCTGTCTTGGGTGTGTACGGTGTAGCAGACCGGTCCTGTCTCGGGTGTGTACGGTGTAGGAGACCGGTCCTGTCTCGGGTGTGTACGGTGTAGGAGATCGGTCCTGTCTCGGGTGTGTACGGTGTGGAGACCGGTCCTGTCTCGGGTGTGTACGGTGTAGCAGACCGGTCCTGTCTTGGGTGTGTACGGTGTAGCAGACCGGTCCTGTCTCAGGTGTGTACAGTGTAGCAGACCGGTCCTGTCTCGGGTGTGTACGGTGTAGCAGACCGGTCCTGTCTCGGGTGTGTACGGTGTAAGCAGACCGGTCCTGTCTCAGGTGTGTACGGTGTAGCAGACCGGTCCTGTCTCGGGTGTGTACGGTGTAGGAGACCGGTCCTGTCTCGGGTGTGTACGGTGTAGCAGACCGGTCCTGTCTCGGGTACGTACGGTGTAGCAGACCGGTCCTGTCTCGGGTGTGTACGGTGTGGGGACCGGTCCTGTCTCGGGTGTGTACGGTGTAGCAGACCGGTCCTGTCTCGGGTACGTACGGTGTAGCAGACCGGTCCTGTCTCGGGTGTGTACGGTGTGGAGACCGGTCCTGTCTCGGGTACGTACGGTGTAGCAGACCGGTCCTGTCTCGGGTGTGTACGGTGTAAGCAGACCGGTCCTGTCTCAGGTGTGTACGGTGTAGCAGACCGGTCCTGTCTCGGGTGTGTACGGTGTAGCAGACCGGTCCTGTCTCGGGTGTGTACGGTGTAACAGACCGGTCCTGTCTCGGGTGTGTACGGTGTAGCAGACCGGTCCTGTCTCGGGTACGTACGGTGTAGCAGACCGGTCCTGTCTCGGGTGTGTACGGTGTGGAGACCGGTCCTGTCTCGGGTACGTACGGTGTAGCAGACCGGTCCTGTCTCGGGTGTGTACGGTGTAACAGACCGGTCCTGTCTCGGGTGTGTACGGTGTAGCAGACCGGTCCTGTCTCAGGTGTGTACGGTGTAGGAGACCGGTCCTGTCTCGGGTGTGTACGGTGTAGCAGACCGGTCCTGTCTCGGGTGTGTACGGTGTAGCAGACCGGTCCTGTCTCGGGTGTGTACGGTGTAGGGACCGGTCCTGTCTCAGGTGTGTACGGTGTAGGAGACCGGTCCTGTCTCGGGTGTGTACGGTGTGGAGACCGGTCCTGTCTCGGGTGTGTACGGTGTGGGGACCGGTCCTGTCTCGGGTGTGTACGGTGTAGCAGACCGGTCCTGTCTCGGGTGTGTACGGTGTGGAGACCGGTCCTGTCTCAGGTGTGTACGGTGTAGGAGACCGGTCCTGTCTCGGGTGTGTACGGTGTAGCAGACCGGTCCTGTCTCGGGTGTGTACGGTGTAGCAGACCGGTCCTGTCTCGGGTGTGTACGGTGTGGAGACCGGTCCTGTCTCGGGTGTGTACGGTGTGGAGACCGGTCCTGTCTCGGGTGTGTACGGTGTAAGCAGACCGGTCCTGTCTCAGGTGTGTACGGTGTAGCAGACCGGTCCTGTCTCGGGTGTGTACGGTGTAGCAGACCGGTCCTGTCTCGGGTGTGTACGGTGTAGCAGACCGGTCCTGTCTCGGGTGTGTACGGTGTAGCAGACCGGTCCTGTCTCGGGTGTGTACGGTGTAGCAGACCGGTTCCTGTCTCAGGTGTGTACAGTGTAACAGACCGGTCCTGTCTCGGGTGTGTACGGTGTAGCAGACCGGTCCTGTCTCGGGTACGTACGGTGTAGCAGACCGGTCCTGTCTCGGGTGTGTACGGTGTGGAGACCGGTCCTGTCTCGGGTACGTACGGTGTAGCAGACCGGTCCTGTCTCGGGTGTGTACGGTGTGGAGACCGGTCCTGTCTCGGGTGTGTACGGTGTAGCAGACCGGTCCTGTCTCGGGTACGTACGGTGTAGCAGACCGGTCCTGTCTCGGGTGTGTACGGTGTAGCAGACCGGTCCTGTCTCGGGTGTGTACGGTGTAGCAGACCGGTCCTGTCTCGGGTGTGTACGGTGTGGAGACCGGTCCTGTCTCGGGTACGTACGGTGTAGCAGACCGGTCCTGTCTCGGGTGTGTACGGTGTAGCAGACCGGTCCTGTCTCGGGTGTGTACGGTGTAGCAGACCGGTCCTGTCTCGGGTGTGTACGGTGTAACAGACCGGTCCTGTCTCGGGTGTGTACGGTGTAGCAGGCCGGTCCTGTCTCGGGTGTGTACGGTGTAGCAGGCCGGTCCTGTCTCGGGTGTGTACGGTGTAGCAGACCGGTCCTGTCTCGGGTGTGTACGGTGTAACAGACCGGTCCTGTCTCAGGTGTGTACGGTGTAGCAGGCCGGTCCTGTGTCGGGTGTGTACGGTGTGGAGACCGGTCCTGTCTCGGATGTGTACAGTGTAGCAGACCGGTCCTGTCTCGGGTGTGTACGGTGTAGCAGACCGGTCCTGTCTCGGGTGTGTACGGTGTAGCAGACCGGTCCTGTCTCGGGTGTGTACGGTGTAGCAGACCGGTCCTGTCTCGGGTGTGTACGGTGTAGCAGACCGGTCCTGTCTCGGGTGTGTACGGTGTGGGGACCGGTCCTGTCTCGGGTGTGTACGGTGTAGGAGACCGGTCCTGTCTCGGGTGTGTACGGTGTAGCAGACCGGTCCTGTCTCGGGTGGGTACGGTGTAGCAGACCGGTCCTGTCTCGGGTGTGCACGGTGTAGCAGACCGGTCCTGTCTCGGGTGGGTACGGTGTAGCAGACCAGTCCTGTCTCGGGTGTGTACGGTGTAGCAGACCGGTCCTGTCTCGGGTGTGTACGTTGTAGCAGACCGGTCCTGTCTCGGGTGTGTAAGGTGTAGCAGACCGGTCCTGTCTCGGGTGTGTACGGTGTAGCAGACCGGTCCTGTCTCGGGTGTGTACGGTGTAGCAGACCGGTCCTGTCTCGGGTGTGTACGGTGTAGCAGACCGGTCCGGTCTGTGCGAAGATAGTGGCAGGAATTTACTTTTCACTTGTGGAATAATATCTTGTCAAAACCTCTTGATCCTGGTGAGAAACACGTTTCTCCTTGTTTTCCCGCCATTTGATCAGATCCTGTTACTTTTTCTCAACAATTTATTTTGTCTTGGTGGTTTTAATAAATCGAATCCAGTGCCTGGTTGACGTTTAACCATTACCAATGCCGGAGAAACTTGTGCTGTTGAGTGTGCGGTATTCCTGAACGTGAGCAGGAATTGACACCAAAATGTTCAGACAATGAATCTTGTTCTCTGATTACCTTTAACAAATGTTTCACCATCTGTACAAAACGTTCTGTCAGCCCATCTGTGGCAGGGTGATAAGGAGCGGACCGGATGTGTTGAATTCCGTTCTCCTTCAAGTGGTTTATGGTCTCTTGAGATATAAACCGCGGTCCATTATCGCTCACCAGTCGTTCAAGGTAACCAAATTTGCTGAAGGTTTCACCCGATCTCTCAATTGTTTTCTTTGTTGATGTTGACTTCACGATGGCAACTTCAGGCCGTTTCGACCAGAATGAGAAACACGCGGCCTTCAAACGGCCCGGCGTCATCAACATTTGCCCGTCGTCAGGCCTCTTCTGGTCATTCCCACAGGTGCAATGGGGCTAATTATGGCAGGTTCTGTATTTTTGCACCAAACACATTCCCGCCTTCTCCCTGATTTCAGCACATAGCCCAGGCCACCAAAAATACCTCCTGGCTCTCTCCTTCATCCTTAAAATACCACAGAGCCCTCTGAGTTTGATACAGGTTTTCCTAATCATGGTGGAATGATGACACTCATTGCCCAGAGGAGACAACCTGCCTGTACAGATAACTCATGCCTTTGGGTGGAATAGGGCTTTCACTCAGAGTTTGCTCTTTAAGTCTTGCCTCGAAGCACCATGTCCATTAACCTTTGACAGTACTGGGTCACATCTGGTTTGCTTCTTCATCTGTCATGTGGTTACAGGAATCTTATCTACCTGCTTCAAGTCGAAAATGTTTCCACATGAACTGCTAATCAATGAATTATTTGGTAATCGGTAACAATATCAATTATATCTTCGGGTGCCTACAAACACCGTTCAACAGTTCCTTCTGGGTTCGGACAAAAGCCGTTTGCCTACCTCGTCTCCCAGCTTTTATCTGGCGGATTGAAGATCGAGTCTGCAGGCCTTGGGCGGTTCAACCAAAATGTAGAGCTTTATTTGGAAGATGTTCACACTACAGGCTGTGATGTTAGACTGCCCGTGCAAATGGCAGGATACGATGACATCACGCCATCATTCTATTAAAGTGCCTCTGGTCAGTGAGGAGATACTATGAATACACACTTCAGTTACATGGAGAGACTGCAGAAGCTGGGATTGTTTTCCTTGGAGCACCACCTCAAACATTCACTCCCTCCACCACTGGCGCACAATGGCAGCCGTATGTACAACCTACAACAGGCAGTGTCAAACTTGGGGGTGCGACCCGCGGGTGGGTCGCGGGCGGGCGCCGGGAGGGTCGCGGAGCTCCTGATCGTGCAAATCCGCGCGCAAGCGGCCTTCAAAATGGCCATGAACATGTAAAACAAAATGCGGCCGCACTGCACATGCGTGCCAGATCATCGGTGCGCATGTGCAAAACTATGCGCATGCTCGCCGGTGATTTTGCACGCATGCGCAATGCGGTCACTTTTTTTTTTAAACAGTCGCAGCTATTTTTTTACAAGTTCGGGGTTTTTTATTAATTTATTTATTTTATTCATTTTATTTTTACTTTTTTTTACAAGTTCGGGGTTTTATTTGATAAACCTTTGCAGGAAAAAAAATACAGAACTTTGGACAGATGGAGACTCCATACTTTCCGACACCGGAAGGCTTCATCTTAATCCAACAGGTTCCATTGGAAGAGCGTGTACGAGGGCCAAAGGGACCCAAAACCATTTCCTCCATTTTTGTCAGCAGCAAACAGGTCAGCCGGCGTAGGCCATGAAGGTCGGCCGGTGTGGGTCGTAAAGGTCGGCCGGCGTGGGTCGCAAAGGTCGGCTGGCGTGGGTCGTGAAGGTCAGCCGGCGCAGGTCCCGAAGGTCAGGCGGGTTGGGTCCCGAAGGTTGGCCGGTTGGTAAAAATGGGTCCCCGGAAAAAAAGTTTGAAAAACACTGGTCTACAAGATGAAAAATGAAATGAAATGAAATGAATGAAAATGAAAAATGCACTGTAACAACTCGACAAGCACCCTTCAAAAGAACCTCCCAAACCCCCAACCTCTTATCATGAAGGAGGAGGACAGCAGATATATGGAACTGTATCCTGGTGTGATTCAGCCCTAAGGAGGGGAAATATTTTAAAGATATGATTTAGCTTATATTTCACAAATGAGCAGATTTTCCCTCAAATTGATGGAGGTGTGAAAGGTACTCCAAGTGCAGACATAAAATCTTATAGCAGTAAAGATTAACTAACTGTAATTGAGAAACGCTCAAATCCTTGTTGTGTGCAGCCAATATATTGCGAAGACCATTGGGACACATCCAAAGTATGCATGTTATTGGAATCAGGTTTATTACACCAGAAATCTATTCTGTTTATCTTGTATGTAGCTCCTTAAGACCATGTTTAGAGTAACTTCCCAAAACTGCATGATCCAATATCAATTTTTCACGTTAACAAACAGCCAATAATTAATGGAGCTGAGGTGAAAAATTAAATAGAAGAAGGACCTGGGGAGTGTAGGTGCACTAGTCATTGAAGGCGCAGGACAGGTTGAAGCATACAGTATCCTAGGCTTTCTTATAGGGTCACAGAGAAAGGAACTGAAGTTAAAATCCAGCCTCAACTGGAATATTGCGTCCAGTTCTGAGCACCACACTTTAGGAAAGATGTGATGGCATTAGAGGGGGAGCAGAAAAGATTTACAAGAATGGTTCCAGGGCTGAGGAACTTCAGTAACGTAGGCAAATTGGCGAAGTTGGGACGGTTTTCCTTGGAGCAGGCGGGGAGAAGAGATTTGATGGAGGCATTCAAAATCACGAGAGGTCTGGACAGGACAGGGCCAAACTATTCAGTGATGGAAGGATGGAGAACGAGAGGGCAAAGGTTTGAGGTCATCGGTAAAAGAAGCAATGGGGACAAGAGGAGAAACCTGATTGCACAGCGAGTGGTTAACTTGTGGAATGGGCTGCCTTTGTGGTGGAGGAAGGTTCAGTCGAGGTTCATGAAGGCATTAGATTATCCGGAAAGGAAGAATGTACAGGGTTACAGGGAGAAAACAGGGGGAATGGCGCGAGGTGAATTGTTCCTTTGGAGATCTGGCGCAGACATGATGTGCTGAATGTCCTTCTTCTGGTGATGGAACAATTCTGAGATATTATAAACAACAGGTTTTTTGGCTAAACCCACCTCTTAATTTTTTGAAGGTGCTGGAATGTATTCGAAACGGTTCCGCAGGTGTCGATCATTATCTCACTCCAGGAGGCCTACTTCGATTGCATGAAACGACAACGATTGATGTTCAATCACATGGGGCATCAATATCGTGGCTGAACCTACATGTTAAGCCTGCACTTTTCAGCAGGAATTAGTGGTTAGTGATCCGGGGGGAGGTCCTGTGAGGCAGGATCTTCCCCCTCACTTGTCCACCTATGATGAGGCCAATTGTGATGACTTATAGCTGACCTATTTCCGATTGAGACCGAAACCAGTGTCAGCCAATGAGTTGGGGAAGAGCGGGACTTGCAGCAGGACTGAGCAACCAGCATATCTACAGGAAAGTCTATCCATCAGCAAGCAAGGCCCTTTTAAGCATACACGTGAGCAAAGTCTAGAGTCTAGAGCCAGCGTGACCTACAGCAGAGTGCAGCAACCTCTCCTGATACAAGAATGATTTATCCAACAAAATGCAGAGAGTGTAATATGAGAATTCTGAATTCTCCCTCCATGTACCCGAACAGGTGCTGGAATGTGGCGACTAGGGGCTTTTCACAGTAACTTCATTGCAGTGTTAATGTAAGCCTACTTGTGACAATAAAGATTATTAATTTTTATTTATTTATATTTACATGATAAAAATTATTTCCCCAGGAAAATTGGAAGATTACATGCTGGTAGCACAGTTGCTTCACAGCTCCAGGGTCCCCGGTTCGATTCCCGGCTTGGGTCACTATCTGTGCGGAGTCTGCACGTTCTCCCCGTGTCTGCGTGGGTTTCCTCCCACAGTCCAAAGATGTGCAGGTTAGCTGGATTGGTTATGCTAAATTGCCCTTAGTGTCCAAAAGAAAAGGTTAGGTGGGGTTACTGGGTAACGGGGATAGGTTGGAAGTTTGGGCTTAAGTGGGTTTCTCTTTCCAAGGACCGGTGCAGACTCTGGGGCCGAACGGCCTCCTTCTGCACTGTAGATTCTTCAATTCTATAATCGTCATGTCCTGCATGCAGCGATGATCGTTGGGTGAATTGACCAATCGTTTCCATTCTGGCTGAGAATAATGATATCACCATACACCGCTAACTTCACACAGACTGGACATTGAAACAGATAACGTATCCAGTCCAGGTTAGGAGCTGAAAGAACAATCCTCTGCTGTGTCAGGGTTCAGCAACAAGCTGGGACATTGGGGGCTGGAAACAAGAACTCGAAGGGAAACCCCAGCCCTGACTGAAATCATGCACTCTTCCCGAATTGTTTATTCAAAAGTGGCAATACCTCGTCTCGTAATTCCTCAGAGACTCTTTCTCTCTCTTTCCCCCCCCCCCCCCCAAATCCGATTGTCATTTGGGCTTTTCAAATGTCTTTTAACGTGTTGCTGAAATTGGATAATGCAATAGTTGCTCGGTTGTAAATCCTTGCTGCCTGATCTTAGATTGAATTGGTAGTGACAATTTCAACCAATCTCAGCAGGAGACTTAACAGATTGGCACTAAACTGGGAGGAGGCTACTACATTTGGAGCACTTTTGCTGAAGCATGCTTAAGAAAGACCTGACACCGATACAGAACTCTGGTTACGTGGTCTAAGACAGTTTTAAAAAAAAAGCTCTGTACTCATCCAAAGGGCGAAGGATGTCCACGGCATTAATTTGTAAATTATAAATATGCAAAATGTTACAAGTCATGTTCTCCCAAATGAAACCAAGATTGAAACGTTTTCAATTACCACAAAGTTGAGAGAAAATCAGTCCACTTTCCTCACCCTTTGTTAAAATTAAATTTAGAGTACTCAATTAATTTTTTTCCCAATTAAGGGACAATTTAGCGTGGCCAACCCACCTACCCTGCACATCCTTGGGTTGTGGGGGCGAGACCCACGCAGACACGTGGAGAAGTGAAAACTCCAGACATACAGTGACCTGGCACTTTCCTCATCCTGATTGTTATTCAGTGACTCCTCCTGGAAGAGGGAAGGGTAAAGTCAGGACAACCCCCCCCCCCCCCCCCCCCAAGGTCAAAGAGCTTATTGTTTGTTAGTCACTATTAGGATTCACCGATGAAGAATAGCAGGAGGATGAATAGTTCAGTAGAGGGGTGGAAATTGGAAGAAAACATTTTCACATTCAAACCAAAATAATTTCAAGAGAGAAGTGCTGGTTTGGGAGAATGTCTGAACAAGGACTCCCCCCCCCCCCCCCCCCCCCCTTTCTCCATTCCTAGTACAGAGGTCACAGATCACAGCTCATCATTTTGGGGAAATCCCAAATATCTATTTTAGTAAGTCCCATTTTGTGAAATGTTACACCTGCATCTTTTGAAATGTTTCGACAGTGGGTGCATTTTACATCAGTACTAACCAGACCTCACTGTAACCTCAATTTGTTTTCACTACTTTTGCCAGCGTGAATACTTGCCGAATAGTGGGTGTCAGTTTTCACAAGAGGCGCTGATATCACTCGGTTTAACTCCTGAGCCATTGGAAATGGTGAGTCAAGATCACGATGTATTCTTCAGGTGAAGGATAATTGGATCAGGGTACATGGACATAATTCAGTCCTCATTTTAAAATCGTACTTTGTGTTCACATTTTAAATGATAAATTCCTATGTCCGTTGTTATAACGGAAACTATGTTAATTTATGTTGTATTGCGGGGCCTCCAGTTGCAGGAGTGTAAGTATATATATCAGTTCCCACATAATAATAATCTTTATTGTCACAAGTAGGCTTACATTAACACTGCAATGGAGTTACTGTGAAAATCCCCTAGTCGCCACACTCTGGCACCTGTTCGTGTACACTGAGGGAAACCGGAGCACCCGGAGGAAACCCACGCAGACACGGGGAGAACGTGCAGACTCCGCACACACAGTGACCTAGCGGGGAATCTAACCTGGGACCCTGGTGCTGTGAAGCAACAGTGCTAACCACTGTGCTGCCCACATTTCTAACACAAACGTGGATAACAAAATTTATAAAGTGTAAACGTAAGATTTTCATTCTCTGGACTGTCCACATTTCAAAGTTTGATGTGAAGGTGGTTGGAGCAGGGAGTCCATTTAATTTTCATTCTTGCTTCATAGATTTTGGTTCAACTGTGTGAGTGTTTGAAAAGAATCAATGTTTTTCAGGAGAAAAAATACATGAAGCCATCTTTCTGAGGATAAGATATGCCAGTCATCAATCTCAATATAACTTGTATTTATATAGCACGTTTAATGTGATAAAACACCCCAAGGCATTTCACAGGAGCATTATAAAACAAAATTTGACATTGAGAGATGAGATATTAGGGTGGGTGACCAAAAAGCTGGAGTAAAGAGATAGTTTTAAGGATCATCTTAAAGGAAGAAAGGCGGAGAAGTTTAGGGAGGGAATTCCAGAGCTTTAGAGCTTCGACCAGAGTGATTAAAATTGGGTATGTTCAAAGAGGCCAGAATTGGGTCAGTGGTTTCAGCATGTGGTAGGGCTGGAGAAGGTTGCAGGGCTAGGGAGGGGCAAAGCCATGAAGGGATTTGAAAACAAGAGAGAGAATTTTAGAATCGGAGCCCTGCTTAACTGGCAGCCAACGAGCATAGGAGCGATGGGTGAAAGGAATTTGGTGCGGGCTAGGACACAGGCAGAGTTTTAGATGAGTTCAGGTTTACGGAGGATAGAACATGGGAGATTAGTGTCAAGTCTTGAGGTAACAAAATATGGGCAAGGGTTTCAGTAGCAGGTGAGATGAGGCAGGGGTGAAGTCGGGCGATATTATGGAGGTAGAAACAGGAAAACTTAGTGATAGTGCCAGTTTGAGACACACAAATGAAGATATTGGGGGCGATTCTCCGAGCTCTGCGCCGGGCCGGAGAATCGCCGCAACTGCACCACGACGCCGGCGCGCAATTCTCCGAGGTGCGGAGAATTGTGCCATTTGCGCCGGTGCGTTTGACGCGGCGCCGGAATCGGAGGGGCCACGATTCTCCGGCCCGGATACGACAGAGTCCTGCCGGCACCGTTCACCACTGGTCGCTGCTGGCGGGAACTTTGCGCGAAGGGCCGGGGGTGGGGCCTGTGGGGACGGGGGCTCCGTCCCCGGGGGGCCCTCCGATGAGGTCTGGCCTACGATCGGGGCCCACCAATCGGCGGGCCGACCACTCCCCCCCCCCCCCCCCCCCCCGCGCGGCCGGCCCCTGAACACCGACGCCATGTTACGTCGGGGCCGACGGGCAGAGGTCCCCCGCGCATGCGCAGGTTGGCGCGGCGCCCATTTGGCACCGGGAAGAGAGGCTGGAGCGGCGGGAACCGCTCCAGCGCTGCGCTGGCCCCCTGTGGGGGACAGAATAGCTTGTACCCGGGCCCGGTTCGCGCCGCTGTGAAACGCAAAGGCGTTCACGACGGCGCAAACACTTGGGCTCCATTTGGGAGAATTGCCCCCATTAAAACTGGAATACTGAAAGGTCGGGGAGATGTATATTTGACAAATCTTTAACTTTATTTTTATTACAAAAAAATGACAAATAAAGGTCAACAAGGTCATAGAACAGTGTTTTTAAAAAAATTAACCCTCTACTCTCCATCACCCACACAGCCCCTATCAACCCCGCACAAAAGTTACAATATACTTCAGTAAAAACATTTTAGTTTTCCTTTGGAGTTACATTATCAGAAGATGCAACAATTGAACAAAAACAGTAAGATTCAAACACGCAAGTGGAAGGGAACAAGGCTCATTATGTCTGGAATATCCCAGTCTTATTTCCTTACAATAACATTGGAGTCTAGCAGCTCTGGTAGCCAACCATTGCAGTGCAGAGATCCTTGGGCATGGATGGCGATAGCCGGTTCCAATGGGTTACTGTTGTTTATAGGCATTTGCCCCAGAATACAAACAGAGATACATTTACAATTAGTATTTAATCAAACTGGAGGGTGGAGCAGGAGGGCACAAGGAAAATAACTCAATTCTAGGTTCAAATCCAACCAGAATGGAGAGGAAGGGGGCGGGGCGGGGAACCGACAATGAGGTATAATTTCATGTAAGCAGGTGCAGGTACGAAGTGAGGATAATATAACTAGAAAGCAAAACCCAAGGACTGTTCATTCCTTCCTCTGGATAAAAGCTAATTGAAACCAATTTGATTAGTTCAAAAGGTCAGATCTAAATGATTTTACACATCTAAGAAAGGGTTGCATGATCGCAATTTTCACAGGGCATGAAGAACTGGCCCTATCGTTGCTTCGAATAACACTTAATTTAACAGTCGGAGGGATTATTTGACAAAATCTCTCCCTGTCTGTCACACTCCTTAAAAGGTAAATAAATAAAAGTCCAGTACGTCTACCCTATCCTCACTTCTGCCTTATTCAACATTTGCTTAACTCCTTCGGGAGGATACATCCAGAGCCCCAGCAGCACAGGATGCGTTCCTCGCACAGTATGTGATGGTTATCTCTGTCTATACCTCTATTTTTAACTCGCAATCCTGTTAATAGCCAACTATCATTGTCACAACACAAATCGACACTGCATTGAATAAAAGTCGGCTCCATAGGCAACTCCGACTCGTCAGAAAAACTTTGAATTTTCTTTGATGCTCTGTACTTGCATTCTCTTGTTCAAATGAAGTGTCCTGCTTATTTTCCCGTTATAATAGCTCCCAGCAATTTAAAGACCCCAACAAGGATTCAGCCAAGAGACTGGCAGCGCACTTGGGGATATTGGGATGGCAAGTATAATAATCTTTATTGTCACAGGTAGGCTTACATCAACACTGCAATGAAGTTACTGTGAAAAGCCCCTAGTCGCCACATTCCGGCACCTCTTCGGGTACACAGAGGGAGAATTCAGAATGTCCAATTCACCTAACAAGCACGTCTTTCGGGACTTGTGGGAGGAAACCAGCGCACCCGGAAGAAACCCACGTAGACAAGGGCGAACGTGCAGACTCCGCACAGACAGTGACCCAGGCCGGGAATCGAACCTCGGACCCTGGCGCTGTGAAGCAGTTACAGCACAACAATGGTGTGCAGACATAACAAATGCCACAAGAACATCAGTTTGCAGAAGCACGTGGCACACTTCCTTGTGACAGTAGAGTTGGCTGTTCAAATCTCTCCACTTCCATCATGAGGCGATCCACTAGCCGCCGGGCAAACTGTAACCAAAATATAAATAACCGCCGTGTATGTCAGTGTAAATACCAGCAGCCATCCCAACTCCAACCTTTGCCACTAACTGTTGCAGTGCCCACTTTAACACTATTAAACTAGGCTAGCAACAAAAAGAAACTGGATACTCGCTAACCGTACTGCCCGAGAGCAATTTACCAACTCTAGTATCGGCAGGAGGCAGACTGTAACCTTTTCATAGCCATCAGTGAATTGACATTGCTGGGAAAGGGAACCAAGGATGTGCACCGCCACTGCAGTTTGGATACCTGTGAAAAGGTGGTTTTGTGGAATCACATTGAGTAAGCACAAGCTGGAAACTGATACTGCTTACATTAAAGCATGGTATTATTCATGAAGTAAGGGTCACTGGTTAGACTATATTGAGATGATTTCCTGAAGGCAGCCAGTCCAGCTTTGCAAAAGGGTCCTCAAATATAAGTCAGATGGGGCGGCCTAAAACATGTTTTAACCACATGCCCTGGACACCCTTTTGAGATACTGGATGGCTGACTAGTTTGTGCCCGAAAAGTAGTCGCCGTGTCATTAAACGTCAAGGCCATTGACATCTTGCGTGGCTCAGAGCTGGATATCAATATTGGGGATTATGGATATTGAAGAAAGCATCATTTCAAAACACTTATAGAGAAATGATAGGACAGTCAGCAAATTAGAAGGCCGCTGTCCCTGCTGTCAACATCTTAGAATTACCCAGCAGCTGACTAGTATTGTTACATCCAATGTGTGTCATAATACATGCACTAGCTTATTATTGCTGAGAAGAGTGATATATTGTTGAAGCTTCTGGTCTTGCACTCATCTTGAGCAAATGCAAGAATGCCAAACTTTAAACGATCACAAGGATTCACATCACAGGAGGAAAGGGTGCTGGATTGGTTGGCAAATCGACTCGGATTGGCCGAGGAATTTGAAATTTGACATTCTTGTATTTTTGCTGATGTGTGGAAGATGAGGATTGAAATGTCGCTCTGTTCAGCAATATTCTAGTTCTGGTCGACCAAGCAACCATTAGTTTATTGCTAATTTTGCATAAAACCAAATGATCCAGATATCTAACATCCACCATTTCTGGAAAGCAAGTCCATGGAGACACTGGGGGCAGGAATTTGCACCACCTCCAGAGCTGGGGGTGGCAGTACATGGGCGTTAAAAACTGTGCCCCCCCCCCCCCCGTTGGCATGGCAGGTCCACCCCCCCCATTCTGTTCCTTTACACAGAGGTGGGATGGGAGAATGCAGCATGGCTGCCCACCTGCATGCAATAGGTCGCCCATCCAAGGTAACAGCCACTCAAGGCCAAGTATTGGAGGTTGACAGGAGTTGACCAGCTGTCTTTCAGGTTTTACAGGGGCAGGGGACAGGTCAACTGCCTGCAACCAGCCTACTGACAGCAGACCAGGGGGATAAAGCCAGACGGGCCTAGAGTCCCTTCCCTGCTTGACTGGATGCGGGAGCAGCCACAGCTACCCTGTAATGGGGCTTTCCTCATGCAGAGTGAGTGAGAGAGCTGGAAAGACTCCAATTGTCTGGCACTGTTCTTAATTGGGCAGCGAACTTGCCCTCTGGCCATTAATTGGCTGTCCTGGGGAAAGTCAGAACGAATGACTATTTCCCACACAATGCGGATCTCTTGACACCAACACCCCCCCCCCCCCCCCCCCCCCCCCGCGCCCCCCCACCCCCGCGCACTTCAGCCCGATGGCAGGATTTAGAACCCAGCAGGGTAAAATCCAATCGTTAGGTGAAGAATGGATGAGACCAAGATGCCAGAGATTAGGGCAATTTAGTCAGGAAGAATGGCTACTTGGGTGAATTACTGCAGGACAGGAGGTTGCAGGCACTCGACGAACTGCAGCTCAATGCAGGTCACTGACATTCGGAGAAGTTGGTTAAAACAATAGAGGGGCTATTCTACCAGAAAATCGCTACTGCCTGACTGAATGTTTACAGAGATACAATGAAGACTGCGCTAAATGCTTACTTTTACAGCTGAATGCATTGCTCTATCTGGAAGCCACGGAGGGCAGTGGATTCTGCGTATGATCACAACTTCATGTAAGCCAGTTACTTTCCTCAGGTCTAAAACCTACAAAATTGCTATACTGAATACAAAGTTAAATGTACATCAGTCCCATTTCCCAGACACAATGATATAACACTGAGCTAATGTTGCTTTGAACTTGCTATCTGATGAGCCTCGAAGGACTCTGATTTTCTTCCATGTGGCTTTTGTTTGACACAAATTGTTGCGGTTGAGGCAAAGAACTCACAATAGATGTGAACCCGTGTCTATTATATCGGATAACAAACATAGGCTCCTTCACAGATGGAAGATTTGACAGTTGTTTTATTTGTGTGTGCAGGTACTCCCCTCTGCTTAAATAACTCCACCTGAAAAGGCAGGAATTCAAGGACACAAGAAATAGGAGGAGTTGACCACATGGCTTGTCCCATCTGCTCCTCCATTCAATATGATCATGGTTGTTCTTGAGCTTCAACTCCTACCTGCTCCCCATATCCCTTTATTCTGAAACTAAAAACCTGTGAATAACAGCCGTAAACGCATTCAATGATGGTGCATCCTCAACCCTCTGGGGGTAGGGATTCCAAATCATTCAGAACCCATTGAATGAAGTATTTGTTCCTCATCTCACTCCTGAGTGATCGGCCCCTTATCCGAAGACGGAGTCCCTGTGTTTTAGACTCCTCGACCAGCGGAAGGTAGCCCTGCCTCTGGCAATGATGTCTCCTGGGCAGTGAGTAAGACCTGCCCTTTGACACTCCCTTGCTAAGGGAGAGGTGGAATTATTCGGTTTTATCTCTCAGTGGGACTGCAGAAACCAAAGGCTCATCAAGCCGGCCAAAGGAAACACCCAATCCAACATCTATGGCACGGTCAAAATGTCCCTTGTTCTAATTTTATTTTTTCTATAATGGCGCCGCTTTGCACATTTTTTTCAACAGACTGATTGAAGTATTAACAACAAAGGAGCTATTCCAAAAAGCACCAAATCAAATGCAAATAATTCACGGTCATAAAGGAAAAAAAAGGGTTTTCAATATTGCCCGAGAGGAAAGAATCAGAGGATCTCCCATCTTAACCATAAAAAAAGAGCAATTGTTTAACAGTACAATTTGATTTTTGTGTCGGCCTAATTGCATGGATAACTGAAATTAGGCAAAAGGAGGGAGAGGTGGGAGCTGGGGTGGACATTTATCTACTGTGCTGACCAGTAGATGCACAGAATGTAATCAGCCATGTTACGAGTATTGAGTATACCACCTGCCAGTGCTGAATCAAGATACAGCAGTACCTCTTGCAAAGCAAACCCAAGATACTTCAAAGCTTCACACAGCTGACAAACAATTATTTTACTGGAGTGATTTACCTTATATTAATGTAAATACCTGGTTTGAGAGGAACAGGATTTGCATTTTGTATTACTTGTGGGGAGAAGGATGTTAACCATTTTGTAAAACAAGCTTAGACAGCCTTGCAGCAGGGAGCAGTGCTTCCTCAATTAGACTGCTTTTATTACTTAGCTCTTTGCCGAGTTTTATACGTCAGAAAAGAAATCGATACGTTTCCCTGAACTGCAACTCAAGTCAAGGACAGTAGTGTGTAAAGTACGGAATCTGACTTGGTTTAACCATCTTAGAAGCACTCAGCTTCATAAAATACCTGTGGGAACAGTGTAGACATTAAACCAGGCACCCCTGCTTCCACCAAAACACACATATACATGCAACATTTACTCCAATTGGCGCGAGTTCAGAATAAGGAGCTCTAAATCTAGGACAGTCAAAACGATGGACATTTGAACAGTTCTTTCTGGTGTCACATATAATGTAAAATATGAACAATAAAATCACACCAGCCTTTCACTCTGTGAATATAGAGTAGCTAGTATTCAGACCTGGCAGATTCAATAACGAAATGGATGCTGGCCTTCTCCCAGGGCTGACGCCACAACACTTAGGGGATGGGTTACTCAGCAACTGCATCCTCACCAGTAACCTAGCTGCACGGATCATTAAAACCACATCTCTCCCTGATGGTCTGCTTCCCCGCTACCCCTGCTGCTTAAACCGGTTTGTAAACTGCGCTGCCTTTGTCCACTGGCTTTTGCAGCTAATGTTTTCTTCTAGCAAATTGTTAGTCTGTGAAAAAGATCTGGGAAGAAGGTGGGGGGGGGGGGGGGGGGGGGGGTGTCGATGGCACAGTAAAAAAATACACACAAGCTATTTGAATACAATTTGGTCATTGTCTAAGATTTTGTTCAAAGATTTCTCTACAAGCAGCTTAGCTGCGAATACAACGAGAACTGGTAACTAGACGGGTTTTAGCAGGACCTACAACTTAAATTAATTTAGCATTTCAAATTGTGTGCTGTGCATGATGCTGTACCCAGTCTCTGTTACGTTTATTAATCTGCTGTAAGCGAGGTGAAATGTTAATCCATTCTCCACAGAGTCCACTGGCCTGAGCTGGAAAATATACTGCATCAGCTTCTACAGTGGGAGTGGATAAGTGTTGCTTCAGTGCAGAACATGTGGGGTGCAGACCCAGCTTTAACTGCATGGCACCCAAGCTGCATTTGTGCTGCAGGCCAGCAATAGTCTATATGTATTTTTTAAAAAAATCAAAGCAAACAAATGGAAATAAGACACAGAGGGACAGTGGATCCTTCCTGCCAATCAAGAAAAAGTATTTTTTTTTCTGGTGGGTGGAGACCGTTCTGATGAACACTGGTCGTCACAGACATATAGCTGCGATGTTACGGCACATGAGAAGTCAAACAACTCATGGGATCTTCACACGCATCGTCCATAAACTCGCTGCCTGCCCCCAAACCATCAATAACCATTCCCCTTCATTGCCGCCTGTCTTCTGTTTCTTGCCTGGAGAAAGCCATCACGACGTCTTCTGCACCTGCGGGGTTAAAAAAAAAAATGACAAAGTGTTAGCAAGTGACAGTGGAGATACTGGGCGAAACTGTTCAAATTATTGCAGACTCTATTCTGAATTCTCCCTCAGTGTACCCGAACAGACGTCGGAATGTGGCGACTAGGAGCTTTTCACAGTAACTTCATTGCAGTGTTAATGCAAGCCTACTTGTGACAATAAAGATTATTATTATCTGTGAAGTGGGATACGGGAATTTTCTATGTTACTTGGCAACATTACGGAGGCGGATGGGGAGAGGGAGCAGCCTGAAAACGGAGGAGGTGAGGGGGGGGGGGGGGGTCCCATCATACCAGCTCCATGACATATTTATTCCCACAGGACAATGAAGGGGGTTAAATGATGGTGGGAATGGTTAGGGGTTTGGCCATTCCCTCACATTCATTACTGCTAACAGAACAGCATAATAATAAGAATCTTTATTATTGTCACAAGTAGGCTTACATTCACACTGCAATGATGTGACTGCGAAAATCCCCTAGTCACCACATTCCGGCGCCTGTTCGGGTACACAGAGGGAGAACTCAGAATGTCCAATTCACTTAAGAGCACGTCTTTCGGGACTTGTGGGAGGAAACCGGAGCACCCGGAGGAAACCCACGCAGCCATGGGGAGAACATGCAGACTCTGCACAGACAGTGACCCAATCAGGAATCGAACCTGGGACCCTGGCGCTGTGAAGCAACAGTGCTACCCACTGTGCTACCGCGCCGCCCACTGTGCTGCACAAGCGAGCAGCTGGATAATGAAGGCACTTGGTTTACACTGCTGACAACCACGAGTTTGAATCAAAGGCACTTTAATCTGCCAGCCATACATGGACTGGATTGTGGAAGATCAGTTCACCTCAAAGGCCACATTTTTATGTAACAGAAGAAATGGCAAAATGTCTCATTCAAGTGGGCAACTAAAATCGAGCTGGGAGATTTTTTTTCTGCATTTCACAACAGCGGTTAATTGAAATCAGAACAATGATCAAGGCTCAAGACCCATTGGTACCCGATTTCTTCACTAATAAGGTACATTTCCACAGCCACCATTCCAAAGAAATCTACCTTTACTATACTGATTAGAGAGTAAATTCAATGCCAATTTTGAATTCGGAATATTGTCTCTCCAGCAGATCGAGCGGGAAGCTCATCGCCATTTATCAAAGGCAATTAGGGACAGGCAAAAATGTTGGCCTTCCCAGCAATGCTCACATTTCCTGAATGAATTGAAAACTCATGTTGGTGGAGGATTCCAGTTGATTTCCTTCAGCATTGCCGAGGGGCAGTTTTGGGTCAACAGACAGGCTGGGACAAAGATGCTACGATTGAGTTATGTTTAATTTGAAAGAGGTCTAAGCAAGCACACCTTGAGCGCAGATGGCAATTGCAGCTACTTGCAAATCCCTGGCTTCTGTACTTGAGACGACAGCCGGTTTATTAAGGCACAGAAATGCCTCACATTACGTTTCTTAGAAATTGGCACTTTGTAACCAAGCTGCTCTGGACTGGGAGACACTGAGCACGTGGGAAAGAAAGTGAAGATAAGATTCACACTGAACTCAAGTCGAATGATTCTCAGCAAAGTCACCTGTTCTATTTGAGAATAGATCAGAATTTCTGGTCAATTCAGATCATTTACGAACAAGAGATAACATGGTGGAGTGAAAGATTTTTTTCTTTGTTTCGATGCAGAGCACCATCTTACTGCCCCAACAGGTTAAATGTTTCAGTTGTTGTTTGGAGAGATCCCACATTCACTAAGCTCTGGAATCATCCACAAATTCACTGCCGAATTGTTTTATATATAAACAGCTATTTATTGTATTAAAATATTCCTCTATGCTTGTCGTAGCAGAGCCAGTACCTGCATGGCTTAGACACTCTCTGGTGTGGCTTACCGAGTCTGAAAGCTACATTCTCAATCAGCGCCACGTCGCTGCGACTTTCACCGTTCTTGCTGAGGATGTGACCCAAGGTTGGAAAATGGAAGATATCAGCTGTGGTTTAGTTACTAACACTCTTGCTGTTGAGTCAGAAGGTTTGGGTTCCATTCCAAAGACTGGAGTGCAGAAATTTAGGCTGGCACTCCAGCGCAGTACTGAGGAAGTCATGTTGGAGATGTCGCCTTTCGGATGAGAAATTAAATGGAGGCCCCTGTCTGCATAAAAGATAATGGTTAGCACCGTTGCTTCACAGCGCCAGGGTGCCAGGTTCGATTTTCGGCTTGGGTCACTGTCTACACATTCTCCCCATGTCTACGTGGGTTTCCTCTGGGGCGCCCTAGTTTGCCTAATAATAACTAGGAGCAGGAGTAGACCATCTGGCCCTTCGTGCTTGATCCACCATTCAATGAGATCATGGCTGATCTTTTGTGGACTCAGTTCCACTTTCCAGCTCCCGAACACCATAATCCTTTATTCTTTTATTCTTCAAAAAACTATCTATCTTTATCTTGAAAACATTTAACGAAGGAGCCTCAACTGCTTCACTGGGCAGGGAATTCCATAGATTCACAATAGTTGGTAGGATTTCGCAAGCCCAGGCCAGATGGTAGAAGGTGAATGTAATACAACATGAATCCAAGGTCCCGGTTGAGGACCGGGTTGCGAAATCCTACCAACTGTCCTGGTTTGAGACAATTCACATCTCTTTAGCCTGTGATTATCCCTCTCTCCAGTCTCACCGTCTGGACCTGTAAAGACTTAATTACCTGCAAAGACTCGCATTCAAAGCATTGTCTTGCATCTTTGACTTTGTCTATATATATGTTTCTGGAACCCACCTCTTCATTCATCTGAGGAAGGAGCAGTGTTCCAAAAGCTAGTGATTCGAAACAAACCTGTTGGACTTTAACCTGGTGTTGTAAGACTTCATACTATGCTCACCCCAGTCCAACGCCGGCATCTCCACATCATTTCTGCCTACAATTAACGAGGCTAGAATATTATTCCAGATTTATACATTAATTGAACCATGGTGGTATTTGAACACCTGTTTCCAGAACATTAATGCAGGCCTCTGGATTCCCAGTCCTAAAACATTGGCACTATACTGCCATCCGCCCCTTTAAATGCAATTCCCATGTTTTTACTTTCGACAGTTTTCTCTGATTCAGCATTTCTGACCACTTCTGTACGCAAGTACCTGATACCCAAGGACTAAAAGTACGCCTTTGCCTGCACAATATCGAAATAATTGGCAATGAGTTCTGAGATCAAACAAAAGTACCGTCACTGCTGTATTACGGTGACTGCAGATCGTTTCGATGCTTCCAAAGTCAAAGAAAATCAACACTTCACACATCTGCAGTTTGGGACAGAAAATGCTAATTTACTCAACAAGGGATAAGAGGATAAAAGCAATAATATGTTGTCTCCAAAATTATGAGGGGCAAAGACAGAGTGGATAGTCAGAGACTTTTTCCCAGGACAGAGGGGTCAATTACTAGGGGGCATAGGTTTAAGGTGCGAGGGGCAAGGTTTAGAGGAGATAGACGAGGCAAGTTTTTATTTACACAGAGGGTAGTGGGTGCCTGGAACTCGCTGCCGGAGGTGGTGGTGGAAGCAGGGACAATAGTGACGTTTAAGGGGCATCTTGACAAATACATGAATAGGATGGGAATAGAGGGATACGGACCCCGGAAGTGTAGAAGATTTTAGTTTAGACGGGCAGCATGGTCAGCGCAGGCTTGGAGGGCCGAAGGGCCTGTTCCTGTGCTGTACGTTTCTTTGTTCTTTGTTGCAGATTCTTCTTCCTCAAAATAAAGAAACGATGGGTGGTGCAGTGGTTAGCACTGCTGCCTCACAGCGCCGAGGACCTGGGTTCGATTCCGGCCCTGGGTCACTGTCCGTGTAGAGTTTGCACATTCTCCCCATGTTTGCGTGGGTTTCACCCCCACAACCCAAAGATGCGCAGGGTAGGTGGATTGGCCACGCTAAATTGCCCCTTAATTGGGAAAGAAATAATTGGGTACTCTAAATTTATTTTAAAAATTAAAAAATAAATAAATAAAGCCATGAACAGTTGTGCCCGTTGTGATAAGCTGGAAGGGAAACTGCATACCTTTTCTTGAATACTACACTGCACTACTCTCTCTTTCTGTATTGTCTCTCATTTGCTAATTCTTTCAGATACAGACAAACGGAGACACGCTTTTCAAAGAAAAATAAGATTTAATTGTATACCTCAACATCAAAAGGAACTGCCAACGTAACAAAAATACAGACAAAAGGTGCAAAAGAACTGTATAGCCTGGCCCCTCCCTTGTACCTGGCCCAACCATAACAACTACAGTATTCCAATGTTCCTATACATCAAACCAACCTGGGCCATTTTATGTGAAATAGTCTCACTCCCAGTCATGAGCACACAATCTCACAGGCCCATTTCAATGGGTTAATCCACCTTTTAATCCCAAATGTATTGCAACAGAAAGAAATAATACCACGACACACAAAATAGCTTAATTTGACACGAGCATAAACAGATTTTCTGACCGTACGCAGATCATCTGCTTAATAATTTTGGAGCCGCCAAGTTCAGCTATGTTAACATGGCTAAATCTGGACGCAGCAGCAAAGTATTCAAACCCAAGTGTGTGCAATAGTCTCGCTCCCACTCATGAGCACACAATCTCACAGGCCCACAGACCGCGGTGCATCAGGGCCTCGGCCAATACTGAGCGAAAATGAAGCATTGAAAACAACTGCACTCAACCAGCTCTGGGAGCCTGTCCCACCAATTCCCCCTCCCCTCCATCCCCCTCACTTTCCTGTCCCCGACTGATATATATATCGCCTTTAACATAGCAAAATGTCCCAAGACACTTAGTCAGTGCCAAAAGTTTTATCCTACCTTCTTGTGGCATGCTGCAGTTGGACTCCTTGAGTCATGCCGTTTGATGTTTTCTTAAGATTATTTTTCTCTTGGACTGCGGTGTAGCCAATACAAGATTCTAATACGGTCTCTGGTCTTTATCTTAAAATTCTAGCCCTTCCAGCTAATCAGAAGCCTCTTGTACGACTGACTCTTCGAGCCTCGTTTGAAAGTGCTACGAGAAGTTTGCTACGTGCAGTAAGAATGCACTTAGTGAGGCATCAATTAGAATGAGATGGGAAATGATAAACCAGCAATAAGCAGGAGATCATTAAGAGGCACTCCAGCAGATAAGAAACAATTTAAAATGCCCTGCAGAAGATAGTGAAACGTAATTAGCTCAGTACTTTCACTCCATGTCTGAAGTAATCCGTTTGTGCGCTAATGTATAGACATGTGGAAATGCATAATTATTTGAAATTATTCAAGTCTAGTTGGAAAATTACGATAAAAATAAAATAAACTTAAGTGATACACACTGCCTAATCGGTGTGCAGAGTAAAAGGTTAAAATGATTATATTACCCGAACAAGTTGCGTAGCAATTTCCTTGAGTATAAAAGATTAAGGGATGACCTGATTGAGATGTTTACAATAAATTGAGAGGGTAGATAGAAAAAAAAAACATTTTCTGTTCATGGGGAAATTAGAACAAGGGTGGGGGGTAAGGGCTAACATTAAGGGGCGATTTCAGAAAATCTGGAACTCTTCCCTCAAGAGTTCTGAGGTTGGGTCGATAGAAAACTTTAGAAGAGAGATTGATAAGGTTTTTTGATCGGCAAGAGTATTAAGGGGGATCTCGAGCATAAATCACAAAAAGCTAGCATGCAAGTTCAGCAGGCAATAGGGAAGACAAATGGAATGTTGACCTTTATTTCAAGGGAAATGGTGTATAATAATAGGGAAGCCTTTCAAAAAAAAAAAACAAGACACTTGTTAGACCACATCTGGAATACTGTGAACAGTTTCGGTCCCCTTATCGAAGGAAAGATTTACTAGCACGTCGAGGCAGGCAGTAAGGTTCACTAGGGTTGACCCCAGGTATGGAGGGACTTTCTTATGAGGAGAGATTGAGACATCTATTCTCAGGGGGCGTGACAGAGTAGATGTGGAGAGGTTGTTTCCCCTTGTGGGTAGTCTAGTAATTCCTTCATTTCTCATTATTTTTTACTTTGCGGTTATCATTTTGATCCATGGATATTTAATGGACTTATACCTTTAAGTCAAGCAGAGGAAGTAAGGAACTCAAAAGGTGCAAAATAGTACACTGTGCTGTGGAGATATAGATTTGGAACAGGAGAATTCATACGTTTTGGCACCTAGGAGAGATCGGAGGGATTTGATACGATTGGTTGGCTGGTGGCCACTGAATTGGCAAAGGGGTGTATTCTGCCGGGTGACAGGCGGTGATTGGTCCTACCAGTGTAGGATAATTTTCAGAGTACCAGGGAATGGACGTGCGGATCAATGATGCGGAGAGAAGCAGCTGTGAGTGTCTACCTCTCTCTCTGGAAATGCTGATGAATGCTGATTACTGAACCTGCAGAGACGTTTGTGAGACCTGGATGAATCTACAGTGAAAACCATTACAGACTGAAAGCATAAACCTCCAACTGAAAAATTAATTGTTAATTTCAATTGTGTTGTGGCTCTGGGTCAGGTTGGGAATTGACCGTGCACTAGCCCAGGGTGGTATAACAATAATGTCTTTCTTGGCACACTCAAAAGTTTCCATCAAACTATTCCCACTGACGACTGCCTATTTGCCGCAAGGTTCCAAGACCGAGCTGCCATCGACAAGGTGGTTTCTTCAATTTATTTATTTTAAAATAAAGCTTTCCAAAGGAAGCCTGTCACCGTTTCCACTGTAGTATTACAACATCATAATTATCATAATGCAAAGATTTTTATTTCAAACTAAATCCTGACAGCCCCACCCTGCCAACTAAACTCCCCATTACAGACTGAATCGCCTTTAATAACAGCAGCATTTTGTTCTTCCTGACCAAGTTTCAATTCCCAAAACACCAGACCATTCAACTTGAGGACATAATTAAAATTGATTAGCAGGGTGGTTAAAAATCGTCGAAATTTACAGCACAGTAGGTCTACCAACCAAGTGCCTAATCCCATTTTCCAGCCTTATAGTTTAAGGCAACTCCATTAAAAAAAATCCTTTCATGGGTTGTGGTGTCGCTAGCAAGGCCAATTTCTGTTGCCCATCCTAACTGCCCTTGACAAGTGGCTTGCTGGGTTATTTCAGAGGGCAATTAAGAGTCAACCGCATGGATTTTTTTTCTTTAATGGAAATTGGGGATACTTTCTGAGACTAGCTTTTAATTCCAGATTTATTATTTGTATTTAAATTCCACCAGCTGCCATGGTGGGATTCGAACCCATACCACCCAGGCCATTTACCTGGGCTTCCGTATTACTAGACCAGTAACATTACCTTTTATCACTGTCTCCCCACAAGTAGCGGTTAAAGGTTATGAGTGTTTCTGCCACGAGCAGGTTTTCAGGCAGATAAGATTCTGCCTTGAAAATGACCTCAACCTTCTACCACACGGTAGCACAGTGGATATACTGTAGCTTCATAGCACCGGGTCCCAGGTTCGATTCCTGGCTTGGGTCAGTGTCTGTGCGGAGTCTGCACGTCTCCCGTGTCTGCGTGGGTTTCCTCCGGGTGCTACGGTTTCCTCCCACAAGTCCCGAAAGACGCGCTGTTAGGTGAATTGGACATTCTGAATTCTCCCTCAGTGTACGCGAAGAGGCGCCGGAGTGTAGCGATTAGGGGCTTTTCACGGTAACTTCATTGCAGTGTTACTGTAAGCCCACTTGTGACAATGAAGATTATTATTATTAAATCTATGCTCCCTGGTCATTGATCCCTCAACAAAGGGGAATAAGACCTTTCTATCTACTTCATCTAGACCCCATAATTTTATACACTTGATTAGGTCTCCCCTCAGCCTCCTGTTTCATAGAAAACAACCCCAGCCTACCAAATTCAAATTTTTGTTTTGCTTATGTTTTTGGCTTAGAAGTGCAAAGACCTACTGGGGTAGGGTTCCTAGGTGATAAGCACCCATGGGGACATTCATTATCCGCGAGTATAGTCTGAATATGTTGATTGTGGAGGGTTTCAAAGTCACACCAGAACCTACACTCTTCCAATGCCTGTGTAAGTAGACCTTCGGGAGAAGCCACTGACTAGCAACCAGAAAAGTGAAACCAGGTTAATTTTAACTCCCCCCACATTGCAAAGGATCTGATGCCAAATTTTGGTGATCTGCTGTCACTGCAGCTGCGATCAGCTAACTCCACATAGAGCAGCCGCCAAAATCAACTTTGCATGATATGCCCAAGGGCACTCTGTGGTATTCCTGGCTTGGGTAATAACCACTGACCCCAGTCTTCATCCAAGCTCATTCTGGGTACCTCAAACAATGCCATAAAGCTTTACACAAATGTGCACAGTGAAAATGCAGCTCTGCCACAGTTTGTCCATTAAGCGCTCCAGATCGACATCAACAACGTCATTAAAATTCCAATTTTTACAAAACTTTCAAAACAGACAATCCTCGTGTGAACAAAGAACAAAGAAAAGTACAGCACAGGAACAGGCCCTCCAAGCCCGTGCCGACCATGCTGCCCGACTAAACTACAATCTTCTACACTTCCTGGGTCCGTATCCCTCTATTCCCATCCTATTCATGTATTTGTCAAGATGCCCCTTAAATGTCACTATCGTCCCTGCTTCCACCACCTCCTCCGGTAGCGAGTTCCAGGCACCCACTACCCTCTGCGTAAAACACTTGCCTCGTACATCTACTCTAAACCTTGCCCCTCTCACCTTAAACCTATGCCCCCCAGTAATTGGCCCCTCTACACTGGGGAAAAGCCTCTGACTATCCACTCTGTCTATGCCCCTCATAATTTTGTAGACCTCTATCAGGTCTCCCCTCAACCTCCTTCGTTCCAGTGAGAACAAACCGAGTTTATTCAACCGCTCCTCATAGCTAATGCCCTCCATACCAGGCAACATTCTGGTAAATCTTTTCTGCACCCTCTCTAAAGCCTCCACATCCTTCTGGTAGTGTGGCGACCAGAATTGAACACTATACTCCAAGTGTGGCCTAACTAAGGTTCTATATAGCTGCAACATGACTTGCCAATTCTTATACTCAATGCCCCGGCCAATGAAGGCAAGCATGCCGTATGCCTTCTTGACTACCTTCTCCACCTGTGTTGCCCCTTTCAATGACCTGTGGACCTGTACTCCTAGATCTCTTTGACTTTCAATACTCTTGAGGGTTCTGCCATTCACTGTATATTCCCTACCTGCATTAGAACTTCCAAAATGCATTACCTCACATTTGTCCGGATTAAACTCCATCTGCCATCTCTCCGCCCAAGTCTCCAAACAATCTAAATCCTGCTGTATCCTCTGACAGTCCTCATCGCTATCCGCAATTCCACCAACCTTTGTGTCGTCTGCAAACTTACTAATCAGACCAGTTACATTTTCCTCCAAATCATTTATATATACTACAAACAGCAAAGGTCCCAGCACTGATCCCTGTGGAATACCACTGGTCACAGCCCTCCAATTAGAAAAGCATCCTTCCATTGCTACTCTCTGCCTTCTATGACCCAGCCAGTTCTGTATCCACCTTGCCAGCTCACCCCTGATCCCGTGTGACTTCACCTTTTGTACTAGTCTACCATGAGGGACCTTGTCAAAGGCCTTACTGAAGTGCATATAGACAACATCCACTGCCCTACCTGCATCAATCATCTTAGTGACCTCCTCGAAAAACTCTATCAAGTTAGTGAGACACGACCTCCCCTTCACAAAACCATGCTGCCTCTCACTAATACGTCCATTTGCTTCCAAATGGGAGTAGATCCTGTCTCGAAGAATTCTCTCCAGTAATTTCCCTACCACTCAAGAAAGGCTCACCGGCCTGTAGTTCCCTGGATTATCCTTGCTACCCTTCTTAAACAGAGGAACAACATTGGCTATTCTCCAGGCCTCTGGGACATCCCCTGAAGACAGTGAGGATCCAAAGATTTCTGTCAAGGCCTCAGCAATTTCCTCTCCAGCCTCCTTCAGTATTCTGGGGTAGATCCCATCAGGCCCTGGGGACTTATCTATCTTAATATTTTTTAAGACACCCAACACCTCGTCTTTTTGGATCTCAATGTGACCCAGGCTATCTACACACCCTTCTCCAGACTCAACATCTACCAATTTCTTCTCTTTGGTGAATACTGATGCATGGTATTCATTTAGTACCTCGCCCATTTCCTCTGGCTCCACACATAGATTCCCTTGCCTATCCTTCAGTGGGCCAACCTTTCCCTGGCTACCCTCTTGCTTTTTATGTACGTGTAAAAAGCCTTGGGATTTTCCTTAACCCTATTTGCCAATGACTTTTCGTGACCCCTTCTAGCCCTCCTGACTCCTTGCTTAAGTTCCTTCCTACTTTCCTTATATTCCACGCAGGCTTCGTCTGTTCCCAGCCTTTTAGCCCTGACAAATGCCTCCTTTTTCTTTTTGACGAGGCCTACAATATCTCTCGTTATCCAAGGTTCCTGAAAATTGCCGTATTTATCCTTCTTCCTCACAGGAACATGCCGGTCCTGAATTCCTTTCAACTGACACTTGAAAGCCTCCCACATGTCAGTGTGCCTGAATGTTTTCTCTCGCCGTTGTCATGGAAGAACTATATTTATGAAAAATCTTTTGCAATCGGTCACAGGCTTGAGGCATTTGCAGGGTGCAAGACCTTTTCTTGGAAGAAGTATGTGTCATTCTGAACTGCGAACCAAATCAGCCCGAGGGCCAATGTTATCAGAGAACGCAATTAATTGTCTTAATTTTCTCATAACTTGGGTTTGAGATGCTCGTCCGAGGGTGCATTATGGTCAGGAGCTGATAGAAAGCAGCAGTATTTTAATAGACTAAAAGAATCCAATAATATACTCGAGGCACTGATTTTCCCTGGAGCCCTGATTCCAGACTTGCCATCACAAGTCCTCGCAGCTGATTCTTTCGGCTCATAAGCAGGTTTGATGTACAAAAATCTAATTAAGCTAACCGCTCCACCTGGTTACCCAATTCCAAACAGAATATATACAGCCCCGAGTAGGCGCAGTACCCATCGTGACATTCTGACAAGCTGCCAGCAATTTCCTATGGAGACTCCAGATAACCAGCTTGTGTTGCACTCTGCTTAATTCCAATTTGTAACATGGAGGATGATGCTCTGATTTTTGAGCACATACACCCGTGACACAAAGCCTGGAATCCATTAAATTGGGAGCCCTCACATTGCTTATTGCTGGTTACATCAATGGTGAATTCCCCATTCGGAAAACAATTTCAAAGTCACCAACAAACTCAATTTTCCCGGAATTGAATCTGCATTTTGAAGGTTAACCCATTCTTTCCTCCCTGTGCCATGGACCACTTCATATACACAAAAATGGTCCTCTTTTTTCTTAGCACTTCCCCAGACTGAAGGGATAGAGATCAAGAAAATTGTGGTATGGGAGCACTGTTTCTCAACAATCATGCTTTTCAACACATTTACCCCACTAAATACTAAAGATTTCCTTGGAGGAAAATATTCTTAGCCTTACAACGCTCTAGCAATGGCTCTTGTTGTATCATTCTGGGGCGCACAAGTAAGTGGCCAATAAATGGCAAATTAAACTGCCACATTCTGAGCGCATTTGAAGCTGAGTGGATCATGGCACTGTGCAATGAAATGAAAATGTAATGAAAATCGCTTATTGTCACAAGTAGGCTTCAAATGAAGTTACTGTGAAAAGCCCCAAGTCGCCACATTCCGGACCCTGTTCGGGGAGGCTGATACGGGAATTGAACCGTGCTGCTGGCCTGCCTTGGTCTGCTTTCAAAGCCAGCGATTTAGCCCTGAGCTAAGGGTGCTGAACCATAGATTTGAGCAGTGTCTCAGGTTTGATCCCCAGTCTGTGGTGAATTAGCTGATCTCAGCTGGGTTAAAATAATTGACATGAATGCTCCTGGATGAGGGAGGTGCATGTTAGTCAAGGTTAATGCTTCTAATTGCTATCCAGTGAGCCTGGCAGTGTGTGTATGTGTATGGATTTTGATGCGTGCATGAGAAGAGGAGGACGACGACACTGAACTCAGAACCCTTGTCCAACAACCGCCCAACATTCTTCGACCTGGTTTTCCTGAAAAATTTAATGGTAAATAAATCGAGTGTGGATCTCAGTTTTCACAAAGATCTTCGGGTTAATTGACAGGTCAAAAATGCAATGCCAAAAACAAATCTAAGTGCAGGAAAAAGACATTGGCAGCTATCTGTGCAGAAAATGTCAATTGCAGGAGCAACACCAAAGGGAGCAAATTAATGGAGAACAGCGAGGAAGACATTCTGTGGAAGAGGCCAGGAATCCAGCATAAAGTTCAGATCCATGAGGTGAAAAATAAATTGTGGGACAGAATAGGGGAGGGAGGTTAGTTAATAAAGGATACAGATCAGCTGGTGTACCTCCAAGAATTAAAATCTTTGAATGTAAAAGATCCAAAATTGTTCAACCTAGCCATAACTAGGGTGATAAGGACTGGAGGAATAAAAGTAAGTAAACCGAGACAATAATTGTCTGTTGTAACATAGGTTGAAGGAAAAGATGGTGGCCTTGAAGAGAGGTACCAAAATTGACATGGTAGATAAACCAGAGCAGATTACGAAGAGTGAGTGGAGGGTAGCACGGTGGTGGTGGGTTAGCCCTGATGCCTCACGGCGCTGAGGTCCCAGGTTCGATCCTGGCTCCGATCCCGGCTCTGGGTCACTGTCCGTGTGGAGTTTGCACATTCTCCCTGTGTTTGCGTGGGTTTCGTCCCCACAACCCAAAGATGTGCAGGGTAGGTGGATTGGCCACGCTAAATTGCCCCTTAACTGGGTCCTTGGCGTCATGAGGCAGCAGTGCTAACCACTGCGCCACCGTGCCACTCTTTGTTTCCTACATTATAACAGTGACTACACTTCATGGCTATAAAGTGTTTTGTGATGCCCTGAGGTTGCGAAAGGCATTATATAAACGCAAACCTTTTTCCTATCTTCACTAATATAACGCACCGTGGTGACCACAGACATTTGACAAGACAGTAAATTTTAAAATAAACTAAAAGACTTCAGAATGAAGTCAAATGCTGATAACTGCACACACAAAATGTCAATGAAGCAGACATGCAGAAGTTTTAAAAAAATATATTTTTTTATTCTACATTTTCCTTCAAAAATTGACACCCCACCCACAAACAGTAAACGGTAACAAATACACAATCAATCCCCTTAACAATACAAATGATCCCATCCTCCCACCACCCCAAGCAACGGCCCACCTGTCAATATGCATCCAATAAACCAAACCCTCTCACGGTGGAAACAAAAAACAAAAGAGAAAACGAAAAAGGAGTCCGGGACCACCCATGGTCACCATTGACCTATAGAGTCCACTCCCCCTCCCCCCGTACACTCAACGCCATCCAGCCTCTGAAAGAGTACCGTACATGATACCCAAGTGTCGTACACCCCCCCCCCCCCCAAAGTCTCCGGCTCCTCCCGTCCACTGCCTCTTCCCAACCCCGGTTCCTTCCCCCCCAACTTTCCACCCCGGCTAGACCACTCGGACCCTGTTCTGCCAGGTTCCGATGGCCGCAGCCCCTCCCCCCACCTTACTCCCGTTCACTGGCCGGCTTAAACCGGCCAGCGTGGAGGCCCCCGCCCGGGTCCCTTTCCCCCTTGCCCGGCCCTAGGAAAGCCCAGAGATCCCCTTTTAGCTCACACACCCCGCATATCCACCTACACCCCCAAAGAGCCCTAATTTCGAGTGAAAGTCCCATCCCTTCCCTTGTCCGAATATATACAACATTGGCTCCTTTAGCCCCTTCACCCGCACGCAGTGAAACAAAAAAGAAGAAAATACAGTCATGAGGTTACATCGGCACATGGCCATTTCTCAATTTGTCAGTTCTGCCACAGTCCTTCTGCCTTCGCAAACCCCTCCGCTGCTTCCGCCGTTCCAAAATAAAAGTCCCTGAGCTTATAAGTCACCCTCAGCTTCGCTGGATATACAATGCCGCACTGCACCTTGCTAATGTACAGTGCCCTCTTCACCCGGTTGAAGGCAGCCCGCCTCCTTGCCAGCTCCACCGTAAAGTCCTGGTATACACGTATACCAGCTCCAGCCCACTGCACCACCCGCTTCTGCTTGGCCCAGCTCAGGACCATCTCCTTCACACTGTACCTACGGAAGCACAGAGTCACTGCCCTTGGCGGCTCACTATCCTTTGGTACAGGCCTCCACGACCGATGAGCCCGATCCAGTTCATATCGGGAGGGATCCTTCCCCCTCCCCCAATAGTTTTGCCAGCATCGCGGTAAAATACTCAAGTCGGCTTCGGTCCTTCAACTCCTTCGGGCAGCCCCACAATCCTCAAATTCTGTCGCCTGGAACTGTTTTCCAGGTCTTCTATTTTTCCTCGCAGATTCTTGTTAATGTCCATCACGTTCCGCATCTCCTTCCCCATCGCGGCAAGTTGATCACCGTGCCGCAATAACGTCTCCTCCACTTCCTTCAGCGCCTCCCCTTGCTCTCGCACCGCCGCCACTGCGCTCACCACCGATGTCATCACCGGGGAAATCGCCTCCTCCCCCAGCGCACTCAAAACCTCCCTCATCTCCTTCCTCACCGTCTCCATGCATTTCGCAATCTGCGCAAACTGCTTTTCGAATTCCGCAGCCATCACCTTAGTTATTCCGTCAGCTGTAAGCACTGCGGCCTCCCCTGATGCTCCAGCCTCCATTTTCTTTACTGACCCCGCGGTGACCTTTCCACTCCCCAACGAACTTTCAGCCGCTTGTTTCACGGCCGTTTTTTTGCTGGTCTTCGACATTCTTCTCTCCTCTGTGCTGTCTCACGACTTTTACTGCCTTCGCTGGCCCTAGGACCGGGCGTTAACCCCCGACAATGCCGTTCCCGAACGGGAGCCCTCCAACGCGCGGCTGCCTCCCGCCCGCCGTCACCGGAAGTCACATGCAGAAGTTATGACGCCAGTTTAATTGGTTACAATATTCACACGAGACCCTGTGATCTTTGTGAAACTGTTGCCATGATATGCACTCACCCTTGCTGTTAAAAAAAATAAATTGGCTTTCAAAAATTAAAGTGGCTTAATACGTCTCGGGAAACAAATAGTACTAAAAAAATATTTTCAGACCGACAACGCCTGATTTCGAGCATTTCAAAATTCAATGTAAATTAGTTTCCTTCATAATCCTGCACTGCTTGTCCCCTTAATTCGGCTACCAAGTTTGTGATTATTTTTTGAGATACACAAAGCAATGCTATAAAGAGTATGCTGCCAATGTTCCGGGTTAGTTGTAAAGATTCAGATGGATTTACGTTTCTTTCTAAAGCTTTCTCTGTAGTCGCAAGACAAATGTTTCTATTTAAGCGCATGGTCACATATGCTGCTGCCATCGTACAAATTACCGATGTAAGACAGAGGTGGTTACGCAAACATATGGTAGGTCTGTATGCCAATCTTGAAAGCATTGCACAAGGAAAATTGGCAGCAGAATTGCGAAGATTACTGAACAAAAACAGGAGATGATGCTTCTAATCTATGTTTAAACAAGTTGTTCTAAATTGTGGGGTTTGGAATGCAATACCAAACCTGTTTGAACTAAAACTTTTAGCCAAATTAAAGGATGCACAAATTTAATATTTCGCTTTCATCTCACGAGTTGCTTCAATAGGCAGCTTCTGTTAAAAGTAAGTCTGACATTGATGGAACCATATCAAAACACCACAGTGAGATTAAAAACAAATCCCTAAAAGCAGTACCTATAATAGGCACCCAAGAGTGTGCTGATGCATTGATGCTTCTATCCCAACCCCTTAGGAATTGCTTGTCAACACTGATGTGAGGACTTAGCAGGCAGGCTTGTTTCTGCCAGCCAGGTATACATCAATACTGACCCAGGGTGGTACCACAATAGGTGACTGCTGTAGTAATGAACTCATTGCTGATCAGGGCAATGAAGAGTGCCATCCAGAGGTGGACGCATTCTGTTTCTTTGGCTGAAATCCGTTTTGGGATGAACGGCACAGTAGATCTGTGATCAAAATTGGAGCCGGCAGCATGACCCATAATAAATCCTGAACAATGTAGGACACAATGTTCCTCAACTCATGCATCCTGGGAGCACTCTCTGTTTGCTAACCTATTCTAGCACGGTGGCACAGTGGCTAGCACTGCTGCCTCGCAGCGTCAGAGACACAGGTTCGATTCTGACCTCTGGTGACTGTCTTTGTGAAGTTTGCACATTCTTCCTGTGTCTGTGTGGGTTTCCCCACGGGGGCTCCGGTTTCCTCCCACAATGCAAAGATGCATGGGTTAGGTGGATTAGTCATGCTAAATTGCCCCTAGGGGGGGTTATGGAGATAGGGTGGGGGATTAGACCTAGGTAGGGTGCTCTTTCAGAGGGTCGGTGCAGACTCGATGGGCTGAATGGCCTCCTTCTGTACTTTAGGGATTCTATTCTACGATATATGTCGGAGATGTTCTGTGCAGACCATAAAATTACAAAGCTGGGACTTAACACATCTTGCTGGTTGAATCATCGTCTTGAGCTTGGAACAGTTTGATGCTTTGGGAGATTATGTGGCAATGGAAGGTAATGTTCATAGAAATTCATGCTGATTTTCAGACTGGGACTGGGTCTGACCAAGCCAACAGGAAACATCAGCAATATCAAAACACCTCAGGAATATTATTTATCTCAGTGTCACAGTTAAACTTCAATTTCTGCCTTTGTCACCCACAAGTTTTACTTTTCCAACTCTCTCCTCACTGATTCACAAGTTTGGAATTCCAATCATTCAGACCTCCATTGGCTACATCCTGTTCCACAAAGTCCCAATTACCCATCACCTCAACTTAACTGACTTCCATGACCTGCAGTATATGTAAAGTCCTGCAACCCGTCTACAAAATGTTCCTGAGCCTCATCCCGTTCCTGTGTGGTCTCCTGTGTCTCACGTGCCTGGACGCATACTTTGCATCTCCCCTCTCTCTGTTTATTATCTCACCACCACAAAGCCTGTTCATTAACCACCGTGTTGATCCTCTCTCTTAGTTCTAGTCCTCTGACTGTGGAGTGCCTTGAGACATTTTACCATGATAAAAGCATTATATAAAGCAAAGTTCAGGGCGGCATGGTGGCACAGTGGTTAGCACTGCTGCCTCGCGGCGCCGAGGACCTGGGTTCGATCCCAGCCCATGATCTCTGTCTGTGTGGGTTTCACCCCCACAACTCAAAGATGGGCAGGGTAGGTGGATTGGCCATGCCAAATTGCCCCTCAATGGGGAAAAAAATTGGATACTTTAAATTTGAAATATACAAAGCGAGGTTTTTGATGATGATTTAGTAACTAAACTTCACAAAAGGTTAACAAAAGAAGCCAAATTTCCTACCCCTTTCTCTGAAGAATGTTCTTTTTCAGAGTATAATATTAGAACAAAGGGGGGAGGCGGGGTTTAGCTTTGCGAGGTCCACAGTCTGTTGTTGTGGGACTTCTGGGTCTTCCAAGAATGGGCTGACCGGCGGCACAGTATGGATGTCTGCTATAGGCCCAGGTCTGTTACTTAATACAAATAGGATGGATCTGTTCCTCTGCTACTTTCTCTGTGACTGTAGTGTATTTAGGTGCCTCACTAAGCTGTCACTGAGCTTGCATCAGAGGGTGTGTGGCAGCGCTGGCAAAAGGGCACCCCAGAGGATATGTTGTACGATTGTTTACTCAGACCTTTGGGTGTCCAGTTTTACTGGTGAATGGCTAATGTTTAGAAAAATTGCTGCTCCTGAGTCAGGACATGATCAACACACTGCACAACTCCTAACCATTATTGGGGCAAGGGGAGGGATTGGAAAGTTGACCTCTAGAACCTCAATATAAGACTGATTTTAGGGCAGCACAGTGGTTAGCACTGCTGCTTCACAGTGCCAGGGTCCCAGGTTCGATTCCAGGCTTGGGTCACTATCTGTGTGGAGTCTGCACACGATATCCCCTTGTCCGTGTGGGTTTCCTCCGTAGCCATTTGGGATGGCCACTTACAACAAGAAACATGTACGTTCGCAAAGCCTAAAGGGAAATATGGACAATGTAAGATTCAGGCAGGCACAGAGCCTGCATGTATATTCGTGAGCAGAGAATCCAGACTGGTTTACAAACCAGGGGCTGGTTTAGCACACTGGGCTAAATAGCTGGCTTTTAAAGCAGACCAAGGCAGGCAGCACGGTTCAATTCCAGTACCAGCCTCCCCGAACAGGTGCCGGAATGTGGCGACTAGGGGCTTTTCACAGTAACTTCATTGAAGCCTACTTGTGACAATAAGCAATTTTCATTTCATTTTTTCATTTTCAGACAGCATTGAAACCCCAGCCGATTAGCATTTTAATATCCCATCTCCGTCAGACAAAGGACTGATACTCAGGTAACCTAATTCCAGACACATCGGCGCCACTCCCTTTGCTCAGGAAGCATAATCAGCAAGGTCAATGACCGCTTAGGACACACCCAGCCATCAAGACACCCTCCCCATTATTGGCTCAGATCGAAGGCAATGATCGAGAACTGCCCAATTAACTGGGTCCAAACCTAAGGACCGCCGAAAAGAGCGTGAAACCCCCCCCAGGATAAAGAGAGACACTGCCATGTGTTTGAGCTCTTTTGGACCTGGCGGTCCGGCATCGTCCATCTCCAATCGCAGCACCACGACCAGAAGCAAGTCCAAGTTCAACGCTCGCTACCAGGCGGATGAGCCTAGCTGAACCACAGTTACTTCTCCAGACCCAGCAGATCCAGATTCAAACAAAGGCCACTGTTCCTCTGACCTAAGCCGGGTGCTTGAAGTTAAGTACAGATTGTCATAGTGTTAGGTGTAGTTTAGCTCGTAGTGTTTATGTTGCATGTATAAGTTAATCTTGTGTGTAAATAAAGTATTATTGAACTTGAACTAATTAACTGGTTGTTGGGTCTTTGATCGATATCGGGTTGAACCTTGTGGTGGTATCATTTGATACCTGGCGACTCTGAAAGCAATATAATATCAATATCTAGACAAAGGAAGGGCAACCTTATTGACTGCCATATTTACAGCGAGTAAATATAGCAACACCTCCGGGTGCTCCGGTTTCCTCCAGTCCCGAAAGACGTGCTATTAGGTGAATTGGACATTCTAAATTCTCCCTCTGTGTACCCGAACAGGTGCAGGAGTGTGGCGACTAGGGGCTGTTCACAGTAACTTCATTGCAGTGTTAATGTAAGCCTACTTGTGACAATAAAGATTATTCTAATTATTATAGACTGCAATAAAAAGACGGGATTGAATAAACATAAAACATTAACTAGTCCATAAAAAGTGTGTTTTCCAAAGTGGGCGACAATGATCTACTGCTTATTATGGGACAAAAAGGACTAAGGGGTACAATGGAATACACAGTTAGATCAGATTTATTATTGCCCCCGACAATAATGATGACCCAAGACTCAATTCTGCCCTATTTCATTTCATTGATATGGACCCAGTCTATCGAACTGACGTCAATGGTAAAACCTGCAACATTGTGCAAAATTTAGTATTTTGCCACAGGCAAAGTGGAGCAATGACTCAAATCTTCTACAAATGTTTCATTTTTTAAACTCTCATTTTCCAGGCCCTGTTCATCCATGTCTGCCAAATAAACATTTGAAAACCGCTTATTGTCACAAGTATGCTTCAAATGAAGTTACTGTTAAAGCCCCTAGTCGCCACATTCCGGCGCCTGTTCGGGGAGGCTGGTACGGGAATTGAACCGTACTGCTGGCCTGCCTTGGTCTGCTTTCAAAGCCAGCGATTTAGCCCAGTGTGCTAAACCAGCCCCTACCATTTAGAAAACATTACGTGCATATTTCGTAAAAAACCTACATTCCAGCGTGACAAACAAGACGTGGGAATTAGAAAGTTAACTTGAACATCAGCCAAACTCTTTCAAACAATGGCGGCCTCATCTTACTTACAAAAACACATCCTTGACCGTCACAATTGTACTTCCAGTTATTAAAATTTCAGACAATGCAGAGCTACAAAAGCTAAGGTGGTTAAAGAACCACAGTATAAATGTATGATGTTACAGAATTAATTAAACGTGGATGGACAAGCTTCCATCATAGGTAGGAACTGGGGTAGGCCATTCAGCCGGCCATTCAGCCGCTCAAGCCTATCCCACCAATTAAATCAGGACTAAAATGCAGCTCATCTCCACTGACCTGCCTTAGCTTCAGATCAACTGATGCTACTGCTCAATATAAATCGTACCAACCGCGGTTCTGAAAACTTAAATCGATCTGGCATTTTGAGGAAATTAATTTCAGATTTCCATAACGCATTGTGAAAATGTTCTTCCCGATTTCACTCCGGAATGGCCCGCTCACTTATCGTGTTCTAGATTTCCCAGAAGAAATAGTGATTCTTTATTTACCCAATCAAATCCCATTACCTTCTTAAACATTTCAATTAGACAATCCTTCTAACTCAAGGAAATGAAATTATGTGCAAAATCAATCCATATAAAACTCAAGTCTTTTACGATTTGGTATAATTTTGGTGAAAATGCACTGTACCCAGTCAAAGGCCGATATCTTTACAGCATCTGCAGTATTTTCAAAATTCTGTCAGATGTTTTGTGCCCAACACAATAGGGTTTGACCAGTTGGAAGGAGAAATTTGACAAGGAAGAATTCATTGAATGGCAGGACAAAGGAACATTGGCGTGTTTGCCCAGATCTCTGAAGACTGGAGGCAGGTTAATAGGGTGGTGAAAAAGGCATATGGGACACTTGCCTTTATCAATCGAAGCTAGGAATACAAAAGCAAGGAAGTCATGTTGGAGTTGTATAGAACTTTGGTGAGGCCACAGCTGGAGCACTGTGTGCAATTCTGGTCACATTATAGGAAGGATGTGATTGCACTGGAGGGGGTGCAGAGGGGATTCATCAGGATGTTGCCTGGGTTGGAACATTTAAGTTATGAAGAGAGGCTGGATAGAATTGAGTTGTTTTCGTTGGAGCAGAGAAGACTGAGGGGCGACCTGATCACCCTTGAGGGGCAACACAAGTGGACAAGGTAGTCAAAAAAGCATACAGAATGCTTGCCTTCATTGGACGGGGCATTGATATAAAAACTGACAAGTCATGCTACTAGATTATAAGGGGCATGAACAGGGTGGATAGAAGCATCTTTTTCCCTTACCTGAGGAGTGAGTCACAATGGAACACAAGTTCAAGGTGAGGGGCAGAGGTTTAGGGGGGAATTTGAGGAAAAACCTTTTTACCCTGAGGATGGGGACTGTCTGGAATGCACTGCCTGTGACGATGGTAGAGGCAGGTTACCTCGCATCCTTCAAGAAGTACCTAGATGAGTACTTGGCTTGTCTTAACATTCAAGGCTATGGGTCAAGTGTTGGTAAATGGGATTAGGTAGGCAGGTCAGGAGTTTTTCATGTGTCGGTGCAGACTCGATTGGCCTCCTCTGTGCTGTATTATCTGTGATCTCTATAACATTGGCTTTCACTTCTTCATTTTTGAGCCCTCTTGAGATAAAGGCCAACATTCTGCTTGTCTTTTTGATTACCTTTTATACCAGTTTTGGTGATTTGTGTACCTCAACACCAAATTCTTTTGCTGTCCCCCAGTTCCTCATCCTTTGCTGTTAGAATATTCCAATTTCTCTTCTTCTTCAGATTCAAAGTGGAAGACCTCACACCTCCTCATACGGAGGAGTCATGTCACAGTTTTACTCGCTCAGTTTGTCAGTCTGTTCCCCTTTGCAACATCATTCTTCCAGGCACATAACTGACTGTGTCCCTTAATGCAATTTGCAAACTTTGGTTGGTGGAGTGGCAGATCGTGTTGCGGATTGTCAAGAGGATCCAGCAGGACATAGATAACTTGGGCAGAGAAAGGCAAATGGAGTTTAATCCAGACAAATGTGAGGTAATGCATTTTGGTAGGTCTAACATAGAGGGGAAATATACAGTAAATGGCAAAACTCTTAGGAATATAGAAAGTCAGAGACATCTGGGCATGCAGGTCCACAGATCATTGAAAGTGGCAACACAAGTGGACAAGGTAGTCAAGAAAGCATACGGAATGTTTGCCTTCATTGGACGGGGCATCGAGTATAAAAACTGGTCAATCATGTTACAGTTGTATAGAACCTTGCTAAGGCCGCACTTGGAATATTGCGCACAATTCTGGTCGGTACACTACCAGAAGGATGTGGAGGCTTTGGAGAGGGTGCAGAGGAAGTTTACCAGGATGTTGCCTGGTTTGGACGGTGTTAGCTATGTGGAGAGGCTAAATAGACTGGGACTGTTTTCATTAGAACGACCGAGATTAAGGGGGGGGGGACCTGATAGAGATCTACAAGATTATGAGGGGCATGGATACTGTGGATGGGCAGGCACTCTTTCCCAGGGTGGAAGGGTCAGTCACTAGGGGGCATAGGTTAAAGGTCCGTGGGGCAAAGTTTAGAGGAGATGTGCGGGGCAGGTTTTTTTACACAGAGGGTGGCGAGTGCCTGGAACGCGTTGCCAGGGGAGGTTGTGGAAGCAGATACATTACCGACGTTCAAAAGGCATCTCGACAAACACATGGATAGGATGGGTATAGAGGGATATGACACTAGGAAGTGCTGAGGGTTTTGGCCAAGGATGGTATCATGACCGGTACAGACTTGGAGGGCCGAAGAGCCTGTTCCTGTGCTGTATTGTTCTTTGTTCATTACACAGCTCTCTCATCAAAGTCATTGATATATTTGATGAAAATCTGAGGCCCCAGTACAGATTCCTTGGGAGTGCCTCTTGTCCACCCATAAGAGAATGAACTCTATTCCCATCTTTCTGCCTCCCACCTACTGACCAGTTACTAGCCTACAACATAATATAACCTCAATGCTGTGGACTTGCCAATAATGTCTTTTGCAGAAACATATTAAAAGCCACTGGACGTTCATACAGACAGAATATGTAAATACTCCCTTATTGAATAAGCTACTGACCTCCTCAAAAGTCGGCTAAATCGCTGGCTTTTAAAGCAGACAAAGGCAGGCCAGTAGCACGGTTCGATTCCCGTACCAGCCTCCCCGAACAGGCGCCGGAATGTGGCGACTAGGGGCTTTTCACAGTAACTTCATTGAGGCCTACTTGTGACAATAAGCGATTTTCATTCATTCATTCATTCAGTGACAGTGTACATATACACACCGGAAGTCTCCTCCAACTTAACTCTTGGATGATGATTGCCTTACACTTTATGGGACCAACTGCAGTCCTGCCCCCAGTAAAACACTGCTATTGTTGGAATGTCAACCATCACCCTGCTGTTTCAGTCCTGCTGATTTTATCTTTTAGTTTTACAATCTGATTGATTCATTGGACCAATTGTTGTGCATTATCTGGATTCAAAGGCCCAGGAGGCAGTTATACTTGTTAGATTCAATTCCCGTACCAGCCTCCCCGAACAGGCGCCGGAATGTGGCGACTAGGGGCTTTTCACAGTAACTTCATTTGAAGCCTACTTGTGACAATAAGCAATTTTCATTTTTCATTTCATTACTTTCTCAACATTAAGCATTGTTACAGCTCCTCCATTGTTTCTATCGTCCTCACTTCAGCCCATAGTGCGTGACCACCAACTCTTCTGGAACCGAAGATTACTCACTCGACTGCTGCCAATTACCATTTGTTAAAAACTTACAGCTGTTATATGTCCCAGGATGGCTAAAGTAGCGCAGTGAATGCTGTCTCTTCACTAGAGACTCAAATATCAATTGAAGCTTAACTCATGAAAAGTGGTCAAGTTACCAAATTTACACAGTTTGTGCGTGAACCAACATTGTGGCTTATCCTCTTATACCAGGCAGTCAAACTCGGGGGGGGGGGGGGGGGGGTCGAGGGTGGCTGCCGGGAGGGTCAGGGAGCCGTCCGTCTTGGCACGCCCGATTGCGCAAATCCGCACGCAACAGCCGTGACCATATAAAAAAAATTTGGCCACACTGCACATGAGTGCCCGATAATCGGTGAGCATGCGCAAAACTATGCGCACAGATGATCGGGCACACATGCGCAGTGCGGCCGCATTTTAAAAAATACGGTCGCAGCCTTTTTTTTTTCTATAAGTTCGGGGGGCCAAAGGGACCATTGGGGCCAAAGGGACCCAAAACCATTTCCTCCATTTTTGTCAGCAACAAACAAGGTAAGAGAAAATGGTGGGCCGCGAAGATCAGCCAGCGTGGGCCGCGAAGGTCGGCCGGCGTGGGCCGCGAAGGTCGGCCGGCGTGGGCCGCGAAGGTCGGCCGGCGTGGGCCGCGAAAGTCGGCCGGAGAGGGCCGCGAAGGTCGGTCGGAGTGGGCCGCGAAGGTCGGTCGGCGTGGGCCGTGAAGGTCGGTCGGCGTGGGCCGCGAAGGTCGGTCGGCGTGGGCCGCGAAGGTCGGTCGGCGTGGACCGCGAAGGTATGCCGACGTGGGCCGCGAAGGTCGGTCGGCGTGGGCCGTGAAGGTCGGTCGGCGTGGGCCGCGAAGGTCGGTCGGCGTGGGCCGCGAAGGTATGCCGACGTGGGCCGCGAAGGTCGGTCGGCGTGGGCCGCGAAGGTCGGTCGGCGTGGACCGCGAAGGTATGCCGACGTGGGCCGCGAAGGTCGGTCGGCGTGGGCCGCGAAGGTCGGTCGGCGTGGGCTGCGAAGGTTGGCTGGGTTGTGTACGAAGGTTGGCCGGTTGGCAAAAATGGGTCCCCGGAAAAAAAGTTTGAGAAACACTGTTCTTATACTGCTGGAATACACAGACACAGCTTCAACTAATGCACTTGGGCAGAAATGGAAAAGATTGCACACTTCTTTGAATAACTCATTCCTATTTAGTGGTACACTGCTACAGGGCCCAAACGAATAAAACATTACAAACCCAAGAACACCCCGAAAACACTGCAGTATAATTTATGCTGCTTTTGGACCAGTTTCTAAACAGAAACATCTTTGCCAACAGTCTGCCAAACATGGGGTATATTGTCTGTGTGCATGGGCGGGTGCTTCCATTTGATAAAATGCCTCATTTTCCTTGGAATCACAGCACTGGGAGCCAGGATTGTACTGCACATGCATGAAAGTGAATATAGGAAAACCGGGAAACAAGAGGCTGTAAACTGTACTAAAGGGGAACAAATAGTTTCACACAGAAACACATTTATCTTCACTTATGTAAACCTAGCATGATGACTCAATGGAGAAAGTTTACGATTTCCTCAGCTGCAGACAGAGGTCATTCCTATTAACTTTCTAAGAAAGGGTGCCACACCTATTTTGACTACTTGATTGCATTATGATTGATCTCCATCTTCAGTTTAAGGTCGGTCATGCAATGCCTGAATTTGAACTTACGTCAGGCAGCAACAGATAATCTTGAAGATTTCCAATTGAGAAATAAACAAAAGACAGCTGTAGTTTCTAACTGGAAATAATTAGCAACTAGAGTTTGAATCAAAATGTAGAGAGAAAAAATAGGAATTGGAACTTTTTATTCTTTCACAGGTTGTGGGGTTAACTGGCTAGACGAGCTTTATTGCCCATCCCTAATTGCCCTTGTGAAGGTGGTGATGAGTTGCCTTCCTGAACCACTGCAGTCCATGTGGTGTTGGTACACCCACAGTGCTGTTAGGGAGGGAGTTTCATGATCTGACCCAGTGACGGTGAAGACTAGATTTCTAAGCCATGGTGGTGCGGGCTTGGAGGGGAACGTGCAGGTTGTGGTGTTCCCATGCATCTGCTGCCCTTGTCCTTCACACAGAATCACAGAATAATACAAAAGAGGCCCTTCGGCCCATTGAGTCTGCACATGAAAAATACCTGACCTACCTCCATAATCCCATTTGCTAACACTTGGCCCATAGCCTTGAATGTTACATACATAGAAGATAGGAGCAGGAGGAGGCCTTTTGGCCCTTCGAGCCTGCTCCGCCATTTATCACAATCATGGCTGATCATCCAACTCAATAGCCTAATCCTGCTTTCTCCCCATAACCTTTGATCCCATTTCCCCCAAGTGCTATATCTAGCCGCCTCTTGAAAATATTCAAAGTTTTAGCATCAACTACTTCCTCTGGTAATGAATTCCATTGGCTCACCACTCTTTGGGTGAAGAAATATCCCCCTATATCTGTCCGAAATGGTTTACCCGGAATCGTCAGACTGTGACGCCTGGTTCTGGGCACACCCATCAATGGTAACATCTTCCCTGCCTAGTCTCGTTAGAATTTTATAAGTCTCTATGTGAACCCCCATTATGTTATGCTGTGCCAAGTGCTCATCCAGGTACCTTTTAAGCGAATAGGAGGCAACCCGCCTCTACCACCCTCCCAGGAAGTGCGTTCCAGACCGTCACCACCCTCTGGGTAAAAAAGGTTTTCCTCAAATTCCCCTTAAACGAGCTGCCCCTCACCTTGAACTTGTGCCCCCTTGTAATTGACTCTTCAACTAAGGGGAACAGCTGCTCCCTATCCACGCCCCTCAATCTCGATCAGATTGTCCCTCAGTCTTCTCTGCTCCAATTAAAACAACCCAAGCCTATCCAACCTCTCTTTATAACTTAAATGATCCATCCCAGGCAACATCCTGGTGAATCTCCTCTGCACCCCCTCCAGTGCAATCACATCCTTTCTATGTGGCGACCAGAATTGCACACAGTGCTCCAGCCGTGGCCTCACCAAAGTTCTATATAACTCAACAGGACGTCCCTGCTTTTGTAATCTATGCTTTAATTGATAAAGGCACGTGTCCCATATGCCTTTTTCACCATCCTATTAACCTGCCCTTCTGCCTTCAGAGATCTATGGCCAAGGTTCCTTTGTTCCTCGAAACTTCCCAGTGTCAGGCCATTCATTGAATACTTCCTTGTCACATTACTCCTTCCAAAGTGTAACAACTCACACTTTTCAGGTTTAAATTCCATTTGCCACTTTTCTGCCCATTTGACCATCTCGTCTATACCTTCCTGTAACCCAAGACACTCCACCTCACTGTTAACCACCCGGCCAATCTTTGTGTCATTCGCAAACTTACTGATCCTGCCCCTCAAATAGTCATCTATGTCGTTTATATAAATGGTAAATAATAAAGGACCCCAGCACAGATCCCTGTGGGACGCCACTGGACACTGGCTTCCAGTCACTAAAGCAGCCGCCTGTCATCACCCTCTATCTAGGTGGTAAGGATGGCGGATTTTGAAGGTGTACTAGAAGAAGCCTTCGCAGGTTGCTGCGGTGCATCTTGTAGATGATACACGCCACTGTGCGCTAATGGTGGAGGGAATGGATGGGGTGCCAATCGAGTGGGGTGCTTTGCCCTGGATGGTGCCAAGCTTTGAATGTTATTGGAGCTGCACTCATCCAGGCAAGCAGAGAATATTCAATCACGCCCTTGACTTGTGCCTTGTTGACGGTGGGCAGGTTTTGGGGAGCCAGAAGGAGAGTTGCTCGAATGTGCTGAATATGGTGCATTTATCAACGAACACCCCCACTTCTAACCTTATGATTGAGGGAAGGTTATTGATGAAGCAGCTGAATGTAATTGGGCCTAGGACCAGCCAAGAGTGTTTCCCCAGATTCCCATTGACTCCAATTTTGCTAGGGTTCCTTGATGGCACTCGTTCAAATGCTGCCTTGATGTCAACGGCTGTCACTCTAAACTCTGAAATTCAGCTCTTTATGTTTAAGCTAAGGCTGTGATGAAGTCACGAGCTGAATGATCCTGGCAGAACCCAAGTTGAGCATCAATGAGCAGGTTATTGATAAGGAAGTGCTGCTTGATAGCACTATTGATGACTTTTTCCATCACTTTGCTGATGATTTGAGTGCAGACTGATAGGGCGGTAACGGCAGCACAATGGTAGCACTGCTGCCTCACAGTGCCAGGGATCCAGGTTCAATTCCAACCATGGGTGACTGTGTCGAGTTTGCACGTTCTCCCCTTGTCTGCGTGGGTTTCCTCCGGTTGCTCTGGTTTCATCCCACGGTCCAAAGATGTGCGGTTTAGGTGGATTGGCCAAGCTAAATTGTCCCTTAGAGTCCTAAGCTGTGCAGGTTGGGTGGGATTACGGGGATAGGGTGGGGGACTGGGCCTCGGTAGGGTGCTCTTTCAGAGGGCCGGTGCTGACTCGATGGGCCGAATGGCCTCCTTCTGCACAGTAGGAATTCTATGGTAATTGGTCTGCTTGTATTTGTCCTGTTTTTGTGTAAAGCTCTCCGTTGGCTGGAGTTATAGATAGCACAATGGAAGATGGTTGTGGTTGTTCGAGGCTAATCATTTCAGCTCCAGGCCATCACAGGGGGAGTTCCTCAGGCCTAAGGCCCAATCATCTTCAAATGCCTCATTAATGACCTTCCTTTCAGCATTGCGACATTCAAATGAATCTTAAGCAGAACATTTATTTGGAATTCTTAGGAGTAATCAGTGTACGGTGTACCTTAACCTCAAATGTTCTTCTTCCTTATGGGAGCATCATTTTTGAGCAGTGTGTGTTAATTTGACCAAATGTACAACCATACTGTTGCCACTAGCAGGTATAGTACTGTTCCTTCCTCTCCACCTTCCATTTTGAAACGATTCAATGTCCGCTGGTGCCAGGCTCATCTCCTGTTCATTTGTAATGGCTATAAAATTAAGCTATAAAATTAAGCTCCGCTACTTCCCCATGTTTATTACCCTAATCCCTTCTCAGCTTCCAGTAACAAAAGCAGGAGGGAGAAAAGTGCACCTGGTGCCAATGGCATGTCATCAAAATCAACACAGGCTCTTGTAATGATCACACATTCCTCGGAAGAAAGAAAACAGAACACTATAGAAACTTTGAAGGAAAGCAGGTACTTTGAATGTTAACTCTTGCATGAATCAGGAGGGCGTTGGGTACCCCTGAATGGACTCATTCCTTTATGGATTGTGCCCATCCTGTGTGACTGACTGACTATAAGCAGAAAAAACAATATCATTTGGTAGTTCAGTTGCCTGGGAGAGGTTATGGTGAGTCAAAGGATGCAATGGTCGAGTTAAAAACTTAAAGAGAGAAACTCCCAGTCTACGGCTGAGTTAGTTATGACATCCACCCTGTAATTACTCTGGCACCTTAGGGAGGGGAAATAATGACTGCAGAAAAGAATGACTGCAGAAAAGAAAAATGTTTAAAACCTTATATTTAAACTCCATCGTAATTAACTGACAAACATCATGGGCACAACCTACACCAGAAGTATTGCATAATTGTTTTCAGAGCTTAGTTTTAAATGATTCAGATAATAAAGGGTAACTAATCACCAAAATTATGGTTGATTAGAGAGGGTAAATAGTGAAACATTGTTTACTGACATACCGACCAGGGGAAACAATGGAGCATGGAGAGGATTACAACTAGAAGAGCAAGGTGAGAAGTTTAGAATCCCCCCCCACCCCAAGGATTATTTGACCAATTAGAACATGGAATGCTTTAACATGAATGGTTAGCCAACATTATTTAACAAGGAAATTCCTGCTGAAAAGGAATATAAAAAGGGTAAGAAAGAATCTTCAAATATTGTTGCGTTCATGCTTCAGGATGTCCCCAAGTTTTATCATGGCCAATTAAATATTTTGTGAGTGCAGAAACTACTGGAGCCTAAAAACGGTGCAGTCAATGTGCGCAATGCAAAATCCCACGAAGACCGCTGAAACAAATAATCAGACTTTCGCGGTTTGGATTAAAGGAGAACCCCTTACTCTTTTCTCTGAATAGTGGCATGGGATCTTTTAGAAGAGGTTTTAAAAGTTCGTCTTAAAAAGTGGCAGCACCCCCCCCGCAATATTGCACTGAAGTCGCAGTCTAGATTACATGTTCAATTTTCTGCATTCGGATTTAAACCAGTGAGCCACAAGAATTCTACAATTATTCCAAGGTTTGCCGCTGTGAATCACCCGATAGTGGAGTTCCTCACCAGCTCGGTAATCAGAATGGATATCAATGCCTCTGCTGTCACACAAGACCGATTTAGGGCGCGATCTAATGGAAACGTTTCCAAGTGTCATCTGTGGGTGGGAATTGCTGGGAGTTACCCACCAGCTCTGTCGGCAAGTTCCCCACCGCTTTCTAATCACACTTAGTCATTTTTTCGGGCTCTGGGAAGTTGCTCTCTGGTCAAGCCCACACTTAAAAAAATTTTTTTTTAAATTCTCCTTTTTCACATTTTCTCCCACATTTACATCCATCAACAATAAACAATAATCAGCAAGATATGTCAGTCCCCATAATAACAACGATCCCATCTACCCACCAACCCCCAACCCGCATGTTTACATAAACAAATGACAAAAAGGAATCAGGGATTACCCGTAGTCACCCTTAATCTTACACAGCTCCCCCTCCCCCACCCCACCGCAGGTCTCCAGGCTGTTCTGCCAGGCTCCGATGGCCGCAGCCCCTCCCCCCACCTCACTCCCGTTCACTGGCCGGCTTAAACCAGCCAGCGTGGAGGCCCCCGCCCGGGTCCCTTTCCCACTTGCCTGGCCCTAGGAAAGCCCAAAGATCCCCTTTTAGCACACATACCCTGCATATCCACCTACACCCCAAAGAACTCTCATTTCGAGTGAAAGTCCCGTCCCTTCCCTTGTCCAAGTATATACCACATTGGCTCCTTTAATCTCTACACCGGCACGCAGTGATACAAAAAAAGAAGAAAATACAGTCATGAGGTTACATCGGCACATGGCTATTCCTCAATTTGTCAGTTCTGCCACAGTCCTTCTGCCTTCGCAAACTCCTCCGCTGCTTCCGCCGTTCCAAAATAAAAGTCCCTGAGCTTGTAAGTCACCCTCAGCTTCGCTGGATATACAATGCCGCACCGCACCTTGCTAATGTACAGTGCCCTCTTCACCCGGTTGAAGGCAGCCCGCCTCCTTGCCAGCTCCACCGTAAAGTCCTGGTATACACGTATACCAGCTCCAGCCCACTGCACCACCAGCTTCTGCTTGGCCCAGCTCAGGACCTTCTCCTTCACCCTGTACCTACGGAAGCACAGAGTCACTGCCCTTGGCGGCTCACTCGCCTTTGGTATAGGCCTCCACGACCGATGAGCTCGATCCAGTTCATATCGGGAGGGATCCTCCCCCAATAATTTTGCCAGCATCGCGGCAAAGTACTCAGTCGGCTTCGGTCCTTCACCTCCTTCGGGCAGCCCCACAATCCTCAAATTCTGTCGCCTGGATCTGTTTTCCAGGTCTTCCATTATTCCTCGCAGATCCTTGTTAGTATCCATCACCTTCCGCATCTCTTTCCCCATCGAGGCAAGTTGATCACCGTGCTGCAATAACATCTCCTCCACTTCCTTCAGCGCCTCCCCTTGCTCTCGCACCTCCGCCACTGCGCTCGCCACCTCCGTCCTCACCGGGGAAACCGCCTCCTCCACTAGCACACTCAAAACCTCCCTCATCTCCTTCCTCACCGTCTCCATGCATTTCACAATCTGCGCCAACTGCTTTTCAAATTCCGCAGCCATCACCTTAGTTATTTCTTCAGCCGTAAGCAGTGCGGTCTTCCCTAGTGCTCCAGCCTCCATTTTTCCTGGTGACCCCGCGGTGACCTTTCCACTCCCCGACGGACCACCAGCTGTTTTTTTTCCGGCCGTTTTCTTGCTCACCCTCGACATTTTTCTTTGTTCCTTTTTTCCTCCTGTGTCTTCACTGTGCCTTCTCCCGCCTCCGCGGACCCTGGGACCGGGCTTAAAGCCCCGAAAATGCCGTTACCGAACGGGAGCCCTCCCTTGTGCGGCCGCCTCGCGCCCGCCGTCACCGGAAGTTCGGTCAAGTCCACACTTAGAAATACTTTCATCACTGGGAAGCTGATCGCTTGCTAAATTAGCTCCTCAGACATCGGGTCACCATTTTGAAAGGGTGCGCCGATCTTTCATGTGGGTCCCCCCCACCTCACTCATGGGAATGTCACCCCCGCACACATTGCCCAAGTGATGACACCCCGCTATGGGGTTGCTGAGGGTCCCCCTTTTCAAGACTTCCCATGCTCCCTTTCACTCCCCACCTTCCAGGTCCCCCGCCCTTCACCCCCTCCAAAGTTCCAGAGGCCCCTTCATACCAGCACTGCATCCCTCAACCTTCTCCACCCGCCTTTTATCAGCACAGCACCGCTCAGGCCCTGACTGTGGGCAATGCCACCCTGGGAGTGCTCCTGCCGGCTTTGCAGTGTCACCTGGTACCACAGCAGTGCCAGGATGGCCACATTCCGGGAGAGGGACTGGGGGTCACCCTGCCGTATCTCTGACCACTCGGGGGGGCCTCCGATGGGCCGGGAGACCCCCCCCCCCCCCCCCAGTGGCGTGACGCCCGGACCATTTGTGTGGGCTAGTATTAATTGGCGCCCGTTTCACTGCTCGCTGGGGAGCCAGTTAGATCACAACAAGCCGTTAGATGGGGGTCCTTCCGTTAATGGGATGGAGATTGGCCTTAAATCGGTAATTATTGATTTCTCACCACCACGCTGTGGCAGGATCCGGAACTCGGCAACAGGAATGGGACGGTTAGATTGGAAACCGATGGGCACCTGGCACGGTTCCCAATTTCGGACTCTCCCGCGATCTAACCGGCTCACTCGGATTTGCGCCCGGCGCAAAGCGGCCATTAGATCGCACCTCAGTCTCAGTGAAAGCCGTAATTACATTCATTGGGCTGTAAAACCTTGGATTGCATGGGGCTCAGCAGCAAGAGATGAGTTTTCTTTGCAGTATTTCCACAAGGTAGCTGACTATGACAAGCCAGGGTGAAATTTCCAGAGAACCTGTTTTTCTCGTTTTTTGTAACCAATTGTCTGCTCCAGCATCCATACAAAACTAGGGAACTGAATGATGATAGATGAAGAGTGCTTTACAACACTTAGGTAATGAACACTCTTCTCCATCTACATATTTAAAATTTTGCATAGTGCACGCACACCTGTAATTATCACACTCCACTCTTTGCCCAGCAGGTTCTGCTGCCAGTTTTAAACCAGCACATCCTCTGACTCACTGCAATCAATGCCACCAGAGATGTTATTGTAAAATTGGATATTCCATAGCTGAACTTTCTGCATTATTTGCGTAATGTAAAATGCAATCTACAAAGAGAAAATAGAATTCTGGTTCCATTATTACCATCTCAAAAATACTTTTTGCATATTGAATTATTACAGCTTGAGTGGTAACAGCCGTACATGAGCAGGTAAAAGCTTTCCTTCCAGTGAACGAATATGCAAAATGCAATAATTGTCAATGGGGTTAATGGTAGTAGTACAAACTGACAGAAAAATTAAGAAAGTGAAAAGTAGTTTCACTGAGTACATAAAGGTCATTAATGGAATAGTGTAACCCAGTTTTATATGTTATAAAGGTTAATATAAAACTGTTCAGTGTCTCATTATAGCTAGACTGAAATACACTGTTGGCATTATTAAGTGCATCAGTACTGAAATGCCATGGCTGACTTTAACCTCCGGAGGCTGGCTACAAAACAATGACTATTGTCCATGGTGAGACAAACTTACTTACTACACAAAGACATTAGACTTACTACCATCTGTATGACGGTGCTACTGTGGGAAGTTATAACAGAACATTTTTAATCTGTGAACACTTGATTTTTTTCCCCCCCCTTAGTTAAAGGTCATTTTCTGTCATTCCACTAGCTGTGATAGTTTCTCCGATTCACCAGAATGCTTGTCAAAACATGACAGGACACGGGCAATTTTCAAATGACTGTCTTGTTTTGGGATGGAGAGAGCAGAACAATGAATGCAACTGTTAAAAATCAAAAAGCAGAAGCCTTTTATGTACATAATTTTAATAATTTTCTTGATATTTGTGAAATGCTTAAGGTCCCAGGGTTTTGTCAAAAGCAAAACCTTCTGGACAGCACGGTGACGCAGTGGTTAGCACTGGCACTGCGGCGCTGAGGACCCGGGTTCGATCCCGGTCCCCTGTCCGTGTGGAGCTTGCACATTCTCCTTGTGTCTGCGTGGGTTTCACCCCCACAACCCAAAGATGTTTGCTGCTGCCAGCAGTGCTGGTGAGAGCTCCAAGGCCTCTGCTGAACAACCCATGGAGAAGATGCTGAAAACTTGAACAAAGCAGCATAAAGGAGATTACTTGGTGTGGGTTTATTGATTGTGCCGATGCAAATCAGGATGCAAAGCTCATGTGTGTTATACACAGGGCAGCACTGGCAAATTAAAGATTAAAACCCTTAAAACTTCAAAGGCATTTGAAGACTAAGCATGGCGAGTTCGAGGACAAGCCTCTTTATTTTCAATGGGTGCAGTGAGATCTTAAATCATCAGCTGAAGTCCTTATCAGAAATGGAACATTGAATAACAAAGCAACTGAGATGGTGAGGACCAAGCAGGCTCACCTGTCACATTAAAGGTAAGTGAAAATGGTGGCTCGCGAAGGTCGGCCAGGTTAAAAAGGTAAAAATAGGTCCTGGGGAAAAAGGTTTGGAAAACATTGTTGTAGATGGTACACACTGCTGCCACTGTGCGTCGGCGGTGGAGGAAGTGGACTTTGAAGGTGGTGGATGAGATGCTGATCAAGTGAAACCTGCCAATCTTCCCGAGTGTTGTTGAAGCTGCACTCATCCAGGAAAGTGGGGAGTATTCCATCACACTCCTAACTTGTGCCTCATCAGGCGGTGAGTTACTTCCCCTAGAATTCCCAGCATCTGACCTGCTTTTTAGCCACAGTATTTATATGGCTAGTTCAGTTTCTGATCAGTGGTAACTCCCAGGATGTTGATAGTGGGGGATTAAGTGATGGTAATGCCATTGAATGTCAAGGGGAGAAGGGTTACATTCTCTCATGTTGCAGATGGTCATTGTCTGGGAGTTGTGAGACACAGCCACTCATTAGCCAAAGCCTGGATATTACCCAGATCTTGCTACATATAGACATGGACAGCTTCTGTATTGCAGGAGTTGTGAATGGTGCTGAACACTGTCCAATCATCTGCGAACATTCCCACTTCTGACCTTATGATGGAGAGGAGGTCATTAATGAAGCAGCTGAGGATGGTTGGGCCAAGGGCATCAACCTGAGGCATGCCTTTGCTAGGGTTCCTTGATGCCATACTCAGTCAAATATTGAACCTGGGGGGGATCCCCTGGCTTGGTGGTAATGGAAGGGTGGGGAATATGCTGAATCAAGAGTTACAGATTGTGGGTTCATGGCCCACAGCACCTCATGGTAGCCCAATTTTGAGTTGCTGGATCGATTCAAAATCTATACCATTTTGCTCGGTGGTAATGCCACACAAGACGACGGAGGGTGTTCTCAATGTGAAGACAGGCCTTCACCTCCACAAGGACTGTGTGGTGGTCAATCCTACCAATACTGTCATGAACAGGTGCATCTGCAACATGCAGTTTGATGATGACAAAGTCAAGTAGGTTTTTCCCTCTTGTTGGTTTCCTCACCACCAGCTGTAGACCCAGTCTAGGAGCTACCTCCTTTAGGAATCGGCGAGCTTGGTCAATAATCTAAGAACCAAGAGTCATTTCAAAGCTACAGAAGCCCTCTCATTAAGATCCAAATCAAACTGCAGTGCAGGATAAGAAGCTACATTTGAGTGAAATGCAATAACATATCATTTTTAAGAATATACACCTCACTGAATTTCATATGTAGATGGTTACACGTCAGCATGGAACTTTACAGTTTTGTTGGCAGAAAATGAGTTCATATTTCTACTGTTATTACACCCACGGAAAATCTGTGGTGCATGGAGATTGAATGAGAGCAGAATAGGGTTTAACACTCCACTGGGGAATGGTCTGTGAAGATGGATTTTGTTTTTTTAGCTTGCAAAGGTTTCATAAGTAAACAAGGGAAGGTTATCAAATTTTATTTGATCCCATAAGTGGGGGCAACAGGAAAGGTTTTCAATTTTCAAAAGAAGAACGAGAATAATGGAAGCTGGGAAAAAGCATTTTAGAGTTAATGGGGAGAGCTTAGGGGTTGGCTGTGTGAAGACGATGGCCTGAAAACAGCTCCGGATTGGGAGAAGGTGAAGTTTGAATCAACCACCCAGTCAAGCCAGAAAAATCTTGGGTCGCAAAAAGCAGTCTTGTTCTGAAGTCTTGAATTTCCACAGCAGAGTTGAAGTGTGTTTGAGAGGTTGGGTGATGGGCCTTTTTTAAAGCTACAGCAATTTCCCTTGTGTAATATTACTGGGTTTTAATAGTTAAACATCTATAAGGGAGTACAGCCCGCAAGGTGGGTCTGACTGAGTAAGGGGGAATGTTTCGGAAAATTATTTTAAAATGTGTAACTATAAACTTGCGTGCTTACATTTTCTTTTCTTCTGGTTATTAAACTTTTCTTTAAAATAAATTTAGAGTACCCAACTCTTTTTTTCCAATTTAGGAGCAATTTAGCGCAGCCAATCCACCTACCCTGCACATCTTTTTGGTTTGTGGGGGTGAGACCCATGCAGATACAGGGAGAATGTGCAAACTCCACACGGACAATGACCCGGCTCCGGGGTCAAACCCGGGTCCGAACAGGCGCCAGAATGTGGCGACTAGGGGCTTTTCACAGTAATTTCATAGCAGTGTTAATGTAAGCCTACTTGTGACACTAATAATAAAGATTATTATAAGGGAAGAAAGAAAACTGTTAGTCTTACTTCAGTAGTAATAATTAATAATCTTTATTGTCACAAGTAAACTTACATTAACACTGCAATGAAGTTACTGTGAAAAGCCCCTAGTCGCCACACTCCGGCGCCTGTTTGGGTACATGGAGGGAGAATTCAGAATGTCCAATTCACCTAACAGCACGTCTTTTGGGACTTGTGGGAGGAAACCGGAGCACCCGGAGGAAACCCACGCAGACACGGGGAGTACGTGCATACTCCGCACAGACAGTGACCCAAGCCGGGAATCGAACCTGGAACCTTGGCGCTGTGAAGCCACAGTTCAAGCCACTATGCTCTCGTGCAGGGAAAGAGCTAGAATTTATACAAAAGGATGTGATAAATAGACCGTTGGATAATAATGAACTGATTGGACGTAGTCAGAGTTTATGAATGGGATATCATGTTTGATGAACCTGTTGGAGTGTTTTGAGAATGTTACTAACACAATTGATGAAGGTGTGTTGGTGAAAGGTAATTTATTGACATGGTTTAAGGATTGGTTAAAAGACGGAAAAGGGGAGAGTAGGAATAAATGTGTCATTCCCACGTGGGCAGACTGAGACTGCAAGGATAAGTACTTGGGTCCCAGCTGTTCACAATATATTTCAATGATTTGGATTTAGGAACCAAATGGAATATTTCCAAGTTCACAGATGAGACAAAAGCTAGGTGGTAACACGTGTTGTGAGGAAGATGCAAAGTGACTTCGCGGTGGGTTGGAGAGGTTTAAGTGAGTGGGCAGGAACATGGCAGATGGAATATAATGTGGAAAAATATAAGGTTATCCACTTCGGTAGAAGCAACAGATGTGCAGAGTATTTCTTAAATGGTAAGAGATTAGAAAGTGTCGCTGTACAAAGGGACCTGGGTGTCCTCATCAATAAGTCACTGAAAGCTAACATGCAGGTGCAGCAAGCAGTTAGAAAGACTAATGGCCTTTGTCGCAAGAGGATTTGAGTACAGGAGTGTTGCTTCAATTGAATAGAATCTTAGTTAGACCGTACCTGGAATAGTGTGCGCCGTTTTGGTCCCCTTATCTTAGGGAGGATATTACTGCCATAGAGGAGTGCAACAAAGGTGCACCAGACTTGTCCCTGAGTTAGAGGGACTGTCCTAAGAAAGAATGGGCAAACTGGGCCTGTATTCGCTCAAGTTTCAAAGAATGATAGGTAATCTTACTGAAACCTACAAAATACTTTAAAAGGGATAGACAAGGTAGATGCAGATTAGGTGTTCCCCCTGGTTGGGAAGTCTAGAGCCAGGGGACACAATTTCAATGAGGGGCGGTGGGGCACTTAGACTGAGATGAGAAGAAATCTTTTGATTTAGAGGGTTGTGAATCTAGGAATTCTCTATCCCAGAGGACTGTGGAAGCGAGGCGCAGTAATTGAATAAGTTTAATGCAGAGATTGGCAAATTTCTGAATACCAATGACAAAGAGACATGGGGATAGTGCGAGAAGAAGGCATTTAAAGTGGTTAATCAGCTATGATGATAATGACAGAGCAGGCTTGATGGGCTGAATGGTTCACTCCTGCTCCTATCAGGGAAGGCAGGCAGCCTGAACATCAGGGTGACGATTGCCAGCATATTGTTGAAGGTTTTGTGGTATCTGAAATCCCCCACACAACAATGGAATGGGGGCCTGGGCCAGGTGTCTCAGGTGAACAGAAGGAGGAACAAAATGAACCATGAACTTCTTCAACTGGTTTTCAAAGATGAGGATAGACAGGCGGGTCAGAAAAGTTGGGTCGTGGTAAAGAAGAGGGTTCAGTGGTAATGTCATTGGACGAGTAATCCTGAGGCCCAGGCTAACGTTCTGGAGGCAGGAGTTCAAATCCCCACAACGGTTGGTGGAATTTATATTTAGTTAATTCCATATGAAATTGAAAAATGCTCCCAGTAACCGTGAACATGAAGCTATAATTGGTTATCATATTTGCTTCAGCAATGTCCTTATGGGAAAGAATGGCAGATTTCCTTCCTTACTTGATCTGGCCTACATGTGACTCCAGATGCACAGCAATGTGATCGACCCTTAACAGCCTTCTGAAATGGCATACCAAGCCATGGAGTTCAACAGTAATTAGGGATGGGTCACAAATGCTTTACCAGCGACACCCACATACTGTGAAAGAATAAAAATACACCCTGTTGGCTGACCCTGCCAACTTGGTCTTCTGTACAGGTCATGGTTTACATTCAGTTTCACCTCCAGTCTCTAATTGAGCCTGGGAGAATATTCTACCAGGGTAAACCTGAATTGCATTGCTCTGCTTCCCAGTGCGCTGTGCCACAATGCCACCCACTGGATTACACATTATAATGAATGACGTGAAGGAGTGAAAGTGATTCACACCTGGATTCATTCCAAGTTGTGCAAAAAAAAAAGGTCAAACTCATTACAATAATGTGTAATGTGTTACGGTTTTCAAAATTCACTTGGTTACGTGCTCAAAGATTTAACTATTTAGATATTAATCACGTGGTAATCGACCTATCCTGACTCCAAATCCAAAAGATATAAACAAGTCATGTGGTTCAGCAACAGACAGCCTGGTCACTACCCTGGATGTCGCAGCATTTTAGGAGGACCCCATGCTATGACTGAGGGGCAGTAGCTGCCAGATGGGCCAATGAGCAAGTTGCCTGTGTCAATCCTTGCAAGAACTGCGTGGTGTCACATTTGGTGTTATATTCAAGGTTCAGTAAATAAATTTGTCCTGGGATTTCAGTTATGGCCTCTCCCTAAGTGAAAATTGATTTGAAACTTCAACAAAGTGCACAAGTGCTCGACAGCCCAAGTAGAAATGCTGGGATCCAACGCTGCAGTTATTGCTTGCTGCAACAACAAATTTGAGTTTGTAACACAAAGGAAACCTCAAGCCTTGTACAAATTGTGAATCAAATTCATGTAGCTGTTTTTATATTATTAACGCAAGCATTAACAGTGCAACAAGTTGGTAAACTAGATTTCACAACACTGCCAACTATGATAACCAATCAGTACTGACTGCCCTTAATTTCTTGATCAAGAATTGCAGAGGTATCAATGAGAAAATGAAAAGCAAGGATCATTCTAATCTTTTAACATGGTGACTCTGTTCTGCATTTACCAAATGATCGAGGTATGGGAATGGGGATATGGTAGCATAGTAGTTAAATTACTGGACTAATAATCCAGAGGACTGGATTAGTGATCCAGAGATACGAGTTCAAATCCAATCCCCTCCCACCCCTGGCAGCTTTGGAGCTTAAATTTAATTAACTAATAAATCAGGGGGCAGCACGGGACAGTGGTTAGCACTGTTGTCTATGGCGCTGAGGACCCGGGTTCGATCTCAGCTCCGGGTCATTGTCCTTGTCGGGTATGCACATTTTCCCTGTGTCTGCGTGGGTCCCACCTCCACAACCCAAAGACGTGCAGGGTTGGATTGGATTGGAATTGTTTATTGTCACGTGTACCGAGGTACAGTGAAAAGTATTTTTCTGCGAGCAGCTCGACAGATCATTAAGTACATGGGAAGAAAAGGGAAGAAAAGAAAATACATAATAGGGCAACACAACATATACAATGTAACTACATGCGAACATAAGAACTAGGAGCAGGAGTAGGCCATCTGGCCCCTCGAGCCTGCTCCACCATTCAATGAGATCATGGCTGATCTTTTGTGGACTCAGCTCCACTTTCCGGCCTGAACACCATAACCCTTAATTCCTTTATTCTTCAAAAAACCATCTATCTTTATCTTAAAAACATTTAATGAAGGAGCCTCTACTGCTTCACTGGGCAAGGAATTCCATAGATTCACAACCCTTTGGGTAAAGAAGTTTCTCCTAAACTCAGTCCTAAATCTTCCCCTTATTTTGAGGCTATGTCCCCTAGTTCTGCTTTCACCCGCCAGTGGAAACAATCTGCCCGCATCTATCCTATCTATTCCCTTCATAATTTTATATGTTTCTATAAGATCCCCCTCATCCTTCTAAATTCCAACGAGTACAGTCCCAGTCTACTCAACCTCTCCTTGTAATCCAACCCTTTCAGCTCTGGGATTAACCTAGTGAATCTCCTCTGCACACCCACCAGCGCCAGTACGTCCTTTTTCAAGTAAGGAGACCAAAACTGAACACAATACTCCAGGTGTGGCCTCACTAACACCTTATACAATTGCAGCATAACCTCCCTAGTCTTAAACTCCATCCCTATAGCAATGAAGGACAAAATTCCATTTGCCTTCTTAATCACCTGTTGCACCTGTAAACCAACTTTTTGTGACTCATGCACTAGCACACCCAGGTCTCTCTGCACAGCAGCATGTTTTAATATTTTATCATTTAAATAATAATCCCTTTTGCTGTTATTCCTACCAAAATGGATAACCTCACATTTGTCAAAATTGTATTCCATCTGCCAGACCCTAGCCCATTCACTTAGCCTATCCAAATCCCTCTGCAGACTTCCAGTATCCTCTGCACTTTTTGCTTTACCACTTATCTTAGTGTCGTCTGCAAACTTGGACACATTGCCCTTGGTCCCCAACTCCAAATCATCTATGTAAATTGTGAACAATTGTGGGCCCAACACTGATCCCTGAGGGACACCACTAGCTACAGATTGCCAACCAGAGAAACACCTATTAATCCCCACTCTTTGCTTTCTATTAATTAACCAATCCTCTATCCATGCTACTACTTTCCCCTTAATGCCATGCATCTTTATCTTATGCAGTAACCTTTTGTGTGGCACCTTGTCAAAGGCTTTCTGGAAATCCAGATATACCACATCCATTGGCTCCCCGTTATCTACCGCACCTGGTAATGTCCTCAATAAATTCCACTAAATTAGTTAGGCACGACCTGCCCTTTATGAACCCATGCTGCGTCTGCCCAATGGGACAATTTCCATCCAAATGCCTCGCTATTTCTTCTTTGATGATAGATTCCAGCATCTTCCCTACTACCGAAGTTAAGCTAACTGGCCTATAATTACCCGCTTTCTGCCTACCTCCTTTTTTAAACAGTGGTGTCACGTTTGCTAATTTCCAATCCGCCGGGACCACCCCAGACTCTAGTGAATTTTGGTAAATTATCGCTCGTGCATTTGCAATTTCCCTAGCCATCTCTTTTAGCACTCTGGGATGCATTCCATCAGGGCCAGGAGACTTGTCTACCTTTAGCCCCCATTAGCTTGCCCATCACTACCTCCTTAGTGATAACAATCTTCTCAAGGTCCTCACCTGTCATAGCCTCATTTCCGTCAGTCACTGGCATGTTATTTGTGTCTTCCACTGTGAAGACCGACCCAAAAAAACCTGTTCAGTTCCTCAGCCATTTCCTCATCTCCCATTATTAAATCTCCCTTCTCATCCGCTGAAGGACCAATATTTACCTTAGCCACTCTTTTTTTGTTTTATATATTTGTAGAAATAAGCACTGGCATCGGATGAAGCCTACAGGGTGTAGTGTTAATGAGGTCTGTCCATAAGAGGGTCATTTAGGAGTCTGGTGACAGTGGGGAAGAAACTGTTTTTGAGTCTGTTTGAGTGTTCTCAGACTTCTGCATCTCCTGCCCGATGGAAGAAGTTGTAAGAGTGAGTAAGCCGGGTGGGAGGAGTCTTTGATTATGCTGCCCGCTTTCCCCAGGCAGCGGGGGTGTAGATGGAGTCAATGGATGGGAGGCAGGTTTGTGTGATGGACTGGTCGGTGTTCACGACTCTCTGAAGTTTCTTGCGGTCCTGGGCCGGGCAGTTGCCATACCAGGCTGTGATGCAGCCTGATAGGATGCTTTCTATGGTGCATCTGCAAAAGTTGGTAAGGTTTATGTGGACATGCCGAATTTCCTTAGTTTCCTGAGGAAGTATAGGCGCTGTTGTGCTTTCTTGGTGGACCACGACAGATTTTTGGAGTTGTGCACCCCTAGGAATTTGAAACTGCTAACCATCTCCACCTCGGCCCCGTTGATGCTGACAGGGATGTGTACAGTACTTTGCTTCCTGAAGTCAATGACCAGCTCTTTAGTTTTGCTGGCATTGAGGGAGAGATTGTTGTCGCTACACCACTCCACTAGGTTCTCTATCTCCCGCCTGTATTCTGACTCATCGTTATTCGAGATCCAGCCCACTATGGTCGTATCGTCAGCAAATTTGTAGATGGAGTTGGAACCAAGTTTTGCCACGCAGTCGTGCGTGTACAGGGAGTAGAGTAGGGGGCTAGGTACGCAGCCTTGCGGGGCACCGGTGTTGAGGACTATTGTGGAGGAGGTGTTGTTCATTCATACTGATTGTGATCTGATCGTCAGAAAATTGAGGATCCAGTTGCAGAGTGGGGAGCCAAGTCCTAGGTTTTAGAGCTTTGATAGGAGCTTGGCTGGGATTATGGTGTTGAAGGTGGAGTTGTAGTCAATAAATAGGAGTCTGATGTAGGAGTCCTTGTTTTCGAGATGCTCTAGGGATGAGTGTCGGGCCAGGGAAATGGCGTCTGATGTGGACTGGTTGCAACGGTATGCAAATTGCAGTGATCAAGGCACTCTGGGAGTATGGAGGTGATGCGCTTCATGATCAACCTCTCAAAGCACTTCAGTACGACTGAAGTCAGGGCCACCAGACGGTAGTCATTGAGGCACATTGCCTGGTTCTTCTTTGGTACCGGTATGATGGTGGTCTTCTTGAACCACCATGGTGGGGACCTCAGAGTGGAGTAGGGTCAGACTAAAGATGTCCGCGAATATCTCTGCCAGCTGGTCCACGCAGGCTCCGAGTGCACGACCAGGGATCCCGTCCGGGCCCGTCGCCTTCCGAGGGTTCACTTTCAGTAAGGCCGATCTGACTTCGGAAGCTGTGATGGTGGGTATGGGTGAATTATGGGCTGCTGGGGCACTCTCCAGCGGATTGTTGGTTACCTGCTCGAACCGGGCATAGAATGCATTGAGTTCATCGGGGAGCTGCTGCCAGAGATACTGTTCGGCTTCGCTTTGTAGCCCGTTTTGTTGCTTAGTCCTTGCCACAACCGCCGAGAGTCTGTCTGTGACTCTAGCTTGGTTTGATATTCTCTCTTGGCATTATGGATGGCTTTGCGGAGGTCATACCTGGATTTCTTGTATAGGTCAGGGTCGTCTGCCTTGAACGCCTCAGAACTGCCCTTCAGTAGGGAGTCAATCTTGCGATTGAGCCATGGGGCGACATTCTCCGACCCCCCACCGGGTCGGAGAATCGCCGGGGGCTGGCGTGAATCCCGCCCCCCGCCGGTTGCCGAAGTCCGGCACTGGAGATTCGGCGGGGGCGGGAATTGCGCCGCGCCGGTTGGCGGGCCCCCCCGCTCGATTCTCCGACCCAGATGAGCCGAAGTCCTGCTGATAAATTGCCTGTCCCGCCGGCGTAAATTGAACCACCTACCTTACCGGCGGGACAAGGCGGTGCGGGCGGGAGGGCTCCGGGGTCCTGGGGGGGGGGGGGGGGGGGGGGGGGGGGCGGGGCGATCTGGCCCCGGGGGGTGCCCCCACGGTGGCCTGGCCCGCGACCGGGGCCCACCGATCCGCGGGCAGGCCTGTGCCGTGGGGGCACTCTTTCCCTTCCGCCTCCGCCACGGTCTCCACCATGGCGGAGGCGGAAGAGACGCCCTCCACTGCGCATGCGTGGGAAACTGTCAGCGGCCGCTGACGCTCCCGCGCATGCGCCGCCCCGAGATGTCATTTCCGCGCCAGCTGGCGGGGCACCAAAGGCCTTTTCCGCCAGCTGGCGGGGCGGAAATTCCTCCGGCGTCGGCCTAGCCCCTCAATGTTGGGGCTCGGCCACCAAAGATGCGGAGCATTCCGCACCTTTGGGGCGGCGCGATGCCCGTATGATTTGCGCCGTTTTGGGCGCCAGTCGGCGGACATCGCGCCGTTTCCGGAGAATTCCGCCCATGGTTTCCGGTTGGGGAACGCACGTACTGCTTTCTTTGGCACGCAGTCGTCCACACATTTGCTGATGAAGTCTGTGACGGTGGTGGCATACTTATTTAAGTTGGTCGCTGAGTTCTTTTTTAAAAAAAAAAATATCTTTATTCAAATTTTCAACAGGTTTTCAACAAACCTCCCCCTCCCACAGAAAAAACAGACAAGAACATAAGAACACAACCCGCAAGAATTATACACAGAATTTCCCCAAACTACCATAACCCCCCCATATAATAAAAACACAAATAGGGAAACACCCCACCCTAACCCAAACATCACCCCAAAAGAAAAACCTCCTCCCTCCCCCTCCCCCCAGGGTTGCTGCTGCTGCTGACCTCTTCCTAAAGCTCCGTGAGAAAGTCTAGGAACTGTTGCCACCGCCTTAAGAACCCTTGCACAGATCCTCGCAAGGCAAACTTTATCCTGTCCAGCTTAATGAACCCTGCCATGTCATTGATCCAGGCTTCCATGCTAGGGGGCTTCACATCTTTCCATAGTAGCAAAATCCTCTGCCGGGCTACTAGGGACGCAAAGGCCAGAATACCGGCCTCTTTCGCCTCATGCACTCCTGGCTCGTCCGATACCTCAAATAATGCCAATCCCCAGCTTGGCTTGACCCGGGCGTCCACTACCTTGGACATAGTCCTCGCAAAGCCCCTCCAAAATCCATCCAGCGCCGGGCACGTCCAGAACATATGGGTGTGATTTGCTGGGCTCCCCGAGCACCTCCCACATCTGTTCTCAACTCCAAAGAACCTACTCAACCTCACCCCTGTCATATGCACACTGTGAACAACTTTAAACTGTATCAGGCTGAGCCTGGCGCAAGAGGAGGAAGAATTAACCCTACTCAGGACATCAGCCCACAGACTCACATCTATTTCCTCCCCGAACTCCTCCTCCCATTTGCCCTTTAGCTCCTCCACCGAGGTCTCCTCCTCTTCTTGCAGCTCCTGGTAAATCGCCGAGACCATGCCTTCGCCAACCCATACCCCCGAGGTCACCCTGTCCTGAATCCCCTGTGCTGGAAGCAGCGGGAATTCCCTCACATGCCGCCTCACGAACGCCCTCACTTGCATGTACCAGAGGTAGCCCAAATTTCTCCTCCAGCACCCCTAGTCTCGCAAACGTCCCATCAATGAACAGGTCCCCTATTCTTTTAATCCCTGCCTGATGCCAGCTCAGAAACCCCCCATCCATCCTTCCCGGGACGAACCGATGGTTCTCTCGAATCGGGGACCAAACCGAGGCCCCCACCTCACCCCTATGGCACCTCCACTGCCCCCAAATCTTCAGAGTCACCGCCACCACCGGACTCATGGTGTACCTTGTCGGTGGGAGCGGTAACGGTGCCGTCACCAGCGCCCTCAGACTCATGCCCACACAGGACGCCATCTCTAGCCTCTTCCACGCCGCCCCCTCCCCTTCCATTACCCACTTACGGATCATCGCCACATTGGCTGCCCAGGAGTAGCCACATAGATTTGGCAACGCCAGCCCTCCTCTGTCCCTGCTACGCTCTAGGAAAACCCTTTTTACCCTCGGGGTCTTATTCGCCCAAACGAATCCCATGATGCTCCTGCTTACCCGTTTAAAAAAGGCCTTAGGGATCAGAATGGGAAGGCACTGAAATACAAAGAGAAACCTCGGAAGGACCATCATTTTAACCGACTGCTCCCTACCCACCAGTGAGAGTGGCAACAAATCCCATCTTTTAAAATCCTCCACCATCTGCTCCACCAACCGCGTCAAATTGAGCTTGTGCAGGGCCCCCCAACTCCTAGCTGCCTGGATCCCCAGTTACCGAAAGCTCCTTCCCGCCCTCTTCAGCGGAAGCTCTTCTATCTCCCTTCCCTAGTCTCCTGGGTGCACCACAAAAAGCTCACCCTTCCGCATGTTAAGTATATACCCCAAAAGGTCCCCAAACTCCCTAAGGATCCGCATGACCTCCGCCATCCCCTCCACTGGGTCCGCAACATACAATAACAGGTCATCGGCATACAGCGACACCTGGTGTTCCTCTCTCCCCCCCCCCCCCCCCCCCCCCCCCCATCCCACCCCCAGAACCAATCCCCTCCAGGTCCTGGACTCCCTCAATGCCATGGCCAGCGGCTCAATTGCCAGTGCAAACAACAAGGGGGACAGGGGACACCCCTGCCTCGTCCCCTGGTACAGCCGAAAGTACTCCGACCTCCGCCGGTTCGTAGCCACACTTGCCACCGGGGCTTCATATAGTAGCCTAACCCAACTGATGAACCCCTCCCCGAACCCAAACCTTCGCTGCACCTCCCAAAGATACTCCCACTCCACCCTATCAAAGGCCTTCTCCGCGTCCATAGCCGCCACTACCTCCGCTTCCCCCTCCATCGAAGGCATCATAATTACATTAAGGAGCCTCCGCACATTGGTGTTCAGCTGCCTACCCTTCACAAATCCCGCCTGGTCCTCATGAATCACCCCCGGGACACAGTCCTTAATTCTCGCGGTCAGAACCTTCGCGTCGACATTGAGGAGCGAGATCGGCATGTACGATCCACATTGTAATGGGTCCTTGCCCCTCTTCAAGATCAAAGAGATCAGCGCCCTGGACGTTGTCGGGGGCAAGGTCCCCCCCTCCCTCGAAAGTCCATTGAAAGTCCTCACTAGCAGCGGGCCCTGCAAGTCCTCGTACTTCCTATAAAATTCCTCCGGGAACCCATCCGGCCCCGGGGCCTTCCCCGCCTGCATGCTCCCTAGTCCCTTAGCCAGCTCCTCCAGCCCAATCGGTGCCCCCAGCCCAACCACCTGCTCCTCCTCCACCCTCGGGAACCTCAGCCGATCTAGAAATTGGCGCATCCACCCCCTCCCCTGTCGGGGGCTCCGACCTGTACAGCTCCTCATAGAAGTCCCTGAATGCCTTGTTTATTCCCACCGCACTCCGCACTGTGTTCCCCCCTTTATCCCTAACTCCACCAATCTCCCTCGCTGCCTCCCTCTTCCGAAGCTGATGTGCCAGCATCCGACTTGCCTTCTCCCCGTACTCATACTCCACCCCCTGCGCTTTCCTCCACTGCACCTCTGCTTTCCCAGTAGTCAGCAAGTCGAATTCCGTCTGGAGGTTCCGTCGCTCCCCAAGTAGTCCCTCCTCGGGGGCCTCTGCATAGCTCCTGTGGTTGCTGAGTTCTTAAATATGGATCAGTCCACTGTCTCTAAGCAGTCACGTAAGAGCTCTTCTGTCTCCTCGGACCAGCACTGCACACCTTCTTAGCTGGATTCTCCCGCTTGAGTTTCTTCTTGTATGCCGGGAGAAGGAGCACCGTCTTATGGTTTGATTTCCCAAAGTGCGGTCGGGGGATGGAACAGTAGTTGCCCTTGATTTTTGAGTAGCAGTGGTCAAGAGTGTTGTCGCCCCTGGTGGGACAGGAGATGTGCTGGTGGAATTTTGGCAGTGCATTCTTGAAGTTGGCCTTGTTGAAGTCTCCAGCCACAATGAACAAGGCCTCCGGGTGTTCTGTTTCGTAGTTGTTTATTACTGTGTATAGTTCGTCCAGCGCCTTCCTCACTACTGCCTGGGGTGGGATGTAGACCGCTGTGATAATGGCTGAAGTGAACTCACGTGGAAGATAATATGGGCGGCACTTCACGGTCAGGTATTCCAGGTCTGGGAAGCAGTAGGTCGCCAGAGTTGCCACATCCAAGCACCAGGAGGAGTTGATGAGGAGGCAAACCCCTCCACCCTTCGCTTTGCCTGATGATGCCATGCGGTCCGCCCGGTGAATTGAGAAGCCTTCAGGTTGTATGGCACAGTCCGGTGAGGCAGGGGTGAGCCATGTCTCTGTGAAACAGAGCACACAGCAGTCTCTTACTTCCTTCTGAGAGGTAAGTCTGTCGTTAAGTTCATCCAACTTGTTTTCGATTGCTTGGACGTTTGCCAGGAGTATGCTGGGGAGAGGGTAGGTGAATTGGCCACGCTAAGTTGCCCCTTAATTGGATAACTTTTTTTAAAAAACTAAATAAATCAGGAATTTTAAAAATCACATGTTGGCGCCATTCTGTTTTATAATGCCTCTGTGAAACCTTGGAACTTTATCTCATTAAAGGTGCTATAAAAATAGATGTTGCTGTAGTAATGGTGGCCACAGGAAACTACTGGATTGTCATCATGTGTATCATTCATGTCCTTTAGGGAAGGAAATCTGCTTTCCTTACCTGCTATGGCCTATATGTGACTCCAGACCCCCAGCAATGTGGTTGACGCTTAGCCGCCCTCTGAAATGGCCTAGCAAGCCACTCAGTGGTATTCAAGGTGGCAGCAAGGGCAATTAGGCATAGGTAATAATTGCTGGCCTTGCCTGCAATGGCCACATAGCAATGAATAAATAAAAAGATATGGTGCTCAAGTGTAAAAAATTATGTCCTCATGCTGCCTACCTGTATTGGGCTGGCACGGTAGCACAGTGGTTAGCACTGTTGCTTCACAGTGCCAGGGTCCAGGGTTCGATTCGGCTTGGGTCACTGTCTGTGCGGAGTCTGCACGTTCTCCCCGTGTCTGCGTGGGTTTCCTCCGGGTGCTCCGGTTTCCTCCCACAAGTCCCGAAAGATGTGCTGTTAGGTGAATCGGACATTCTGAATTCTCCCTCCGTGTACCCGAACAGGTGCTGGAGTGTGGCAACTGGGGATTTTCACAGTAACTTCATTGCAGTATTAATGTAAGCCTACTTGTGACACTAAGAAAGATTATTATTTAACATAAGGGGATGGTATTAGTCAATGCATTCCCAAACTCGTGAAATTGCAGTACTAATGTCCCTGTTGTACAGCACACTAAAAATCAAGAATGATCTGTTAACTAAAACCTAGAACTGCATGCATGACAAACCAGAAACAAGTTGCTTATTGTTGCTGTTTGCTCAGTTGGCTCAGAAATTGATTCCAGAATATCTACAAGCTGGCTTTAGTTTCAAATTGCTTTCCTAGGGCTGCTCTGTGGTACATCATAACCATCATATACGTCAGTGTGACACAGCCAGAAGCACACGGTGGTGGAGGTTGAGACATTGAATATATTCAAGGCTGAGATTTTTATAACCTATTGGAGTCGAGAGCAATGGCGAACAGGCGGGAAAGTGGAATTGATGCCAAGGTCAGATCCCCACCGTTAACTTTCACTGATGGCTTTTTTCAGCTCTCTCCTCATTGATTTGCAACTTCTAAATTCCAATTCACCCAGAACTCCACTGCCTAAATTCTATTCCACACAAAGTCCATCACCTCACTGTAACCCAGTGTTTTCCAAACTTTTCCCCCCCGGAACCCACTTTGCCAACTGGCCGACCTTTGGGACTCTACATGATCCGAGTCTAGATCATCTCTCTCGCACGTGTCCTCATTTCATCACAACAGAGCTACCACCACCACCTTTTCCATCCCTCCTGTCCTTCCAAAAGGTCAAGTATCCCTGAATATTAAGTTTCCAGTTTCGATCTCCTTGTAACCATATCTCCATAATGGCTATGAGATCATATCCATTCACCTCGATTTGCACCGTCAGTTCGTCTACCTTATTCCGAATGCTTTGTGTATAAGATACAAGCCTTTAGGCTCATCTTTTTGTCATTTTTAATCGACCTATCTTTCTTTGTGCCGTGGGCCTTTTTGCCTCTCGGCCTTGATCACCTGATCTACCTTTTTTTCCATTTTATTGCTCTTTCTTTTATTATTGTCCTTCTTTCTCTTCCGCTTGTTACCCTGCTTAGGTTCCCATCCCCCTGCCATACTAGTTTAAAGGATGGTGGAAATATTGAACTCTCTGCCACAAACAACTGTTAAAGCTGGGGTTTAGTCGGGCAGCATGGTGGCACAAGTGGTTAGCATGGTTGCCTCACGGCGCCGAGGTGCCAGGTTCGATCCCGGCTCTGGGTCACTTTTCGTGTGGAGTTTTCATATTCTCCCGTGTCTGCGTCGGTTTCATCCCACAATCCAAAAGATGTGCAGGGTAGGTGGATTGGCGACGATAAATTTCCCCTTAATTGGAAAAATATGAATTGGATACTCGAAATTTATATTTAAAAAAAGCTGGGGGTTAACAGGAAATTTCCAAACTGAAACGGATAGCTTAAGGATTATAAACAAAAGATAGGGTAGATAGGGTTAAAATACAGACCAGTCATGATCTCATTAAATGGCAGAACAGACATGAGGAAGAATAGTTTACTTCTGTTCCAACATTCCAGTCTTCCTAATCCTGGACTGAACAGGGTTTCAAATTATATTGTTTTATCATCTTTACTGTCACAAGTAGGCTTACATTAACACTGCAGTGAAGTTACTGTGAAAATCCCCTAGTCGCGCATTCCAGCGCCTGTTCGGGTACACGGAGGGAGAATTTGGAATGTCCAATTCACCTAACAAGCACGTCTTTCGGGACTTGCGGGAGGAAACCGGCGCACCCGGAGGAAACCCACACAGACACAGGGAGAACGTGCAGACTCCGCACAAGCCAGGAATCGATCCTGGGACCATGGTGCTGTGAAGCAACAGTGCTAACCACTGTGCTACTGTGCACCCAGTCTGTACGTTGCCTGCAAAGTTAATTCCTTCACCCCCTCTGCATAAAGAAAAACTAAATCTGGAGGAAATGGAAACGAGGTGTTCACCCTTTTGTTGAGACCATTATTCTCTCACTATTGACAATCTCTTGTCCTGAACTAGAATTCCACACACAACACAGCTCCCAGTAAATGCTGTAGAGAATTAAAGTATCCTATCCAAACTGCAATTCTCAGATAAATATCAGCCAGTGCTTGGGGTAATAAACGCACTGCTCCTGTCTTCAGCACATTGCCATGGGATCACTTACAACATAACAAGAGGGTGGACGGTTTTAACGTCCGCTTTTGAAGGACAACACCTCCAACAGTGCAGCACTCACTCAGTACTGTGCTGGAGTGTCAGCATTCCTTATTGCACACACTTTCGCAGTGGGATTTGAAGGCACACCTTGTGTTTCAAAGGCTAGAGCGACCAATCAGCCCCAGTGAAAGTGTTTAAGAAATCGTCCCATCCACAGCTACATGACTGGGGGATTAGGTGGTTATCGTTTAGCAGCTCACATGACAGCTGGAGCCACAGGGCGTCACTACCAGATTTATGTATGGATTCAAACCCCAAATGTTCCATATGGGGACAAATGGAAGCAAGTTCCTGCACTATTCTCTAGTCTTCGTACAATAGTTGCTACATTATTGCTTTTCTCTGCAGTGAGCTATTCCCAGAATTCAAGGTCGTCTCCATTGAGAATTTGGAAGCAGGATCAGGCAGCATTTCAAGATCTGTTCCCTGTCTTCGCTAGCCCCCATCTGCAAAACCCACCTTTTTTTGCCGGCGGGCTTGGGCTCGCCGTTTAAGTAATGGGATAGGAAGTGTTGGAGACCTTTTCATATAGGGGAGGTTTGCTAGTTTTAAGTTGGCGGAGAAAGTCCAATTGTTTGGTTCCAGTCATTTCCGGTATTTCCAGATTTACGATTTTTTGCGCAAGGTTTTCCCCTCCTTTCTCTTGGCACCACCCGCTTCTCCTTTGCAGAATTTTGTCTCTGGCCGGGTCTGATGGGGTGACTATTTTGGGCACATCTGGCGGAGTCAGCTCCGTTGAGTCAGGTGAGGATGAAATTGGAGGGAGAGTTGGGTCCCATTCTGCACGATGAGGTGTGGAGTGAGGCCCTTCGCATGGTCAACTCCACTTCATGTGCTCAGCTAAGTCTGATCCAATTCAAGGTGATGCACAGGGTGCTTCAGAGTAAAGTGAGGGTGAGTGGAGTCCTCTCTGGGGCCGAGGATGTGTGTGAGCACTGCTCTTGAGGGCCGGCTAACCAAACACATGTTCTGGGCTTGTCCCAAGTTGATGAGCTTCTCGGCCTCTTTCTTTAAACCAATGTCGGCGATACTCAATGTCGACTTGGATCCATGTCTGCTGGTGGCCATATTTGGGGTGTCAGAGTCGCTGGTGCTCCAGACACAGGCGAAGACGGATGTCCTTGCCTTCACCTCATGATTGTCTAGAGATGGGTTCTGCTTGGGTGGAGGTCTCCTATCTGCCGAATGCCTCGGCTTGGTACGGTGACCTCATATCTTTTCTATATTTGCAGAAGGTCAATCCAATCGAGAGTTGGCGGAAAGGTTCTCCCTAAGATGGCAGCCATTCATTTCCTTTTTTAAGACGCTAGTCATAGTCAGCTGTTAGGGGTTTGGTTTAGATTTCTGGGGGTTAAAAGTTAATACGTGTGTTTGTTTGTCTCTTTTTTCTATTGTGTATTTTTGGCTAATGATGTTTAATATGAATTTTTAAAATTTGTTTTGAAAAAAGTCTCAGTAATTATGACCATGAAGCTATCGTCGGCAGTTGTAAAAACACTTCTGGCTCACTTCCCTTTCGAGAACAAAATTGGTCATCCTTTGTTGATGCAGCCTACATGCGACTCCAGATGAAAACTCTTAACTGCCCATTGAATGAGCAAGCCATTCAGTTCAAGGGTAATTCGGGATGGGCAGGAAATGCTGGCCTTGCCAGTAACACCCACATCCCATTAAAGAATAAAAGAAAGACCCTTCAAAAGAAACTGAGTCAACCCATCGCTAGGAGAAAATCATTCTTACCTTGAGCATGGTAAATCAGGATACAAGTGGAAACTAATGTACTCCACAAGGGGGTTGGTTTCAAACAAATGCAGACAATTACTTGCACAGCCAAGTAGCAGATCCCACATACAATCATTCTGACTCCAGTCATCTCGATCTCCAGTTTTTATTGTTGTCATTCTCCTTCATAGGGGCAGCACGGTGGCGCAGTAGTTAACACTGCTGCCTCACGGAGCCGATGACCCGGGTTTAATCCCAGCCCTGGGTCACTGTCCATGTGGAGTTTGCACATTCTCCCCGTGTTTGCGTGGGTCCCACCCCCACAACCCAAACATGTGCAGGGTAGGTGGTTTGGCCACGCTACATTGCCCCTTAATTGGCAAAAAATAATTGGGTACTCTTAAAAAAAAAAAAAAATGTTTTTTTTTTTAAGTCATTCTCTTTCATTCTGCTCATCAGGCAATCAGCCTGCTTCAGTATTTGTTCTTTTTTATACAGATATCTGTATCAACCGCACACGTGAAAAGACATACCCAGCACTTGAGTAAATCTGCCCTGCTGATTACCTTAAATCCAACTGGAGTAGCTACACTAATCCACTAATTCCATACAGGGATTATAGCACTGGTTTTCAGCATTATTGTAGCATAGAATAATTGTACAGCAAACCCAGAATTTAAATACTCCTAGCCTTAAACAAGACTGTGGTGGAACTAATTGCACAGTAAAATATGCATATCTGAATAATCTTAATTCTGGATTTACTTTGTCAACCTTTCCAATTATAGAATGGAGTGTCAACATTGAACAGAACTGCCCATGCAAAGTCACACTGCAATTTCACCTTTGCCCAGAGGAAACACTGCAACACCACCACTGGTAGGTTTTCACAGGTCTGTCCAATTTTTCAAGAACATAGAACATAGAACAGTACATCACAGAACAGGCCCTTCGGCCCTCGATGTTGTGCCGAGCATTGTCCGAAACCAAGATCAAGCTATACCACTCCCTGTCATTCTGGTGTGCTCCATGTGCCTATCCAATAACCGAGCAGGGGAACACCTCCGAAGGAGATTTTTCAAAGATCCTACAACACCAGCAACAAATGGAAAGAAACACACCTTCTTCCCCCCACACAAGCTTGTCCAGCAGCTTTGTCATGTTAACTTGCACCAAGTTAAGGAGGGCCAAACTCCCCACTCCCACAAAGGTGTGATCATGATTTCTGATCCAGCTGGTGACATTTCACTAATTAACTTTATTTTACACCCCTTTAGCATAAACTGAGCATAATCTTAAAAAAAAAAACATTTAGAGTACCCAATTCATTTTTTCCAATTAAGGGGCAATTTAGCATGTTCAATCCACCTATGTTGCACATCTTTGGGTTGTGGGGGTGAAACCCACGCAGACACGGGGAGAATGTGCAAACTCCACACCGACAGTGACCCAGAGCTGGGATCGAACCTGGGACCTCGGCGCCGTGAGACTGCAGTGCTACCACTGCACCACCGTGCTTCCTTAACTGAGCATAATCCTAGTGCAGCCAAGAGATGCAAATTTGAAAGAAAGCAAGGTTTGTTAATGGCAAAATATGGCTTGGCACAATTAGTGAATTGTTCTCCGACAGTACATTAAGACAATGTTCAAACAGAATGTGTGAAACCTCAAGACAAAAAAAAACAGACAGCAAACAACAAGCTCTGCATTGTGCTCCAAACAGAATTGATGAATAATCTGGCACACGAAGATGCCATGTGTTGCTATAACTTCATTGGATATCAATCATTGTTTTATATTCACAAATGCTACTGATGGTACAGTATCTGTACAAGTGACAGTAAATCAAAATAGCTCACACAGTTGCTGGGAGCAGCAGATATCAAAACAAGATTTCTGTAATGCCCCGAAATATTGCTCCAATATTTAAACCAAATACCAGAGCAGCATGCTTCGAAAGGCAGATAACAACTGAGGTGCTCCATACCAATAATGAAATGTTTTCTTCCCCTAGTTTGCACTTACTTTAAAACTAATGTTGAAGAATTTCTTGCCTTTAATTTTTCCCAACAAACTTACTTCCAGAGTAAAGCGTTCCCTTTTAAACGCCACATCTGATCCTTTGTTTCTAGACTTCTTGCATGTATGTGAAGAAATGCTTTTCTGGGTTAATTTTTAAACTGCCATGAACTTTGAGATGATGTCCCATTGTCCCAGGTCCTCCTCTGCAGAAGGAAGCAGTATTTCATATTGAACCCTTTATTATTGCAACCATCTCAATTAAATTGAACTCCGTCATCTCCAGGGAGTGTTGACCCAAATGTAGCTCGTCTCAAATCATAGCCAAGTTTCTTTATTCCGAGTACCATCTTTATACATGCATAACTATATCTTATTATGTAGATGTGTCACATCCATTAATCGTCTTCTTATCACTCTACTATAAAGCCATACTGACATTAATTAGCTGACACTCTTCCAACTGCTCACATTATTAATTCCAGCATTTTTCCCACTATTCCACAATCTTGGATCTTGTTCTCACTTATTGCCGGCTCTTGCACACTATACAGTTAAGGTAGCAGGCTGGTTTAGCACAGTGGGCTAAATCGCTAGCTTGTAATCCAGAACAAGGCCAGCAGCGCAGGTTCAATTCCTGTACCAGCCTCCCCGAACAGGTGCCGGAATGTGCGACTAGGGGATTTTCACAGTAACTTCATTGAAGCTTACTCGTGACAATAAGCGATTATTATTATTAGCTAGATAGCAATCGGGAGCTGGGCTAATGGCTGAAGGTCTTGAATCTAATTGCAGAAACGCAACAGCTACACTGACAAGGATAACAAAAAATGGGACCCTCCTGGCTGCAGGGTTGAGGAGCACAAAGTTTGGAGGAGAACAAAGTTGGAGGAGCACAATGTTTGGTCCAGTTATCTGCCAGGTCACAGGATTGCGAGGGTGGGGGGTTGCGGAGGTGGAGGGGCGGTGATAGGAAAGAGAGGAAATGGTGACTGATCTTTGCTAAATAGGTTTTGATAAACAAACCTGTATTATTCTCTTCATTACGCTGGCATTCTTTACAGAGTAATAAGTACAGACCATTGAACCAAGGATCTAAATTATTTAGCGTTATCGAGAGAGAACAATCCATTCTAATCAAAATATTTTTGGACGCAATGTAAAAATGCACCTGCAGTTTTGTTTAAGAAAGTGCTTACACTGGGCACAAAATGTACTGCGCTGAAAACAGGACAGGAAGGCTTGGAATGTCATCATTCATCACTTGAACACACAAAAGCGGCATTGTCAATTCAATTTTCTGTTTTACTATCTGAACCTCATCTTTAGGAGAACCTGAAAGTAACAAACTTTGGTTGCTAGAGCAACTGAATTAATTTTCCTAACTTCAAGCACAGTTCATTTGAATATTGGATATGCCTGGTTCCCAGGTGCTTTCAATATTTTATTTGGAATGACTATATGTCATGATGGAATCATCACATGGGAGAGAGAGAGAGAGAGAACTGTTCAAACAATATAAAACCTATCAATGGCAAAAGAAAGTAAAGTATTATTTTTCTCAGCATTCTTCCCTCAGTCTTTCCCCTGCCGTCCATTTCCCCTTTTCCCCCTCAAGTTACTGATTCATGCTGAGGCACAGCTTTGCAGGTAGTGTTGTCTCAGCTTGGTTGACATTCTTCACATGTCAATCTTGACAGTAAAATGTCAGAAAGCGATTTCATTGTGGGGGTGGACATTGTAACTTAGCTTGACTCTGCCACAAGCAGAAATTCCAGCAAATTTACAGAATGGCAAACAGAACCAAGAACACAGGCAGATTTTTCTCCGACTGCCCCTGGGAATACGGAGGTCAACTTCAATATTCCAATGACCAACCCAGTTAACTGGCGTTGTCACTATCCTGGACCTGGTTGTGTGAATCAGTAACATAACCATGTTTTTTCAAAAATAAATTCAGAGTACCCAATTCTTTTATTTTAACTAATTAAGGGGCAATTTAACGTGGCCAATTGGTTCTACACATCTTTTTGGGTTGTGGTGGTAAGACCCAGTGTGATCCTGCACGCTTCGCGTTGAGGATCACAAGTCTTTGATCTGTATTCGGGTTTCAACCTTGTGGCGGTATCGAAAGATACCTGGGGCGTCATTCTCCGCCGGCGGGAGTCTCCGTTTTGCTGGCGCCCGGGGGTTTCCCGACGGCGTGGGGCTGCCCCACAATGGGACACCCCATTGACTGGCCGGTGTAACGGAGCATCCCGCCAGCGGGTCGGGGCAGAAATGTGGCGGGGCGGGATGGAGAATTTCGCTCCTGGTGACTCTAAAGCAAACGTAATTAGAATTAAGAAAGGCGACCATATTGACTGCCATATTTAGAAACAACCAAAGAGAGCAACACCATGCAGACACGGGACGAATGTACAAACTCCACATAGACAGTGACTGGAGCCGGGATCAAACCTGGGTCCTCGGTGCCCTGAGACAGCATTGCTAACCACTGCGCCACCGTGCTGCCCAGTAACATACCATGTTGTACATTAACTCAAGTCATTCGGGTGCACTAATTAACAGTAACTGCTGCAACCTCCAATAAAAGCACCCAAGCTCCGTTGTACAAATTACAGGTGGCATCAGAACCTTGCATTTTAATGCGTCTTCATTGAAAACATTCACGCAAATATATGCATCAATGTGCAGTGACTGAGTGATCCAGCAAGCTAAGCGTAGTACCTTTTCACTTCAACATGGAGCTATTAATAGTAATTGTCCCAGGTTACCACTTCATACTCTGATGTTTGACATTACCCTCCTGTAATTATCCTTTCAGTATCCTCCCAGCTGTTAAATGCAATGTCATTTGAAGAATTATCTCAAACCACCAGCAGTGCTTAAAAAAAACCACTTGTCCTTTGGTACCAGAAACAGCTGAATCCACTCAATTGTCAGCTATTCCAAATTACTTACAACCCCACTCACATGAACACATCAGCAATAAGTTCCAGTTTTTGAACATCTTGAAGATAGGAAAATATCCTAAGGTGAAAACAGATGATGAACCAAAGTCGACAGATTGGAGCAGTGACCTAAACAGAAACCACACATGCTTTTGGCAACAAAAATGAGATGTGGAGAATATATGCAAGTGTCATTATTGTATTAAAACACACTGTTGACACATTTAGCACGTATTTCTGCCATTGACCTGCCAGTTGAAGTTTCCAACATGTCACACTTTCTATTCTTTCCCATACACTGGCTAGTTATTTATCCCTAACTACAGGTACAGTTGGATTGGTAATAATTTGATATCCTTGAGTCTTGTTACTGTGATTAGATTTTGGGCACAGTAGCCACAAAAAAACTTGATCTTTACCACACAGAAAAAAAATGTATCCTAGGCAAAATGGACACCAACGGCATCAATGTACCGGTTGCTGTATGCCAGGAAATACTGAATTTACAGATAAAGCAAGCGAGTCTCTCCATTAGTAAAGGGTCAAAAGGATACAACATGCTTCCAAGGAACTACACAATGTTTATTCTGTAAGGCAGGCAATAGTCTGGGAACCTGTTAATTCCAACAATGACCCAGTTAAAGTTCACTCTGGGAGACAGTGGTAGGTCAGCGTTAACAGATTAGTAATCCAGGGGCTTAGACTGATAATCGAGAGATTGAGAGCTCAAATCATACCGTGAATCTGAATTCAGTTTAAAAATTGTGAAATTAAAGTTGGGACCAGTGAAAGTAACTGTGAAGCTGTCAGGTTGTTTTAAAGGCCCAACTGGTTTGCTAATATTATTTACAGAAGGAAACCTGTTCTTTTTTAAAAAAATGTTTTTATTGGCCTTTTTCAATTTTAGAGAATTATACTTTTTTTAAAAACAAACAATTTTAATGAGGTATTTTTTGGTATTACAAACAACAACAGTATAAGAACAATAAACATAGTGCAAACACTGACACCTGTCCCTCCAAGACCCGCCTATTTAACCCCCTATTCTACACTACCCTAGCCCCCCCCTCCTGACAATTAATTCTCCGCAAAGAATTTGATGAATGGTTGCCACCTCTGGGCGAACCCTAACACTGACCCTCTCAAGGCGAACTTAATCTTCTCCAGGCCAAGAAAGCTCGCCATGTCGGTTAACCAGGCATCCGACTTCGGGGGCTTTGAGTCCCTCCAAGCCAATAATATCCGTCTCCGGGCTACCAAGGAGGCAAAGGCCAGAACATCTGCCTCTTTCTCCTCCTGGACTCCCGGATCTTCCGACACCCCAAAAATCGCCACCTCTGGACTCATTGCCACCCTTGTTTTCAATACTCTGGACATAATGTCCGCAAACCCATGCCAATATCCCCTAAGTTTTGGACACGCCCAGAATATGTGGACATGGTTTGCTGGTCCTCCCGCACATTTTACACACCTGTCCTCCACCCCCAAAGAATCTACTCATCCGGGCCACTGTCATATGGGCCCGGTGTACCACCTTGAATTGGATCAAGCTGAGCCTTGCGCATGTAGCGGTCGTGTTGACTCTGCTCAACGCGTCCGCCCATAAGCCGTCCTCCATTTCTTCCCCAAGCTCCTCCTCCCACTTACGCTTCAGCTCCTCTGTCTGCATCTCCTCCACCCCCATTAGTTCTTTGTAGATGTCGGAGACCCTCCCCTCCCATCCCCTAGACACTACCCTCTCCTGGACCCCCCTTAGTGGCAGGAGTGGGAAGGATGATACCTGCCTGCGCAGAAAGTCCTGCACCTGTAAATATCTGAAGTCGTTCCCTCTTGCCAACCCAAACTTTTCCTCCAGCGCCCTCAAGCTAGGGAAGCTCCCTTCCAGGAACAGGTCCACCATCCTCTCAATTCCCGCCTTTCGCCATACTCAAAATCCCCCATCCAGGCTCCCTGGGGCAAACCGGTGGTTGTCACATATTGGGGACCAAACCGATGCTTCCTCTGCTTCAACGTACCTCCTCCACTGACCCCAGATCCTCAAGGCCGCCACCACCACGGGACTGGTGGAATATCTCACCGGCAGGAACGGCAGAGGTGCCGTTAACAACGCCCTCAAGCTGGTGCCCCTACATGAAGCTGCCTCCATCCGCTTCCAAACCGCCCCCGCCCCCACCACCCACTTCCTTATCATAGCAATATTGGCCGCCCAGTAGTAATGACTCAGTTTGGCAGGGCAACCCCCCGACTGCTGAGCTCTGTTCCTCTTTTCTGCGGCTTTTCTTGTTGACCTTGTGGGTTTGGGGGAATCCTGCTGTTCTTGACCTGCTTGGTTTAAATGTGGTTCCAATGTGATTGACTCGTAACTACCCTCCGAAGTGAAGGTGACCCAGCAATTTACTGAGTGGTACCAAACTGCTGCTCATGGCAACTTGGGAGGGGCAATGTAAAACATCCGAGCCGACATCACCCACATCCTGAGAACGAGCTTAAAACATTCAACTACCCAGGAGCCATTTCACAACGTTCCTCAGATGTGTTCCCTTCAATGCTCGTATATTAAGAGGTGCAATTTGATATTTTTTGAGAAAATAATGGAAGTAAATTTGAAATTAACAATTACTTCAAACGTTATTTTAAAAGTATAGGATATTTCACCCCACTCACCAATCAGTGCACATATTACCAATTCATCCCCACTCTTGGCAGGAAGGATAATAATCAGCATTCACTTCTTCACACTCTCAATATTCCAATTAAACCATTCTACGGAGATCCAATAAGTGATACCAATGCCCCAGGCTGCAATGTCCCATGGAATAATGAGCTAATTCCACAAACAAACACATCTACTGTTTCACCAAGTGCAAACAGCAGTTTATTCTTCTTCTTATAGCAGCGTTTCACTCACACATGCGGGCAGCACGGTAGCATAGTGGATAGCACAATTGCTTCACAGCTCCAGGGTCCTAGGTTCGATTCCGGCTTGGGTCACTGTGCGGAGTCTGCACATCCTCCCCGTGTCTGCGTGGGTTTCCTCCCACAGTCCAAAGATGTGCAGGTTAGGTGGATTGGCCATGCTAAATTGCCCTTAGTGTCCAAAATTGCCCATAGTGTTGGGTGGGGATACTGGGTTATGGGGATAGGGTGGCAATGTGGACCTTGGGTAGGGTGCTCTTTCCAAGAGCCGGTGCAGACCCGATGGGCCGAATGGCCTCTTACTGCACTGTAAATTCTATGAAATCACTAGTGTAGAATTCAGGACAACAGAGTTTCCTCTTCCGTCCATCAATGGCATATATTTGCATAGCACCTTTAACATAACACATCCCAATGTGCTTCATATGGACATCATGAAACCAAGTATGTAACTGAGCCATAGGAGATATTAGTCAGATGACCAAAAGCTTGGCCAAGGAGGCAGGTTTTAAGAAGGGTCTTAAAGGACAACGGTGAGGTAGAGAGAGAATTTCAGTGCTTGGGGCAGCTGAAGGCAGGGCTACCAAAGGCGGGCTGATTAAAATCAGGGGATGCTCAAAAGGCCAGAAGTAGATGAGCGCACATAGCTGAGGGTTTTGAGGATGGGATGTTACAGAGATAAATATGAGTGAGGCCACTGGGTTTTGAAAACAAGGATGAGAATTTTAAAATCAGTATGTTGCCTGACCAGAAGCCAATTGGTCAATGAGGCCTCTTTTAAAAAAGCATTCAGGAGTGGAACCTGTATACACACTTACCGCTCCGTATTCTAAATGAACATAATTTGATGCTTTAAAATGCTCTTTAAAAGGGCATTTTTAAAATTAATTTAGAGTACCCAATTATTTTTTTCTCCCAATTATGGGGCAATTTGGCATGGCCAATCTGCCTTCCCTGCACATCTTTGGGTTGTGGGGGTGAGACCCACGTAGACACGGGGAGAATGTGCAAACTCCACACGGACAGTGACCCGGGGCTGGGATCGAACTGAGGTCCTCGGTGCCATGAAGCAGCAGTGCTAACCATTGCGCCATCATGTCACCCTAAATGCTCTTTAAAATCTACCTCTTTGCCCGAGCTTCAGGCCAACTCTCCTCTCTATTGTGGCTGGATGTCAGGGTGATAGATCTCATGGTGTCCTGACTAAGGTAAGGAACGGGAAAGCAGGTTGTCCCCGCTGTTCCTGGCCCATAAAGTGTCACAATATTTAGGTTCTCTGCAAGGGTCGTGTAGATTGTATTATAATTCTGTAGTACCCAGCTCTGGCCATTAGAAGCCCTCAGTAGGCTAAGTATGTAGTAAAGCAGCCTCTTGCTAAAATTGTAGGACTCGTTTTGCCACATGCGTCGTGCAATATTAATACTACATCAAGACCTGGAGCTGACAAATAAATACTGAATTTTAATGTCAAAACCTCATCTCTACAATTACCCAGGCTTTGCACGGTGTTGAACAATCTTGTACTTACCCTGATCAATCGGGTGCTGTGGTAGCTGGCTGAGCTGGCTGTTCACTACGCCTGCATAGGTTCGTAGAAATGCTTCTTCACTTGGAGTGAGCTGTTAAAATAAAGATCCCCGTTTTATTTTCCAAAGCTGGTTAGCAGCACTGCGGCATGGAAGAGCCATTTAAATATTATTTTCTAAACCTATCCAGTCGGTAGAACAAAATGGAAGGGGACTTTAAGAGATGGGACATGCTCCCGCTATCACTGGCGGGGTGGGTACAGACCGTGAAAATGACGGTCCTCCCCAGATTTCTGTTTGTCTTTCAGTGCCTCCCCATCTTCATCCTCAAGGCCTTTTTCAAGCGGGTGAATAAGATTATTTTGGGCTTTGTGTGGGTGAGTAAAACCCCGCGAGTGAAGAAAGTGTTGCTGGAGCGCAGTCGGGGGGAGGGTGGGTTTGCGCTGCCGAACTTCTGCAATTACTACTGGGCGGCTAATACAGTCATGATCAGGAAGTGGGTAGTGGGGGAGGGGTTGGTGTGGGAGCGGATGGAAGCGGCGTCATGTAAAGACACCAGTCTGGAACCATTAGTAACGGCACCTCTGCCGTTCTCGTCGGCCCGATACTCCACAGGTCCGGTGGTAGTGGCGGCTCTGAGGGCAGTGGAGGAGATATAAGAGAGTGGAGGGAGCATCGATTTGGACCCCGATTTATAACAACCACAGGTTTGTACCGGGTAGGCTAGATGGCGGGTTCCGGAGTTGGCAGAGGGCAGGAATTAGAAGGATGGGGGATCTATTTATAGATGGGAGCTTTCCCAGCTTGAAAGCTTTGGAGGATAAATTTAAATTGCCAGCAGGGAATGGTTTTAGGTATTTGCAGGTGCGCGACTTCCTGAGAAAACAGGTGCCGGCCTTTCCGCTGCTGCCGCCACGGGGCATACAGGATAGAGTAGTTTCCAGTACCTGGGTGGGAGAGGGGAAGTTATCGGATATTTACCAGGAGCTTTAGGAGGCGGAGGAAACTCCGGTGGAGGAGCTTAAGGGCAAGTGGGAGGACGAGCTCGGAGGAGAGATAGAGACGGGTCTATGGGCGGATGCCCTAAGCAGGGTTGATACCTCCTCATCATGCGCCAGGCTTAGCCTGATACAATTTAAGGTAGTCCACCGGGCACACATGACAATGGCTAGGATGAGCAAGTTTTTCGGGATAGAGGATAGAGGATAAAGGAAGCCCAGCAAATCATGTCCACATGTTTTGGGCATGCCCGAAGCTTAGAGGGTTTTGGCAGGGTTTTACTAAGGCAATGTCCACGGTGCTAAAAACACGGGTGGTACCGAGTCCAGAGGTAGCGATCTTTGGAGTGTCGGAAGATCCGGGAGTTCAGGGGGCAAAAGAGGCTGACGTCCTGGCCCTTGCCTCCCTGGTAGCCTGGAGACGGATCTTATTAATGTGGAGGGACTCGAAGCCCCCGAGTGTAGAGACCTGGGTTAGTGACATGGCTGGGTTCCTCAAATACCTTAATAAAATATTAAATATTATTTTCTGAAACAGTTACGTTTAAGCTCTTTGATGAGGTTCTGCATCGACATAACAATGACAGAAGTGAGCCACAGGAATGGTTTAATTAATCTACACGAAACCAACAAATCACACCAGCGTAGTTTGCACCATTCTCTTTAGCTGAAAGGATAGCATGTCAAACTGAGGAGAGTTTGGAGTCAAAATACAGAGAGGATATTGAAGAGACAGTCTGTCTCACCCAGCAGTCAGTATAATTTATTTAGCCAGAATGCAGTCCAGGCTGCAGCAAGAAACACAAAATAAAAAATTTTATGAAAATAAATTCTCGATTCCCCACCTCTGGTCATGCGTCAGTTCTTTTTCTTGGGTAGCAGATCTCCAGCACTTTACGTAAGTGGCTTGACAAACTGAAGCCATCATTAGGGAGACCAAGATCTATTGTTCAAGTGCCAGCATTTTCCAATGGTCTGGGGCTACCTGCCCCATGTTGCTAGAAACTGGAGCTTCTGTTGCAAAATCAGCTCCTGAGGCTGTGAATGTGGTTCAGTGTAGGGACTTTTGGAGTTTGTTGCAGAGAATGGCACCATGCCAAATCACTTGCCCAAGCCATCATAACCAAACCCATCCCTGTCATTCAGACACAATTTGGGCATTGGCTACTGAACACGAGGAGGTAAGAGAACTTTCAATGGTTAACTCCGTATAGCTCCTCCCTGATCCCTGCCACTTTCCTAATTGAGAATGTGGAGGCCGATTTCAGTCTTGTTCCACTTATAAATTGGACTTGCTGACAAATTCTGGAGACTGCTCCAGGTACTTTCCTGCTCTCTGTGGCTCAGTTTCACATCTCGCAAGTGGTTTAATCAGTGAGCCATCACGGGAGGTGCTTTATTTCAAACATCAGCAGCTGGTAGATATACTAAATCTTTACTGCTGCACTGCCCCAGGCTAATACTTTGAGGTGCTCCACCCACTTTCTACCCTCAGATGTTCCACTCTATGCTTCCAGTTTGAACAGGAGCAGGGTAATTCTGGGTTTACTTCACACTCGAAAGGAAAGTGAAAAATTTGCAAATCCTGTTAATTGGTTTATCCCATTTGCGTAATAAACTAATTCTACATGTCTTTACAAAGGTCCACTAGAGAAGATTGCCAGATAATCGTATTCAAGGCACAAAAGAGTCTCGATAAACAAACATTAGCGGGACCAAAACCGCTCGACCCTTCTGATACTTCCGCAAGCATGCAACACACGGATCTGTAACTTGTCGGAAGACCCAGACACCGGGCCTTGCATAGGGTGCGATCTGCACCTTCCCCATAAAAGGGCAGTAACACCAAAGGGGCAGAAAGGAACTGGTGCCAAGGCTAGAATCTTATGGGCCAAGAATCACCTTGGTCCTGACCTTGTGAAAACTTGGCATGATTAGAGGCATTTACACAGTGATATAGAGCATGGCAGCCTTCAAATTGGAGCAATTTGGTCCCACTAGTGAGGGTCAGGGATCCAGCAGGGGAAATGGCCTGGATGGTAGTTGGATGCCAGTGTTTCCAGCAGCATAGGGGAGGTGGATCTCGACTGTGGTATGGGCACCCACGGGCCACATATAAATTAGGTGCCCTTCCACTAACACAAGTTCCGACAGGGTCAATGGTGGAGGGGAATGGCAAACTGTATCTGGACATAACAGCTGGCTGGGCTCAAGGCCAACATGATCACAGATTCTAAAATACAGCAAATAGAGGTTGGGCGGAAAAATACAGTTCGGTTTTAGTTGCTTTAAGCAGAGGTTGGTCAACATTATGTATGGACTGTCAAGTGAGTTGATTGAATCGGTAACTTTGAGAGACTTATACAGGTTCAGGTGAAAAACGTGGTAATGGGTGTGAGGGAGATATCATAGTATTTACAGTGCAGCAGGACATTCGGCCCGTCGAGTCTGCACCGGCCCTGGGAAAGAGCACCCTACCCAAGCCCACACCTCCACCCTATCCCCGTAACCCCACCTAACTTTTTTGGACACCAAGGGCAATTCTGCATGGCCAATCCACCTAACTTGCACGTCTTTGGATTGTGGGAGGAAGCAGAGCACCCGGAGGAAGCCCACGCAGACACGGGGAGAAAGTGCAGACTCCGCAGACAGTGACCCAGCGGGGAATCGAACCTGGGACCCTGGAGCTGTGAAGCAACTGTGCTAACCACTGGGCTACCCTGTCATGGGAATAATATTTCATAGATATTGCAAACAGCTAGATAGACTACAATGGTCTTATCCAGTCATCTAGATGCCTGCGAACCAATCTAAGAATTCAATTCCATTTTTACCCTAATTAATTGGAACCAGCTATGGACCCTCACATTTCAACAAATATAAATACCTGAAACTACTGATAGGTACCGATTAGACTGATCAACTGTTTGCCCAATGACTGAAGTAATTCCTGGGAAGTGTACGATTTTCCCATCAGAATCTGGAATCAACACAAGCCTGCCAATTTATGCTGAGTCAGGATGATTTGAACGTTATGTTTCTAACCCATGTACCAATGGGGTTAACGTTTTGAATAGTTTGCGTGCAATGGCAGGAAAACTAGCACAGGAAATTAAACTCTGCTCTGCCCTCCCCTGCAGGAAGACAACACAATTCAGAAGAGTCTAATGGCCATCACAGCTGTTGTAATGTGTTGAACAACAAGCTGCTGTTGCAAGCATGTGTGTGTCACACAGTACCGTAGCCGAGCTGTATTCAATTTCACGTTCCGACAGCAACGCTCGATTAAAAAGCAGCACTGCAGCATCCCAAGAGCAAAACCCAAATAAATTGAATACTGGTTGTTGTATACAGATTCGAGATCCAAGTCCTAGTCTGAGCTCAGCGAGCTGGTCTCAGTGGATCCAACAATTGGAAGTCTTTGTTGCTCCTGATTTAGAGTATGGTGTGGGGTGATGAGGAAATGGGGAAGGAAATTAGTCAAGGTCATTGGGCAGTAATGAGCTCCGCAGGAATGTTCACACACATGGATAGGATTGTAAAGTCAAAACAGGCAGTGCTGGAAAAAGTTAGCTGGTCGGGCAGAATATTTGGAAAGAGACATGGGGTTGATGTTTTGAGTCAAATAGGTCTCTTCTTTGGAACTCAAAGGACAGGACGTGATTGGGCTTCACTGTGATCCTACAGGGTTCGTCTCTCGTATGAAGAATGGCCACTTGGGAAAGATGCAAGAGTCACTTCAGTCATCTGGAGAACTGTAGCCAGGACACAATGCCTTTAGGTGAAGGATGGAAATGATATATTTCACAATTAATACAAACAATTTCAAAGAAATCTTGCTGTGGGAAGTAGAATTATGACAAACTGTTCAAAATTCACTATTATTTTTTATTCATTTACGGGATGTGGGCGTCGCTGGGTAGGCCATCATTTAGTGTCCATCCGTAGGTGCCCTTCAGAAGTTGGTGGTGAGCTGCCTTCTTGAACCGCTGCAGTCATTGAAGTGCAGGCACACCCACTGTGCTGTTAGGAAGGGAGATCCAGGATGTTGCCCCAGCGACAGTGAAGAGACGGCGATATTTTTCCAAGTCGGGTGGCGAGTTATCTGAAGCGGAATCTCCAGCTGGCGAGGTTCCCTGGTGTCTGCTGCTCTTGTCCTTCTAGATGGTAGTGGTCGTGGGTTTGGAGAGTTCTGCCTAAGGAACCTTGAGTTTGTAGTGGTTGAGGGTTTGACTGTTTGTGGAAGGGGGAGCAATCAAGCACGCTGCTTTGTGCTGGATGGCGTTGAACTTCTGGAGTGTTGTTGGAGCTGCACTCATCCAGGCAAGTGGAGAATATTCCATCACACTCCTGACTTGTGCCTTGTAGATGGTGGACAGGCTTTGGGGGCTCAGGTGAGTTACTCGCCATAGGATTCCTAGTCTTTGATATGCCCTGGCAGCCACAGTATTAATATGGCTAATCCAGTTCAGTTTCTGACCAATGACAACCCCCAGGATGATGATTGTGGGGGATTCAGCGAATGTAATGCCATTGAATGTCAAGGGGCGATGGTCGAGATGATCATTGCCTGGCATTTGTGTGGTGCGAATGGAACTTGCCATTTATCAGCCCAAGACTGGATATTATCAATGTCTTGCTGCATTTGGAAATGGACTGCTTCATTATTTGAGGAGTCACGAATGGCGCGGAATATTGTGCAATCATCTACAAATGACCTTATGATGGAAGGAAGATCCATTAATGAGCAGCTGAAGATGGTTGGGCCTGGGGCATTATCCGGAGGAACTCCTGCAGGAATGTTCTGGAGCTGAGATGATTGACCTCCAACCACCACAACTATCTTCCTTTGTGCCAGGTATGACTCCAACCAGCGGAGAGTTTTCCCGATTCCCATTGCCTCCAGTTTAGCTAGGGTTCCTTGATGCCATACTCGGCCAAATGCTGCCTTGATGTCAATGGCTGTCACTCTCACCTCACCTCTGGCATTCAGCTCTATTGTCCATGTTTGAACCAAGGCTGTAATGAGGTCAGGAGCTGAGTGGCCCTGGCAGAACCCAAACCGAGTGCCCGTGAGCAGGTTATTGCTGAGAAAGTGCCGCTTGGTAGCACTGTTGATGACTCCTTTCATCACTTTGCTGATGATGGAGAGTAGACTGCTTTAGGTATTATCTGAATCTTTTGTTGAGATTATTTCCTTCTAAGCACAGTTATGCACCAGTCCAGCTCTTCAAATTGGCTGCAAGAACGAAAGCAATCTCTCTACAGAGATCATGTTCTAACTCTGGTTGGACAAATTCCTGGAGGTTTGCACACAGGACCCCCTTCCCCAAGCTGACCTTCCCTCCCTTCCCCAAGCTGACCCTCCCTCCTTTCCCCAAGCTGACCCTCCCTCCCTTCCCCAAGCTGACCCTCCCTCCCTTCCCCAAGCTGACCCTCCCTCCCTTCATCCAAGCTGACCCTCCCTTCGCCAAGCTGACCCTTCCTCCCTTCCCCAAGCTGACCCACCCTCCTTTCCCCAAGCTGACCCTCCCTCCCTTCCCCAAGCTGACCCTCCCTCCTTTCCCCAAGCTGACCATCCCTCCCTTCCCCAAGCTGACCCTCCCTCCTTTCCCCAAGCTGACCCTCCCTCCTTTCCCCAAGCTGACCCTCCCTCCTTTCCCCAAGCTGACCCTCCCTCCCTTCCCCTAGCTGACCCTCCCTCCTTTCCCCAAGCTGACCCTCCCTCCTTTCCCCAAGCTGACCCTCCCTCCTTTCCCCAAGCTGACCCTCCCTCCTTTCCCAAGCTGACCCTCCCTCCTTTCCCCAAGCTGACCCTCCCTCCTTTTCCCAAGCTGACCCTCCCTCCTTTTCCCAAGCTGACCCTCCATCCTTTCCCTAAGCTGACCCTACCTCCTTTCCCCAAGCTGACCCTCCCTCGTTTCCCCAAGCTGACCCTCCCTCCCTTCCCCAAGCTGACCCTCCCTCCCTTCCCCAAGCTGACCCTCCCTCCTTTCCCCAAGCTGACCCTCCCTCCCTTCCCCAAGCTGACCCTCCCTCCCTTCCCCAAGCTGACCCTCCCTCCTTTCCCCAAGCTGACCCTCCCTCCTTTCCCCAAGCTGACCCTCCCTCCTTTCCCCAAGCTGACCCTCCCTCCTTTCCCCAAGCTGACCCTCCCTCCTTTCCCCAAGCTGACCCTCCCTCCCTTTCCCAAGCTGACCCTCCCTCCATTCCCCAAGCTGACCCTCCCTCCATTCCCCAAGCTGACCCTCCCTCCTTTCCCCAAGCTGACCCTCCCTCCCTTCCCCAAGCTGACCCTCCCTCCTTTCCCTAAACTGACCCTCCCTCCATTCCCCAAGCTGACCCTCCCTCCTTTCCCCAAGCTGACCCTCCCTCCTTTCCCCAAGCTGACCCTCCCTCCTTTCCCCAAGCTGACCCTCCCTCCTTTCCCCAAGCTGACCCTCCCTCCTTTCCCCAAGCTGACCCTCCCTCCTTTCCCCAAGCTGACCCTCCCTCCCTTTCCCAAGCTGACCCTCCCTCCTTTCCCCAAGCTGACCCTCCCTCCTTTCCCCGAGCTGACCCTCCCTCCTTTCCCCAAGCTGACCCTCCCTCCTTTCCCCAAGCTGACCCTCCCTCCTTTCCCCAAGCTGACCCTCCCTCCTTTCCCCAAGCTGACCCTCCCTCCCTTCCCTAAGCTGACCCTCCCTCCTTTCCCCAAGCTGACCCTCCCTCCCTACCCCAAGCTGACCCTCCCTCCCTTCCCCAAGCTGACCCTCCCTCCCTTCCCCAAGCTGACCGTCCCTCCTTTCCAATACTTTTATAACTAATAATGTCCAAAAAATTTGAAGAAACATTTAAAAACATTTCCCCTATGATTTTTCTCCCAGGTTGCTTACGGCAGCGTCCAGGAGATTAACCTGTAACTCCTGGGGAACGGCAGGATAATCGAGGAGTGATGACAGCCCTTCTGCATAGGTGGCTGCCTTCCACTCAGTGTATCCTCATAAGAGACTCTAAAAAGGGGACTCAGCAAACTGGGAATCAAAGCTGCAGTAACCAAGACTCACTCCAGGTTCCATTGCAGGAGAGCATGGTTGATGAAAGACACTGTTGACATATGTCTTTGCCTCAGGAACGACTCAAGTGTTGTCCCGTCAATTGCTGAAACGTTGAATTCTTTTGTGCGCAGATATTGTGTTTATGTCAAAATACCTGCAGTTGAGTTCTGTCAATGCATCGATTGATTTACATACCACGTCGGCAGCACGGTAGCACAGTGCTTAACACTGCTGCTTCACAGCGCCAGGGTCCCAGGTTCGATTCTTGGCTTGGGTCACTGTCTGTGCGGAGTCTGCAAGTTCTCCCTGGTTCTGCGTGGGTTTCCTCCAGGTGCTCCGGTTTCCTCCCACAAGATGGGCAGCACAGTGGTTAGCACTGTTGCTTCACAGTGTCAGGGTCCCAGGTTCGATTCCTGGCTTGCGTCACTGTGTGTCTGCACATACTCCCAGTGTTTCGTCCGGGTGCTCTGGTTTCCTCCCACAAGTCCCAAAAGACGTGCTGTTAAATAATTTGATCATTCTGAATTCTCCCTCTGTGTACTCGAACAGGCGCCGGAGTGTGGCGACTAGGGGATTTTCACAGTAACTCCCTTGCAGTGTTAATGTAGGCCTACTTGTGACAATAATACAGGTTATCTTGTCAGCCCAACTCATCTTTTCAGATGCTTAAACGGTCGACTGCCAGAAAGAGTACGCAATCCACTGCTTTCTGTTTTTAAGAACTGCAAGATATCAAAGTAGTAACTTCTCTGACTAATACGGACTTATTTTCTGACTTGATGCAGCGATTAAATGACTGATTTCAAAAATGGGGGTAAGAAAACATTGGCTGAAAAAAATGTTCATCTTCCCTCTGGAAGTTCTCTTGCTGTCACCCCAATAATCATCAAAATGGCAGTAAAATGTACTTGAGGCAAGTCCGTTCCACATACTCCACAGCCTTATGAGATGTTTGTAGAGAATTAGCCATCAAACGCGGCGTTTCTTTAAACACAAAGGGATGATCCGCGGCTAATGAATGCAAATATCGAGGATCATTTTCATTCCAGAGTACAACTGTGACAATTTTTTTTTTTTTTTTTTTTTTTTTTTTACACAAATGATTTAATCCCCGAGCCTATGCTGAAGGTTTAACAGCCAGTGTTGCAGAACTGAATTGGCAAACAGATATTAGTGCCATTTCCAAGTGCATTCAGAATCAAAAGCCTCAGTCAAATAATCCTCCGTCTAGGCTGTTGCATGAACAATACCCATTTTGATGAGCAACCTGAAAATGCATGTGGGATCATAGCCCAACCAGGATTCAAAGCCCTCATAGAATGAGGAGATAAGGAAAGAAGGAAGGGAAAGGAGCGATTAAGTTCATTTTAAGGTGGGGTTATTGTCTCAAAATTAATATTTAATTGAGTAAAGATTGACAGCCACCTGTTACTCACTGGGAGCTCAGTAATAATGCTCTCTGTCATTCTTACAGCGTTTGCTCTCAATGCACTTTGCTCCATTACTAGGTTGCACACACCTTCCTAATGTTAGAGAAGCTCCTAGCCAAACTAACAGAGTCACGGCTTTCACACCTTTTGTTCTCTCTGGGGACTGCCATTCACAGTCTTTCCCCGTGGTTTCTGTGCCTAATAGCACCCCATTTCCCTGGGTTTCTGTGGCTAATAGCACCCCATTTCCCTGGGTTTCTGTGGCCATTAGCACTCCATTTCCCTGGGTTTCTGTGGCTATGACACATCTTTCATTCTCACTCCACAGTATAAATATTTCCCACTTTGTCTTATAGCTTTGACAAAGGGTCATCTGGACTCGAAACGTTAGCTCTTTTCTCTCCTACAGATGCTGCCAGACCTGCTGAGATTTTCCAGCATTTTCTCTTTGGTAACAGAGTCATGCTCACTGAGCACACGTAAGAGTTGCAAACGTGCAGTTTCCCTCCAAGTTGGAAAGCCACCTGCAAGTTCTCCTCCAAGCCACACACCATCTTGACTTGGAACTATATCTCAGTTCCTTCACTGCTACTGGGTCATAAACCTCTAATTCCTTTCCAAACAGCACTATGGGTGTACCTACACCACGTGGATTGCAGCAGTTCAAATCAGTTTTCTAATTTAGTTGCACTCAGCACACAAAGCAGCATCTGTGTGGACCCTTCATTGAAATTCCTTATGACTGAGCTTTACAATTAACACTTTATTCTGCAAAATAAGAGCTCACTATGTAGGGGGTAACATATTAACATGGCATGGGGATTGTTTAGCAAACATGGGGGCGGACCTATGGCGTTTTTTATATCCAAGATATAAGGATTCCCCCCCCTCATATTTATCAGGTTTACTCTAGGATTGACATTTTTCTGGCGGGTAGGCCCTTTCTCCCCTGGGTGAGGAAAGCAGATTACTCGGCTAATGTAATTTTGGACCACGCGCCACACTTTGTGAGGGCAGCACGGTAGCATAGTGGTTAGCACTGTGGCTTCACAGCGCCAGGGTCCCAAGTTTGATTCCCTGCTGGGTCACTGTCTGTGTGGAGTCTGCACGTTCTCCCAGTGTGTGCGAGGGTTTCCTCCGGGTGCTCCGGTTTCCTCCCACAGTCCAAAGATGTGCAGGTTAGGTGGATTGGCCATGCTAAATTGCCCTTAGTGTCCAAAAAGGTTAGGAGGTGTTATTGGGTTAGGGGATAGGGTGTGAGGGCTTAAGTGGGTCGGTGCAGACTCAATGGGCCGAATGGCCTCCTTCTGCACTGTATGTTCTATGTTTGTGGGCTTGATTCTGGAGTCGGTCCCTCTCAGCGACCAACATGGAGATTGGATGCAGCGCTATTAACAGATAAATGATTTTTCCGGCTTGTAATTGATAATATGGAAAGATGTGTCATTTGAAACATGGAAGTCTGGCAATATCTGGTCTGAGAGAACTTGAGGATACAGGGAAAGATCCCACAAAGGGTTAACAGCAACTGTCAGGGAAGGATTGTAAAATGCAGATATCCTTGGTCAAGCAGACTTAGCAAACAAGACAAACAGGATTTTGAATGAAGCCAAAAACAATGGCTCACACCTTCATTGAAAGTAACTATCTTAGCAAGGATCTGGAAAAGAAAGGATGAGATTCTAGGTGTGAAAATTTGCTAATACCAGGTTTATCAGTCTACGAGAAACATAATTCAAAGCCAAAATCAAAGTCAAAATTGAGCTGAGGACACAATTGGAAAATAAAACTATAGAAATGACAGGAATTAAAAGTAACACCTCTTGAAACCAAAGCATTTTGAACATCACAAAGGAAACAATGTAATCAGATCCAAGAGATGAAGTCAAGGGCCTGTTCCTGATGAATACTTTGTTGGATTAGACTATTTAGATCAAAGTTCCTTTTTACAATCAAAGAAAATAAGAGTTACTTTACAATAACATCAAAAAACTTAATTGTTAGAAAGCAAATATAAACCTCGAGACCAGGGCAGGAACTATCCAGAACCAGAACTCAGGGAGAGAGAGCTCAGAGAGAGAGGGGAGAAGCAGAGACAGATTACACAGTCAGCTCGGTCATGGGAAAGATAGGACACAGCAACCGAGCTAACCAGCGAATACATCTTTAAAAGACCAGACTTTAAAGAAGATTGATTGTCAAGTTGGGCCTGAAGGTCCCTTCAACCAACCAGAAGGATCCAGAAGCAAGATCTTTTTACTTTTCTGTAAAGACAGTGATTGCATCTTTTAAAAAGAGAAAAAAATATATAATAATAAAATAACTTAAAAGTTTTAACCTGAAACAGTGGTTATTAGTCTACTTTACTTACTTAGCAATGCGGGACCCAGGATCGATGCTACTAAGTGGTAAGTAGATGAAATCTTTGGTGAAGGTATGGGTTATACCAGGGGATAACTTGAAAATATAGTTTGACCTGAATAGCACCCACTGAAGCTTGCATCGGAGTCCCTGATCACCATTTAGAATGTCGGCCCTTTTTGGTATAGGGGGACTTCTAAGAATAGTGGTGAGTTTTCAAAAACAGGCTTCCGACTTCTGCCATTGAGGAATATATCAGGTTTAATAAGAACAAGACTGTCCCACCCTCCACCTTCAGGGGAAGCTCTTCAGGTAGCTGTTAGAGGGGAGATAATCCCCTATAAAGCATATATGGACGGGACTGCGACAGTGGGGCAGCAGAGGCTGGTGGACTCTACCCCTGAGGTGGACCATCAGTACTTGCTTGACCATAGCCCGGAGATGCTGGCGAGCAGAGAGAAGCTGCAGGCGCAGTGTGAACTGCTGTCAACAGGTACGGTGGCAGGCCAGCTGCAGAGCTCGACGGGGCTATTTTATGAATACGGGGAGACGGTCAGTCGCCTTTTAACACATCAGCTTTGGCGGCAGGCGGCTTCCCGGGAGTTCATGCAAGTCAGGGATTCGAGTGGGAATATGACTTCCACCGTGGGCAAAGTCAACGCAGCTTTCGAGACATTTCACAATAATCTTTATAGGTCAGCGTCCCAGGAGAGCAGTTCAGACATGGCCGAAGTTTTAGATGGGTTGTCCTTTCCATTGGTGGAGAGAGGGAGGAAGGAGGAGCTGGAGGCCCTATTAAGTCTTGAGGCGATACTAAAGGGTATTGGATCAATGCAATGGGTAAAGACCCTGTCCCGATGGGTTCCCCATCGAGTTCTAGAAGTAGTTTTTGGGGCAGTTGACTGTATTAATATTGGACATGTTTTAAAAAATAAATTTAGAGTACCCAACTAATTTATTTTCCAATTAAGGGGCAATTTAGTGTGGCCAATCTACCTGCGCTGCATATCTTTGGGTTGTGGGGGCGAGATCCACGCAGACACAGGCAGAATGTGTAAACTCCACACGGACAATGACCCAGAGCCAGGATCGAACCTAGGACCTCGGCGCCGTGAGGCAGCAGTGCTAACCACTGCGCCACTGTGCTGCCCTAGTGGAGGTTAAATCTGACTTACAAAAGTGGGTTAGTCTTAAGTGGGTTAGTCTAGATATACCACATCCACAGGTTCCCCATTATCCACCTTGCTGGCTATGCCCTCAAAGAACTTAAGCAAGTTTGTTATGCATGACTAACCCTTCATAAATGGTGACAATGAAGGATTGAGCTTTGTCTTTCCAAATATTCAGTCATCTCCTCCTTAATGAATGATTTCATCAACTTCCCACCACAGAGGTCAAGCTATTCAGTCTATAGTTTCCTACTTTTTGCCTCTCTTCCTTTTTGAATAGGGGAGTTACACTAGTGTGTTTCCAATTCACTGGGACCTTTCCAGTGTCCAAAGAACACAACCACCGTCTCTGCTGCCACCATCTTTAATACCCTAGGGTGCAGGCCATCAGGTCCCGGAGACTTATCTGCCTTTAATCCCATTAGTTTATTCAATACCATCGCCATAGTGATGGTTATTGCACTAAGCTCCTCTGCATTAACTGCAGTGCTTGGAAAATTATCCTCTACCATGAAGACAGAGGCAAAATATTGGTTCAGTGCCTTCACCATCTCGGTGTTCCTCATTATTACCTCACCAGTATTGTCCTCTATCAACATTTACTTTAGCTATTCTCTCACTCTTCATATACTTATAGAAGCTCTTGGTATCAGTGTTTATGTTTTCTGCTAGTTTCCTTTCGTAGTCAATCTTAGCTTTTTTGGTTCTATTTTTCACAGCTTCTTTGCTAACCCCTAAAGTTCTCCCAATTCTCCAGTTTACCTCTAGCTTTTGCAGTATGGTATGCCCTAGTAGTTTTTTTCTTTTATGTCCTCTTTGTCTTCCTTATTTAGCTGTGGAACATTTTTCTCCCTTTTACAATTCCTCTTCCTCTCAGGAATAATTGGTGTTAAATAACTCCCCATACATCCGCCACTGTTCCTCAACTGTCCTACCCTCAATTATTTGAGACCAGGCTACTTGGGCCAACTCTTTCCTCAGGCCTGTATAATTAACTCTGCCCAACGCTAAAACTCTAGTATGGCACTCTGTCCTCTCTCGGTTGGAAACTTGTTGGAGAAATGGCAGATGGAGTTTAATCCGGACAAATGTGAGGTAATGAATTTTGGAAGATCTAATACAGGTGGGAATTATGCAGAAAATGGCAGAACCCTTAGGGGGTATTGACAGGCAGAGAGATCTAGCCACAGGTCCACATGTCACTGAAAGTGGCAACACAGGTGGATAAGTTAGTCAAGATGGAATATGGCATGCTTGCCTTCATCGTCGAGTATAAAAATTGGCAAGTCATGCTGCAGCTGTACAGAACCTTAGTTAGGCCACAGTTGGAATATTGCGTACAATTTTGGTCGCCACACTACTAGAAGGATGTAGATGCTTTGGAGAGTGTACAGAACAGGTTTATGGGCCTATAGGCGCTTGAGGGGAGTCAACCACTTTGTGGTGGGTCTGGAGTCACATGTATGCCAGGTAAGGACGGCAGATTTCCTTCCCTGAAGGACATTAGTGAACCAGATGGGTTTTTATGACAATTAACAATGGTTTTATGGTTCTCATGGTTTTAATTCCAGATATTTTATTGAATTCAAATTTCACCAACTGCAGTGGGCATTACTCTGGGTCTCTGGTTTACTAGTCCAGTGACAATACCACTATGCCATTGCCTCCCCCTGGAGGGTATTGGCTATGTGAGGTTGGATAAACCCGGATTGTTTTCACTGGAACTACGGAGGTAGAGGTCAAACGCTAGGAATCCTACGGCGAGTAACTCCCCTCCTGATCCCCAACCAAAGCTTGTGCACCATCTAAAAGGCAGAAGTCAGGAGTGTGATGGAATACTCTCCACTTGCCTGGACGAGCGCAGCTCCAACAACACTCAAGAAGCTCAACACCATCCAGGAGAAGCAGCCCGCTTGATTATTATTGGTGCCTCAAACATTCAATCACCGGTGAAAAGTGGCAGCCATGTGTATCATCTAAAAGATGCACTGCAAGAAATTGCTAAAGTTCCTTAAGCAGCACCTTCCAAACCCACGACCACTACCATCTAGAAAGACAAGAGCAACAGATACCTGGGAACCCCACCACCTGGAGGTTCCCCTCCAAGTCACTCACCACCCTGACTTGGAAATACATTGCTGTTCCTTCACTGTCGCTGGGCCAAAATCCTGGAACTCCCTCCCTAACAGCACTGTGGGTGCACCTACACCTCAGGGACTGCAGCGGTTCAAGAAAGCAGCTCACTACCACCTTCTGAAGGGCAATAAATGCTGGCCTAACCAGCAACGCCCACATCCCGTAAATAAATTTTTTAAAAAGATGGACGAGAGTTCTTGTATGGGCCCTAGTTTGGCCGCCTTGGTAACTGCCTCACTTCCTCTCTCCCCTGTGAAGTTTTCTTCTAACCCAGTTGTTCGGTCTATCCTGATGATATGGAAGCAATTTAAACAACATTAAGCTCCCCCCCCCCCCCGCCCCCCACCCACACCACCACTCCCAGTATTGTAAAACCAAGTTCATTTTTCAAATCAGGCTCCTCCCATACACCACTGGAGAAAGCTCAAATCTAACATCGACAGAGCCTTACTCTATTATCAGAGCCTTAATATTAAAACATGCCGCTGTGCAGAGACCTGGGTGTGCTAGTGCACAAGTCGCAAAAAGTTGGTTTACAGGTGCAACAGGTGATTAAGAAGGCAAACGGAGTTTTGTCCTTCATTGCTATAGGGACAGGAGTTTAAGACTAGGGAGATAATGCTGCAATTGTATAAGGTGTTAGTGAGGCCACACCTGTAGTATTGTGTTCAGTTTTGGTCTCCTTACCTGAGAAAGGACATACTGGCGCTGGAGGGTGTGCAGAGGAGATTCACTAGGTTAATCCCACAGCTGAAGGGGTTGGATTACGAGGAGAGGTTGAGTAGACTGGGACAGTACTCGTTGGAATTTAGAAGGATGCAGGGGGTCTTATAGAAACGTATAAAATTATGAAGGGAATAGATAGGATAGACGCGGGCAGGTTGTTTCCACTGGTGGGTGAAAGCAGAACCAGGGGGCATAGCCTCAAAATAAGGTGAAGATTTAGGATGAGTTTAGGAGGAACGTCTTCACCCAAAGGGTTGTGAATCTATGGAATTCCTTGCCCAGTGAAGCAGTTGAGGCTCCTTCGTTAAATGTTTTTAAGATAAATAGATAGTTTTTTGAAGAATAAAGGGATTAAGGGTTATGGTGTTCGGGCCGGAAAGTGGAGCTGAGTCCACAAAATTGAATGGCGGAGCAGGCTCGAGGGGCCAGATGGCCTACTCCTGCTCCTAGTTCTTATGTTCTTACTCCAGTGATGTGTGGAAGATACTGAAAATTAAGAATTTAGTTTAGATCAGTAGTAAATCAGGTCAAATATACAAGTATCTCACAGCAGTATGGACAGTTTGTCATTAACCGCCGAGCGCAAAATTCATTCCACAAGTAAGGGGTACAGAATAATTGAAGAGCAGTGCAGCTGTGAGCAAGGCTGTGAGCCTCTCAGAGTGGAATAAATTCCACAATTATTGGTTTACCATTGAAGATCAAATTCGCTACACAAAAATACTGTTTTGTTTCATTACTATAATTAATGTATTTCACTCTGGGGTATCAGAAACCTGGAAGGGCTTTAATATCTTCCCAGCTCCTCGGAGTGATTTTTATTTCCCTCCATCTCAAAAAGCACACAAAGGAGAGATTAAAGTAAGTTTCTTGGGCTCTCTCATAACTTTTGGATATATTTTAATCTCGCTTCACACCGCTGAATTAAATTTCTAGGTCCCTAGGTTTGTACTCAATTCTGAATCGGGATTACCAATTATTATTGGTGCTGGAAGGTAGTTCTGCTGCTAGCTACTGGTGATAGAGACCAATTTCTGACTTCAAAATCTTCCCCAATTACCAGTTCTTAAACATTTATACCTATAGAATCAATCATTCTGAGAGAGATGAAAATATATTTCTCAACTATAAACTGGGACAACACAGAATATAAAGTCAGGTAACCGACTCCTTGACCCATGCTGGCTCCCGGTCCCGCTATGCCTAGATTTAAAATTCTCATCCCTGCTTTCAAATTTCACCTGCGCCTTGTGCTTCCCTAGGATATTCTTCATAACCTACCTCTTTGACCAAGTTTTTGGTTACCCGCTTAAGTGTCATATTTTATTTTATATTGTGTCTATTTATATTTATTTCTAAGCCAGGGCTTAGAAACTCCAAAGTTTATTATGAAGTCCACCTGACCTACAATCTTTGTTGAATTTGGCTAGGATGAGCACAAGAGCCTTCCCGTCAGGCATGATTCATCAGTCTTCCCAGACACTTTCATCAAAACAAGTTTTATTCTAAGAACTTAGTTAACATATATATATATAATTATATATTATATGTAAACACACAGCAAGAATTTTTATCAATTACTAACATAAAGAAGCCACACAGCTACAGTAATCCATGTATAACACTTAATGAATTCCCACTTAGCTGTTCCAATTCAAAAACAAAATCCATTCAACCAAAAACCCCTTTTCAAGGGCGTGGCCCAGCACTCTGCATTCTCACTTGAATCAGACTGGCTTTCCCTGAGATTCTGACCCCGTCTCACCAGCAGGTTTAAACCCTTCTGGAAAGCAAACTATATATTTTAAGTGACCAAAGCAGGTAGCTATAATCAATGTTTTTTTTTTGCTGGAACAACTCCTTAAAATGAAAACATAGAAAGACAGGAAAAAAACACTTCTTTCTCCCTGTTGTCCAAAGCAGTAAAACTGAAAGTGAAACTTTGAAAACCTCTCAGCCACAGCTCAGCTCCACCCACAAAATAACATCACTGAAGCCATGTGATAAGACAAAAACCTTTCTTAAAGGGACACTCCCATGACAAAGGTTCCTGTGAAGTGCCTTCGGATGGTTTGCATGTTCTCTCCGTGGCTGCGCGGGTTTCCTCCGGGTGCCACAGTTTCCTCGCTCGGTCCAAAGATGTGCAGGTTAGATGGGGTTATGGGGTAACGGGGTAAGGGCGGGGGAGTGAGCCTCTTTCAGAGGGTGGGTGCAGACTCGATGGGACAAATGGCCCCCTTCTGCACGGTAGGGACTCTAAGGTTCAAAGAGCCGGCATGGTCCGGATGGTTGAACAACCTTTAATTTTATTAACAAAGATTTATTTGATACCTATACCCCTAGTGAAATTTAAAGCTAGATTTGCACGTTATGGTCATCACTCACGTTTGATCCCATCTTCCTCAGCATCAGCAGCACTCGCACCTTCTGCTGGATGTACATCTCCTCGGGAGTCTTCCCGTGGGCACCTTCACGGTTCATCTGTTCAGCTCCGGTCACTCTGTTATCACTTAATGAGAGGAAAAATAGGTTTCTCTTTAAATACCATATTTTCAGGCCAATTTCCATTCATCAATAATCAAAGCAACATTTACAATTGAAAACTGTTTTAGCTGCAGAAAACATGGAAAAAAACCTTTAAATGGGAAATCAAAGTATTTTGACAGCAAATCCCCTTGCGCGTTATGAGGCCGCAAAGTTGATCTCCCAAATTTCCTAGCTCTACGGTAATCATATTTTGGGCCTCCCATTTTGAGCTCGGTGGGTACTGCACGCCGTTTCAAGTTATAATGGCCCAAAGACTAGAGTAGGAAACCTAGGCTGACACTCCAGTGCAGTACTGAGGGAATGCTGCACTGTCAACGCTGCAGTCCTTCGGATGTGCTGCCGAACCAAAGCCCAGTCTGCCCTCTTGGGCGAAAAGATCCCACTGTACTTTTACAAGGAAGAGGCGTTCTCCAATATTTATCCCCCAATCGACATTATTGACTCAGATTACCTGGTTATCACATCACCATTTGCGGGACCGTGCACAAACCGGCTTCCGTGTTTCCTTCATCACAGCAGTGACTATACTTCACAAATTATCTCTTTGCCTATCAAGCACTTTTGGGACATTAACACATCATGAAAAGTGCTAGAAAAAGGCAAGTCTGCCTTTCATTTTTTAAACCCTGGATTTAACAGTCTGGGATGTTCAATAAAAATTAAAAACTGCACAAGTGTAATAGATCATCATGTTGAACTAGCTAAGAACTTAACAGTTACATCCTGCTACTGCGGAACAGCAATCAAAGAAAAAAGACGGCTGAACTACAATCATTGATGGGGTGTAAAAACAAAGGTGGCACAGAGGCAAGCGCTGCTGCCTCACAGCTCCAGGGTCTCGGGTTCAATTCCGGCCTCGGGTTACTGTGTGGAGTTTGCACTTTCTCCCGTGTCTGCATGGGTTTCCTCCCACAGTCCAAAGATGTGCAGGTCAGGTGGATTGGCTATGCTAAATTGCCCCTTAGTGTCCAAAAGGTTAGATGGGGACTTCCGGGTGCGGCGATGACCAGCTAAGTCGCACGTTTCGGCAGCTCCCGGTGGAACGGACTTTTGGGCTCTTGATAGGAGCCCCAACGGCAATTTTAACGGCTGAAAACACCGTGCGGTAAACCAGAAGGGTGTTCCCCCTGGACACGGATGGAAAAAGGAGAGGAAAGTGGCCGGATTGCAGCGGATCCTTTGGAACAACGGCAAGGAAGGCAAGCAGAAACCAAGATGGCGTCGGAAGGTGGCAGTTTCATATGGGGCCCTGAACAACAAGAGTTTTTGAAACGCTGCGTGGAGGAGATAAAAAAGGAAATGAAGAAAGAGTTGTTGGCCCCGATATTACAGGCGATTGAAGGGCTGAAAGAGGAACAAAAGACCCAGGAGCAGGAGCTTCGGGTCGTGAAGGCGAAAGCAGCAGAGAATGAAAACGATATACAGGGCCTGGTGGTGAAGTCGGAGATACAGGAGGCACACCAGAAACGATCTGTGGAGAGGTTGGAGGCACTGGAAAACAACGCAAGGAGGAACAACCTGAGGATTCTTGGCCTTCCTGAAGGTGTGGAGGGGGCGGACGTCGGGGCATATGTGAGCACGATGCTGCACTCGTTAATGGGAGTGGAGGCCCCGACGGGTCCGTTGGAGGTGGAGGGAGCATACCGAGTTATGGTGCGAGGATCGAGAGCAGGAGAAGCTCCCAGAGCCATAGTGGTGAGATTTCTCCATTTTAAGGATAGAGAAATGGTCCTTAGATGGGCGAAGAAAACTCGGTGTAGTAAATGGGAGAACGCGGTGATCCGCGTCTATCAAGACTGGAGTGCGGAGGTGGCGAGAAGGAGGGCGAGCTTTAATCGGGCCAAAGCGGTACTTCACAAAAAAAAGATAAAATTTGGAATGCTGCAACCGGCAAGACTGTGGGTCACATATCAAGGGAGGCACCACTACTTTGAGACGGCGGATGAAGCGTGGACTTTTATTGTAGAAGAAAAATTGGAATGATTGGACTACGAAAATGAACGTTTGGACAAAGTGGTGGGACGAGTGGGGGGGGGGGGCGAAGAGGGATTGTATGATTAATCCTGCGGTATGGTAACTTTTCTTTCTCCCACAGGTGGTGATGGGGGAGGTGGGGAGGGAGAGGAGATGGGGCGTTGGCCATGGGAGGCGGGGCCGAGGGAGAGGCGCGGGCTTGGTTCCCGCGCTATGATAATTATGGCGGGAATAGAGAAGCAGGAAGGAGGGGGCGCCGCACGGGGCGAGCCGTGATCACGGGGGGAAGCCGAGGTCAGCCAGAGTTTGCTGACTTCTGGGAGCAACATGGGGGGAGTAATTACGCTAGCGGGGGATCTAGCAGGGGGGGGGGGGGAATTACTGGGTTGCTGCTGCTGGGGAAAGGGGGGAGTGGGTACGGGAAAGGATGGGCGGGGGGGCACCGTCTGGGAGAAATACAGCTGCGTGGGAACTGGGCGAGAAGCTGGAAAAAGATGATGGCTAACCGGCAAGGGGGGGGGGGGTGGGAAGCCCCCCAACTCGGATGATCACGTGGAACGTGAGGGGGCTTAACGGGCCGATAAAGAGGGCACGAGTACTCGCACACCTTAAGAAACTTAAAGCAGATGTGGTCATGTTACAGGAAACGCACCTGAAACTGATAGATCAGGTTAGGTTGCGCAAAGGATGGGTAGGGCAGGTGTTCCATTCGGGGCTGGATGCGAAAAACAGGGGGGTGGCTATATTAGTGGGGAAGCGGGTAATGTTCGAGGCAAAGACTATAGTGTCGGATAACGGGGGCAGATACGTGATGGTGAGTGGCAAATTACAGGGAGAGATGGTGGTGTTGGTAAACGTGTATGCCCCGAATTGGGACGATGCCACCCTGGAGAATAGACATGGGACTAATGGCGGATGAGGGGGTGTGCTTAAGGGTGAGGGGATGCATTGAAAAGTACTTGGAACTCAATGACAATGGGGAGGTTCAGGTGGGAGTGGTCTGGGAGGCGTTGAAGGCGGTGGTTAGGGGGGAGCTGATATCAATAAGGACACATAAAGGGAAGCAGGAGAGTAAGGAACGGGAGCGGTTGCTGCAAGAACTTTTGAGGGTGGACAGACAGTATGCGGAAGCACCGGAGGAGGGACTGTATAGGGAAAGGCAAAGGCTGCATGTGGAATTTGACTTGCTGACCACAGGCACTGCAGAGGCACAATGGAGGAAGGCGCAGGGTGTACAGTATGAATATGGAGAGAAGGCGAGCAGATTGCTGGCACACCAATTGAGGAAAAGGGGAGCAGCGAGGGAAATAGGGGGGGTGAGAGACGAAGATGGAGAGACGGAGCGGGGAGCGGAGAGAGTGAATGAAGTGTTCAAGACATTTTATAAAAAATTGTATGAAGCTCAACCCCCGGATGGGAGGGAGAGAATGATGGAGTTTTTGGATCGGCTGGAAATTCCCAAGGTGGAAGAGCAGGAAAGGATGGGATTGGGAGCACAGATCACGGTAGAAGAAGTGGTGAAAGGAATTAGGAACATGCAGACGGGAAAGGCCCCGGGACCGGACGGATTCCCAGTTGAATTTTACAGAAAATATTTGGACTTGCTCGCCCCGCTACTGACGAGGACCTTTAACGAGGCAAAGGAAAGGGGACAACTGCCCCCGACTATGTCAGAAGCAACGATATCGCTTCTTTTAAAGAAGGAAAAGGATCCGCTACAATGCGGGTCCTACAGACCAATCTCCCTCCTCAATGTAGATGCCAAGGTCCTGGCCAAGGTAATGGCAATGAGAATAGAGGAATGTGTCCCGGGGGTGGTTCATGAGGACCAAACTGGGTTTGTGAAGGGGAGACAGCTGAACACGAACATACGGAGGTTGTTAGGGGTAATGATGATGGCCCCACCAGAGGGTGAAACGGAGATAGTAGTGGCGATGGATGCCGAGAAAGCATTTGATAGAGTGGAGTGGGATTATCTGTGGGAGGTGTTGAGGAGATTTGGGTTCGGAGAGGGGTATGTTAGATGGGTGCAGCTGTTGTATAGGGCCCCAGTGGCGAGTGTGGTCACGAATGGACGGGGATCGGCATATTTTCGGCTCCATAGAGGGACAAGGCAGGGATGTCCTCTGTCCCCATTACTGTTTGCACTGGCGATTGAGCCCCTGGCGATAGCGCTGAGAGGTTCCAAGAGATGGAGGGGAATACTTAGGGGAGGAGAAGAACACTGGGTATCTTTATATGCGGATGATCTGCTACTATATGTGGCGGATCCAGCGGAGGGGATGCCAGAAATAATGCGGATACTTGGGGAGTTTGGGGATTTTTCAGGGTATAAATTGAACATGGGGAAGAGTGAGCTGTTTGTGGTGCATCCAGGGGAGCAGAGTAGAGAAATAGAAGACCTACCGTTGAGGAAGGTAACAAGAGACTTTTGTTACCTGGGGATCCAGATAGCTAAGAATTGGGGCACATTGCACAGGCTAAATTTGACGCGGTTGGTGGAACAGATGGAGGATGATTTCAAGAGATGGGATATGGTAGCATTGTCAATGGCAGGGAGGGTGCAGGCGGTTAAGATGGTGGTCCTCCCGAGATTCCTCTTTGTGTTTCAGTGTCTCCCGGTGGTGATCACGAAGGCTTTTTTCAAAAGGATAGAAAAGAGTATCATGGGTTTTGTTTGGGCCGGGAAGACTCCGAGAGTGAGGAAGGGATTCTTACAGCGTAGTAGGGATAGGGGGGGGCTGGCACTACCGAGCCTAAGTGAGTATTATTGGGCCGCTAATATTTCAATGGTGAGTAAGTGGATGGGAGAGGAGGAAGGAGCGGCGTGGAAGAGATTAGAGAGGGCGTCCTGCAGGGGGACCAGCCTGCAGGCTATGGTGACAGCCCCACTGCCGTTCTCACCAAGGAACTATACCACGAGTCCGGTGGTGGTAGCTACACTGAAGATTTGGGGACAGTGGAGACGACATAGGGGAAAGACCGGAGCACTGGGGGGGTCCCCGATAAGAAACAACCATAGGTTTGCCCCGGGGGGAATGGATGGGGGATATGGAATGTGGCAAAGAGCAGGTATAACGCAATTGAAAGATCTATTTGTGGATGGGAAGTTTGCGAGTCTGGGAGCGCTGACCGAGAAATATGGGTTGCCCCAAGGGAATGCATTCAGGTACATGCAATTGAGGGCTTTTGCGAGGCAACAGGTGAGGGAATTCCCGCAGCTCCCGACACAAGAGGTGCAGGACAGAGTCATCGCAAAGAAATGGGTGGGGGACGGTAAGGTGTCGGATATATATAGGGAAATGAGAGACGAAGGGGAGACTATGATGGACGAACTAAAAGGGAAATGGGAAGAAGAGCTAGGGGAGGAGATTAAGGAGGGGATGTGGGCAGATGCCCTAAACAGGGTAAACTCGTCGTCCTCGTGTGCCAGGCTAAGCCTGATTCAGTTTAAGGTATTACACAGGGCACATATGACTGGAACACGGCTCAGTAAATTTTTTGGGGTGGAGGATAGGTGTGCGAGGTGCTCGAGAAGCCCAGCGAATCATACCCATATGTTTTGGTCATGTCCGGCACTACAGGGGTTTTGGATGGGGGTGACAAAGGTGCTTTCGAAAGTAGTAGGAGTCCGGGTCGAACCAAGCTGGGGGTTGGCTATATTTGGGGTTGCACAAGAGCCGGGAGTGCAGGAGGCGAAAGAGGCCGATGTTTTGGCCTTTGCGTCCCTAGTAGCCCGGCGCAGAATATTGCTAATGTGGAAAGAAGCCAAGCCCCCGGGGGTGGAGACCTGGATAAATGATATGGCGGGGTTCATAAAGTTAGAGCGGATTAAGTTCGTCCTAAGGGGGTCGGCTCAAGGGTTTACTAGGCGGTGGCAACCGTTCGTCGAATATCTTGCGGAAAGATAGATGGGGGAGAACAAAGAAGGCAGCAGCATGGGTGGATGGGTGGCCTGAGACAAGGCAGTTGCCAATTAGGGCTAGTTTTTTTTTTTTGTTATTTAATATTTATTTCTTTGTTGTTGTTTTTGCTTAAATTAAAAAAGGTAATTATTATCTGTATTGTTACAATGTTGTGTAAAGGATGCACAATGTACTGTGTTGGTTGACCAAAAATTTTCAATAAAATATTATTTAAAAAAAACAAAAGGTTAGATGGGGATACTGGGTTACGGGGATAGGGTGAAGGCATGCTGTTAAGTAGGGTGCAAATTCTAAGGGCCGGTGCAGCTTCGATGAGCCGAATGGCCTCCTTCTGCACTGTAGGGATTCAATGATTCTAAATGGGAGGGTGCCATGCTGGAACTGTACAATGTTCTATTTAGACAACACCCAGAATACTGCATTTAAATTTTGGTCACTGGGGCACGAGGAAGGTAGACAAACCCTGGAATTGATGCAAAGGAGAGCCATGAGGTCAGTCTCTCTTGTCAAAGATGCAGTAAACTTGAGGTCGGAGTTACAACGTCAACACCAGCCAGTGACAATGAGGAAAGGCTGGACAAACGCAGGCTCTTGCACCAACCCGTGCGCATCCATCCTCCCTAACATGTCATTGAACTGTTCCTTAAATCAATCCAAGTTTCTTGCTATCACTATCTCACCCAAGACCCATTCCAAGTGTTGAGCGCTTTTTGGCATGAAGATCATCCCAACATCATAGAATTCATAGAATTTACAGTGCAGATGGAGGCCATTCGGCCTATCAAGTCTGCACCGGCTCTTGGAAAGAGCACCCTACCCAAGGTAAACACCTCCACCCTATCCCCATAACCCAGTAACCCCACCCAACACTAAGGGCAATTTTGGACACTAAGGGGTACTTCCGAGGTAGTATGGGCTGAAGTTAGAAACAGGAAAGGAGAGGTCACCCTGTTGGGAGTTTTTTATAGGCCTCCTAATAGTTCTAGGGATGTAGAGGAAAGGATGGCGAAGATGATTCTGGATAAGAGCGAAAGTAACAGGGTAGTTATTATGGGAGACTTTAACTTTCCAAATATTGACTGGAAAAGATATAGTTCGAGTACAATCGATGGGTCGTTTTTTGTACAGTGTGTGCAGGAGGGTTTCCTGAAACAATATGTTGACAGGCCAACAAGAGGCGAGGCCACGTTGGATTTGGTTTTGGGTAATGAACCAGGCCAGGTGTTGGATTTGGAGATAGGAGAGCACTTTGGGGACAGTGACCATAATTCGGTGACGTTTACGTTAATGATGGAAAGGGGTAAGTATACACCGCAGGGCAAGAGTTATAGCTGGGGGAAGGGCAATTATGATGCCATTAGACGTGACTTGGGGGGGATAAGGGGGAGAAGTAGGCTGCAAGTGTTGGGCACACTGGACAAGTGGGGTTTGTTCAAGGATCAGCTACTGCGTGTTCTTGATAAGTATGTACCGGTCAGGCAGGGAGGAAGGCGTCGAGCGAGGGAACCGTGGTTTACCAAGGAAGTGGAATCTCTTGTTAAGAGGAAGAAGGAGGCCTATGTGAAGATGAGGTGCGAAGTTTCGGTTGGGACGATGGAGAGTTACAAGGTAGCGAGGAAGGATCTAAAGAGAGAGCTAAGACGAGCAAGGAGGGGACATGAGAAGTATTTGGCAGGAAGGATCAAGGAAAACCCCAAAGCTTTCTATAGGTATGTCAGGAATAAGCGAATGACTAGGGAAAGAGTAGGACCAGTCAAGGACAGGGATGGGAAATTGTGTGTGGAGTCTGAAGAGATAGGCGAGATACTAAATGAATATTTTTCGTCAGTATTCACTCAGGAAAAAGATAATGTTGTGGAGGAGAATGCTGAGCCCCAGGCTAATAGAATAGGTGGCATTGAGGTACGTAGGGAAGAGGTGTTGGCAATTCTGGACAGGCTGAAAATAGATAAGTCCCCGGGACCTGATGGGATTTATCCTAGGATTCTCTGGGAGGCCAGGGAAGAGATTGCTGGACCTTTGGCTTTGATTTTTATGTCATCATTGGCTACAGGAATAGTGCCAGAGGACTGGAGGACAGCAAATGTGGTCCCTTTGTTCAAAAAGGGGAGCAGAGACAACCCCGACAACTATAGACCGGTGAGCCTCACGTCTGTAGTGGGTAAAGTCTTGGAGGGGATTATAAGAGACAAGATTTATAATCATCTAGATAGGAATAATATGATCAGGGATAGTCAGCATGGCTTTGTGAAGGGTAGGTCATGCCTCCCAAACCTTATTGAGTTCTTTGAGAAGGTGACTGAACAGGTAGATGAGGGTAGAGCAGTTGATGTGGTGTATATGGATTTCAGCAAAGCGTTTGATAAGGTTCCCCACGGTAGGCTATTGCAGAAAATATGGAGGCTGGGGATTGAGGGTGATTTAGAGATGTGGATCAGAAATTGGCTAGCTGAAAGAAGACAGAGGGTGGTGGTTGATGGGAAATGTTCAGAATGGAGTACAGTCACAAGTGGAGTACCACAAGGATCTGTTCTGGGGCCGTTGCTGTTTGTCATTTTTATCAATGACCTAGAGGAAGGCGCAGAAGGGTGGGTGAGTAAATTTGCAGACGATACTAAAGTCGGTGGTGTTGTCGATAGTGTGGAAGGATGTAGCAGGTTACAGAGGGATATAGATAAGCTGCAGAGCTGGGCTGAGAGGTGGCAAATGGAGTTTCATGTAGAGAAGTGTGAGGTGATTCACTTTGGAAGGAATAACAGGAAGGCGGAATATTTGGCTAATGGTAAAGTTCTTGAAAGTGTGGATGAACAGAGGGATCTAGGTGTCCATGTACATAGATCCCTGAAAGTTGCCACCCAGGTTGATAGGGTTGTGAAGAAGGCCTATGGAGTGTTGGCCTTTATTGGTAGAGGGATTGAGTTCCGGAGTCGGGAGGTCATGTAGCAGCTGTACAGAACTCTGGTACGGCCGCATTTGGAGTATTGCGTACAGTTCTGGTCACCGCATTATAGGAAGGATGTGGAGGCTTTGGAGCGGGCGCAGAGGAGATTTACCAGGATGTTGCCTGGTATGGAGGGAAAATCTTATGAGGAAAGGCTGATGGACTTGAGGTTGTTTTCGTTGGAGAGAAGAAGGTTAAGAGGAGACTTAATAGAGGCATACAAAATGATCAGGGGGTTGGATAGGGTGGACAGTGAGAGCCTTCTCCCGCGGATGGAAATGGCTGGCACGAGGGGACATAACTTTAAACTGAGGGGTAATAGATATAGGACAGAGGTCAGAGGTAGGTTCTTTTCGCAAAGAGTAGTGAGGCCGTGGAATGCCCTACCTGCTACAGTAGTGAACTCGCCAACATTGAGGGCATTTAAAAGTTTATTGGATAAACATATGGATGATAATGGCATAGTGTAGGTTAGATGGCTTTTGTTTCGGTGCAACATCGTGGGCCGAAGGGCCTGTACTGCGCTGTATTGTTCTATGTTCTATGTTCTAAGGGCAATTTATCATGACCAATCCACCTAACCTGCACATCTTTGGACTGTGGGAGGAAACTGGAGCACCCGGAGGAAACCCACGCACACACGGGGAGAATGTGCAGACTCCGCACAGACAGTGACCCAAGCCGGAATCGAACCTGGGACCCTGGAGCTGTGAAGCAATTGTGCTATCCACTATGCTACCGTGCTGCCCCTACATTTCCTGTCAGTCCGACATTTACATGCTACCAGTTTGAATCTGCACTCTCCTTGTGTCAGTCTGCACAAATGATACCTGGTTTCTGAAGTTGTTCAAATAATAATAATCTTTATTAGTGTCACAAGTAGGCTTACATTAACCCTGCAACGAAGTGACTGTGAAAAGCCCCTAGTCATCACGTTCCGGCACTTGTTCAGGTACAGAGGGAGAATTCAGAATGTCCAGTTCACCTAACAAACCCGTCTTTTAGGGCTTGTGGGAGGAAACCGGAGCACCCGGAGGAAACCCACACAGACACGGGAGAACGTGCAGACTCCGTGCAGACAGTGACCCAAGCCGGGTATTGAACCCGGATCCCTGGCGCTGTGAAGCAACAGTGCTAACCACTGTGCTACCTTGCCGCCCATTATATAAATTATAAAAATTATAGCCAGTTTTCGGTTGTAGGCAAATTCACTTGCCAAGTGGGGATTTAGTGCGAAAAGATATCCACCTGGTCCACTGTTATATTGCAGATCAACAGTGCAGACTTTGAATCCCTATTTGTGCTGTTTGCTGGTGACTTGCTGGGATAGCACAACAATTATCCTGTGTATTCATGGGTGAGGGAGAGGAAATTAGTCAGTGCTCCTACTCCAAATCACTATGCAGTGACCATTGCTGGAAAGCAGGATGTATGGAGCATTGTGTGGGTAGAACCAGGTGCACGGACACGAGGTAAATAGGCCAATAATGTTTACTATCCATGGTCAACATTAACTAAGCATCAAGGTATCAAAGGGACACTGGCTGACACAGAATTTATGCAAGAGTTGGTGCCTTTTATGGCATGATGGGGGGAATAATCTAAAATGTGCACTGCCCATGTCTATACTATTCCAGTCACGAGGACCTGAACCTCCAACCCATTGTGCAGGACTGCTATCCGTCTATCATAGAATTTACAGTGCAGAAGGAGGCCATTCGGCCCATCGAGTCTGCACCGGCCCTTGGGAAGGGCACCCTACCTAAGCCCACTTCTCCACCCTATCCCCGTAACCCCATCTAACCTTTTTGGACACTAAAGGTAATTTAGCATGACCAATCCACCTAACCTGCACATCTTTGGACTGTGGGAGGAAACCGGAGCACCCGGAGGAAACCCACGCAGACACGGGGAGAATGTGCAGACTCCACACAGACAGTGACCCAAGCCGGGAATCGAACCTGGGACCCAGGAGCTGTGAAGCAATTGTGCTAACCACTATGCTACCGTGCCGCCATTTAAAGTCAATTTGCACAGGTGAAATGGCAAGCAATACAACACAACCCAACCCCCGGCTTTGTTTTGAAGCTTTTCAGAAGCCTGCAGGCAGTGGGAAAGGGACATGCAATGACATGTTACGGCCTCTGGCTGGGGCGTAATCCTCATTGCAAGATGCCTGCCAATTTGCAATCCTCAGCAAACTCACTTGCCAGAATTGACATCTATGCGTTCAAGCGTCATGCTTCAGTCGGTATCCTTCAGCCTCGAAACACCAGGCAGATTTGAATACCTCCTGTAATTACACTCTTGTCAATGGACAGCTGACCGTTAGCAGATGTGGGCAACATATTAAATTACTTTCTTGGGAAAGAGAGGCTTCATTATTTTTAGAGCTTGCTTCAAAACCTTTCAGCTGGACAATGGCTTCCCTTGACTACAGAAAGAGATGTGTACGGTTACAAGAAATAAAAATTTACACCACTTACATGTGCCATTGCAGGTGCATAAATTGACGGTTTTTAAAAAATGAATTAGACCTCAATCCATGACTGACCTTATTTCCCATACTTCCTTCACCCCTTCCCCCCCCCCACCCCCGCGCCTCCCTCAGAGTTGCCCCTGTCCTCACTTTCCACCCCACCAGCCTCCATATGTAAAGAATCTTCCTCTGCCATTTCTGTCAACTTCAGCACAATGCGAACACTAAACACATCTTCCCCTCACCTCCCCATTAGAATTCCAGAGAGGCCGTTCCCTCGGTGACACCCTGGTCCACTCCTCTATCCCCCTCAACGCGTGATCCTCATCCCACGGTGTCTACCCATGTAATCGTAGGAGGTGTGACATCGGCCCCATTACCTCCTCCCCCCTCACAAGGATCCAAACATTTCTTTCAGGTGAAGCAGCGATTTACTTGCACTTTTTCCAATTAGGTCTACAGCATTGGTTGCTCACAATGTGGTTTCCTCAACTTTGGGAGACTAAACCCAGACTGCATGGTCGCTTTGCGGAACACCTTCACTGGACTTTCAAGCATGGCCCCAATCTTTTGGTTGGTTGCCATTTCTTTTTAAAAAAATATATTTTATTAAAGTTTTGAAACACAATTTTCCCCCCTTACAAATCAACAAAAACGGGAACATGATAACTGATAGATAACATTGTTTAAATTAAATAGTGAACTAACAAAATAACACAAAATAGTGCTCCCCCCCCCCTTCACCCCATCTAGAACAAAAACAATTCTCTCCCCCCCCCTCCCCCGGGCTGCTGCTGGCTATCTATCTTCCCCCTAACGTTCCGCTAGATAGTTGAGGAACGGTTGCCACCGCCTGGTGAACCCTTGAGCCGATCCTCTCAGCGCAAACTTCATCCGCTCCAGTTTTATGAACCCTGCCATATAGTTTATCGAGGCCTCCACGCCGGGGGGGGTTTCGCGTCCTTCCACATGAGTAAAATCCTTCGCCGGGCTACTAGGGACGGAAAGGCCACAATATCGGCCTCTTTCACCTCCTGCACTCCCGGCTCATCCGCTACCCCAAATATAGATAACCCCCAGCTTGGCTTGACCCAGACCTTCACCACCTTAGAGATCACTCCCGCCACTCCCCTCCAATACCCCTCCAGTGCCGGACGCGACCAAAACATATGTGTGTGCTTCGCCGGGCTTCCCCCGCAACTCCCGCACCTGTCCTCCACTCCAAAGAACCTGTTCAACCTCGCTCCCGTTATATGTGCTCTATGTAGCACCTTAAATTGGATCAGGCTAAGCCTGGCACACGAGGAAGAGGAATTTACCTTACTTAGGGCATCAACCCACAAACCCTCCTCAATCTCCTCCCCGAGCTCTTCTTCCCATTTTCCTTTCAGTTCTTCTACCAGCTCCTCCCCCTCTTCTCTCATCTCCCGGTATATTTCGGACACTTTGCCCTCCCCGACCCACACCCCCGAAAGCACTCTATCCTGGATCCCGTGTCGGGAGCAGCGGAAATCCCCTCACCTGTTGTCTCGTGAATGCCCTCACCTGCATATACCTGAAGATATTCCCCGGAGGCAGCTCATACTTTTCCTCTAGCGCTCCCAAGTTCGCAAACGTCCCATCTATAAATAAGTCTCCCACTCTCCTAAATCCTGCCCGGTGCCAGCTCTGGAACCCTCCGTCCAACCTCCCTGGGGCAAACCTATGGTTGTTCCTGATCGGGGACCACACCGAGGCTCCCAACACACCCCTCTGTTGCCTCCATTGCCCCCAGATACTTAATGTTGCCGCCACCACTGGGTTTGTGGTAAACCTTTTCGGGGAGAGCGGTAGTGGTGCCGTCACCAGCGCTTTTAAGCTCGTTCCTTTACAGGACGCCATCTCCAGCCTTTTCCACGCCGCCCCTCTCCCTCGATCATCCACTTACGGATCATCGCCACATTGGCGGCGCAGTAATAGTCGCCCAAATTTGGCAACGCCAGTCCCCCTCTGTCCCTGCTACGTTGCAGGGACCCCCTCCTTACCCTCGGGGCCTTCCCTGCCCACACGAAGCTCATGATGCTCCTATCTATTTTCTTGTAAAAGGCCTTAGTGATCAATATGGGGAGACATTGAAACACAAATAGGAACCTCGGGAGGACCATCATCTTAATCGTCTGCACTCTGCCCGCCAGTGACAGCGGCTGCATATCCCACCTTTTGAAATCCTCTTCCATTTGCTACACTATCCGAGTCAGATTGAGTCTGTGTAAGGTTCCCCAGCTCCTGGCTATCTGAATCCCCAGGTATCGAAAGTTTCTTTCCACTCTCCTTAGCGGCAGGCCATCTATCCCTCTACTCTGGTCCCCAGGGTGTATTACGAAAAGCTCACTCTTTCCCATGTTAAGCCTATATCCCGAGAAATCTCCAAACTCCCTCAATATCTGCATAACCTCAGTCATCCCCCCCCACTGGATCCGCCACATACAGCAGTAGGTAATCTGCGTAGAGTGACACTCAATGTTCCTCTCCCCCTCTAACCACTCCTCTCCATTTCCTGGAGTCTCTCAGCGCTATGGCCAGTGGTTCAATTGCCAGCGCGAACAGTAATGGGGACAGAGGGCACCCCTGCCTTGTTCCCCTATGTAGTCGAAAATACTCCGATCTTTGCCGATTTGTGACTACACTTGCCATTGAGGCCCCATAAGAGGAGTTTAACCCAGCTGACAAACCCCTCCCCGAACCCAAACCTCCTCAGCACCTCCCATAAATACTCCCACTCTACCCTATCAAATGCTTTCTCTGCATCCATTGCCGCCACTATCGCTGCCTCCCCCTCTGCTGGGGGGCATCATTATCACCCCCAATAGCCGTCGCACTTTGACATTCAATTGTCTCCCCTTTACGAACCCTGTCTGATCTTCGTGCACCACCCCCGGGACACAATCCTCTATCCTCATTGTCAGCACTTTTGCCAACAACTTGGCGTCCACATTCAGGAGCGAGATAGGCCTATAAGACCGGCATTGCAGCGGGTCTTTATCTCGCTTCAGGATTAGTGATATCGTCGCCTCCGACATTGTTGGGGGTAGAGTCCCCCCTTCTCTGGCCTCGTTAAAGGTTCTTACCAGCAGCGGGGCCAACAAGTCCATGTATTTCCTGTAAAATTCCACCGGGAATCCATCAGGTCCGGGGGCCTTCCCTGCCTGCATGATCCCCAGCCCTTTAGTCACCTCGTCCACCCCGATTGGCGCCCCCAGACCTGCCACCTCCTGCTCCACCACCCTCGGGAACCTTAGTTGGTCCAGAAACTGCTGCATCCCCTCTTTTCCCTCTGGGGTTGGGACCTATATAACCTCTCATAAAAGGTCTTAAACACCTCATTTACCTTCCCTGCCCTCCGCACCGTAGTTCCCGTTTCATCCCTAACTCCCCCTATTTCCCTCGCCGATGTCCTCTTACGAAGCTGGTGGGCCAACAGGCGACTCGCCTTTTCCCCATATTCATATCTCATCCCCTGTGCCTTCTTCCACTGTGCCTCTGCCTTCCCTGTGGTCTGGAGTCTTCGCCTCTCCCTATATAGTCCTTCGTCCGGGGCCTCCGCATATCTTTTATCCACACTCAAAATCTCCCCCAGTAATCTTTCCCTCTCTTTGGCCTTTGTTTTCCCCTTGTGAGCCCTGATGGAGATCAACTGTCCCCTGACCACCGCCTTCAGCGCTTCCCATACTACCCCCACTTGGACCTCCCCATCATCATTGGCCTCCAGGTAAACATCCCCGCACCCTTCCGCAGACTCCCTCATCCGCCAATAATCCCACATCCAGTCGCCAGAGTGGGCGCTGTTCCCTCTCCTCTCTCCTCGTTCCAGATCCACCCAGTGCGGGGCATGGTCTGAAACAGCTATGGCCGAGTACTCCGTTCCTTCCACCCTCGAAATCAGTGACCTTCCCAAAACGAAGAAATCTATCCGGGAGTATACCTTATGGACATGGGAGAAAAAGGAGAACTCTTTGGCCAGCGGCCTAGCAAATCTCCACGGATCCACTCCCCCCATTTGGTCCATAAACCCCCTAAGCACCCCCCCCCCCCCACCCCCCCATTACCAGGTTTCCTACCTCCAGGCCTGGGATACGTCCCAGCATCCGCTTCATAAATCCCGCATCATCCCAGTTCGGGGCATATACGTTGACCAGCACGACCTCCATTCCCTGCAGTCTGCCACTCACCATCATATATCTGCCCTCGCTGTCCGCTACAATGTTCCTAGCCTCGAACGACACCCGTTTCCCCACCAATATGGCCACCCCTCTATTCTTTGCGTCCAGCCCTGAGTGGAACACCTGTCCCACCCATCCTTTCCTTAACCTAACCTGGTCCGCCACCTTCAGATGCGTCTCTTGAAGCATGGCCACGTCTGCCTTCAGTCCTTTTAAGTGCACGAACACTCGGGCCCTCTTAATCGGCCCATTTAGGCCTCTCACGTTCCATGTGATCAGCCGGACTGGGGGGCTGCCCGCCCCCCCTCCCCTGTCGACTAGCCATCACGCTCTCTGGGCCAGTCCCACGTCCCGGTCCCGCGCACCCACCTGTCCCCCAGGCGGCGCATTCCCGCCTCGACCACCTTTTCTCTTACCAGCTCCCTTTTGATCTCAGCAGCAGCAACCCAGTTGTTCCCCCCCCCCCCCCCCCGCTAGATCCCCATCTAGCATGGTTACTCCCCCTATATTGCTTCCGAAAGTCAGCTGACTTCAACTGACCCAGGCTTCTCCCGCTCTCTCCTTGACCCCCCCCCCCCCCCCGTGGAACTCCCATTCTCCTTGCGCCTATCTTCCCGCCATCATCTCTCTGGCGCAGGGAAATAGAACCATCCCGCCCCCTGTGGCGCAGCGCCCCCTACAGCCACGTTCCCATTCCCCATCCCCCGCCTGTGTCTCTTTTTCCCCCCACCGGCACCCACATTTCTCAGTGTCCCCCCCTCCCCAATTTACACCTCTATACATCAACATTGTCGTTTCCCCTCCAACATCAGTCCCTCAGTTCTGGTCCAGTTTCTCTTTTTGAATGAAGGTCCATGCTTCTTCCGACATCTCAAAATAGTAATATCTTTCCTGGTACGTGGCCCATAATCGCGCCGGCTGCAACATCCCGAACTTTACTTTCTTCTTATGCAGCACCTCCTTGGCTCGATTGAAACTCGCCCTCCTTCTCGCCACCTTCGCACTCCAGTCCTGATACACTCGTATCACCACACTCGTATCACCGCATTCTCCCATCTGCTACTTCATACCAATCCCCTCCAACATCAGTCCCTCAGTTCTGGTCCAGTTTCTCTTTTTGAATGAAGGTCCATGCTTCTTCCGACGTCTCAAAATAGTAATGTCTATCCTGGTACGTGACCCATAATCGCGCCGGCTGCAACATCCCGAACTTTACTTTCTTCTTATGCAGCACCTACTTGGCTCGATTGAAACTCGCCCTCCTTCTCGCCACCTTCGCACTCCAGTCCTGATACACTCGTATCACCGCATTCTCCCATCTGCTACTTCGTACCTTCTTGGCCCAGCTCAAAATAACCTCTCTGTCGTTGAAGCGGTGGAATCGCACGACCATCGCCCTAGGTGGTTCTCCAGCCTTTGGTCTCCTCGCAGGGACCCGGTGGGCCCCTTCCACTTCCAGGGGGCCCGAGGGGGCCTCAGCTCCCATTAGCGAACGTAGCATCGTGCTCACATAAGCCCCGCCGTCAGCTCCTTCTACTCCCTCGGGGAGACCCAGGATCCGGAGGTTCTTTCTCCTTGATCTATTTTCCAGGACTTCAATTCTTTCGATGCAGTTCTTATGAAGCGCTTCGTGCGTCTGCATTTTGACCGCTAGGCCCAGGATCTCGTCCTCATTGTCAGTTACCTTCTGCTCCACCACACGGAGCTCTATCTCCTGGGCCTTTTGTGTCTCTTTAAGCCCCTCGATTGCCTGTAACATCGGGGCCAGTACCTCCTTTTTTAGCACCTCCACACACCGTCTTAGAAATTAATCCTGGTCCGGTCTTCATGTCGCCTGGGCTCCCTCCGACGCCATCTTGTTTTTTTCTTTCCTCTGCTGCTGGCCTCGAGGATCCTCCATGATCTGGCCGCCGCCGATCTTTTTCTTTCACACTGGGGGGACGACTCCCTGTTGCTTCACCCCACACCGGGTTTTGTCGCAAAAATTTCCCGTTGGGGCTCTTAAAAAGAGTCCGAAAGTCCGTCAAAGCTGGAGCCGCTGAAACGTGCGGTTTAGCTGATCATCGCCGCAACCGGAAGTCCGTTGGTTGCCACTTCAATTCACCATCTTGATTCTCTCTCCACAGATGCTGCGAACCTGAGCTTTGCTCGCATTTTCTGTTTTGATTTCAGGTTTTGCTTGTGCATTGATTGTCCCATCACATGGTTGGTTGCAGGAGCTTACTGTATGCTAATTGGCTGCCACATTTCCTACCATCAATACACTTCAAAAATACTACACCGACTATAAAGTGCTGAAGCTCAACCAGAGATTGTGTAAGTCACCATATAAATGCATGCCCTTTTTTCCCCTGTGCCGATATATAATTTGCAATAAATTCCCTCTCACGCTGATGGTAGTCATTGTACTGGGGTACAAGCACTCTTCATTTGTGAGTTCAGCCAACAGTTATCAGCAGGTTAGTTAAGAGTGGGAAACATCTTAACTGAACCTGATCCTGTCCTTACACAAAAAATATCTTCCAGCGAGAGATCAGCAGAAGCCCCCCCAACCCCGGTTTGTTCTTCTGTAGCCAGTCTCACTGAAGCATTGTAGCGTTGTACAATTGCCCCAGATGAGATCAGTGGACTCAGCACACACTGAGGATTGGACCTACAACACATGCAAGTTCTCGATGACCTGTGAGCATTACAATAGATTTATAGCACCGGAACATGTCATTTAGTTCATGTCAGTGAGCATGTTCCACTTGAGCTCCATTTCACCCAAACAGCACAGCCTTTACCTTTTAATCTTGTACGTTAAATTGGCTTCCTCTTAAATGCATCTTAAGCTACAACTTCAAGAGTTCAGAAATGTCACTGTAATTTACTGACGCTAGTTACTGCTACTTCAGAGATACGACAAGTCAAAGGCTAAATGTATTGAAAGAAAGTTTCTTGTTCCGAAATTAGAATGTAATAAATAAGCACATCTTACTGCTCTTACATTGGAAAATGGCCACTTTGGGGCAAGGGTTAACTTTGCACCGTAGATGGCTTTAGAGAGCGTAGGCTGACAGTGTTACATTATACTGTGGCCAAATCGTCTGGACTCAAACTGGTTTCATTCCACTTGCCAAAATTCAATTTAACCAACCTTAGGGTTGGTTTCAAACCAGTTAAAGTCTACTGCTGCAAGTTCAAAGACAAAAAGCTTTGGCGACCTGTCTCGTTTTTCAGCAATATTTAAATTCAAATACTTGGAAAGTGTGAATAATCAATTATTAGAATGAAATAGTTTAAATAAAAGAGCAGGATGGCTTATGTGCCTAAAAATGTTCAATTAATAGATAATTTAAAATCACTTAATTCAAACTAAGAGATTTAAACTTCCCATTGTATGCATGGACACCGAATCGGTAATTCACTGACCTAATATCAGGTCTTGAAACAAAGCAATGTTAATATTCATGTCGAGAGGGCTAGAATACAAGACCAAGGATGTACTTCTGAGGCTATATAAGGCTCTGGTCAGACCCCATTTGGAGTGTTGTGAGCAGCTTTGGGCCCCGTATCTAAGGAAGGATGTGCTGGCCTTGGAAAGGATCCAGAGGAGGTTCACAAGAATGATCCCTGGAATGAAGAGCTTGTCGTATGAGGAACGGTTGAGGACTCTGGGTCTGCATTCGTTGGAGTTTAGAAGGATGAAGGGGGATCTTCTTGAAACTTACAGGGTACTGCGAGACCTGGATAGAGTGGACGTGGAGAGGGTGTTTCAACTTTTAGGAAAAACTAGAACCAGAGGACACAATCTCAGACTAAAGGGACGATCCTTTAAAACAGAGATGGGGAGGAATTTCTTCAGCCAGAGGGTGGTGAATCTGTGGAACTCTTTGCCGCAGAAGGCTGTGGAGGCCAAATCACTGAGTGTCTTTAAGACAGAGATAGATACGTTCTTGATTAATAAGGGGATCAAGGGTTATGGGGAGAAGGCAGGAGAATGGGGATGAGAAAAATATCAGCCATGATTGAATGGCAGATCAGACTCAATGGGCCGAGTGGCCTAATTCTGCTCCTATGTCTTATGAGTTTTTGTCAGTAAAATTTATAGTTTTCAAATTTGCATCAAGTGATAATCTTGGCATGGCATGCTGAATACTCCAATTACTGTGCCTTAAGCATTATGTTTTTCACATGCTCAAAGAGAGGAATCTTTTTGTTTTCAGTTTTCTTTCCTGGACTTATCAAACACCTCTTATCTGATGATCAAAACTTGTGGTTTTGAGTAGTGTCACAATGCTGCTGTTCTCTTGATGTTCTCCTTTCGAGGGCGGAGAGATTTGTACAATGTCTGCTCCAGCACAATTGCACATATAGAATAGGTACTTCATCTTGGGAGTTACAAAGATGTAATTCCATTAAGGAGTACAAATCTTTTACCTATTTGATTAAATTTGTCTTTATGTGACCTGTAAATATAACATTTTACATAAAAGGCAAATGTGCAGAGCAGATTTAAAAGGTTGAGGATGTGACACAAGGGACCAAGGTTATCGTAACTAACAGATACGATACCTAAAAGGGCAACTGCCCGTGACACACGCTGTAGAAAGACCCCTTCAGCAAAACAGCTGCTTACTAGTTTTAGTGCTATGCAGCACATGTTTGTCATGTAGCGATATGCAGAGGTCTCTGGACCTTAAAGAATGTGGAAACTTGTATGCATTTCATATGGTTACATGTTTGGATCCCTCCATGGGATACCAGGATTAATCCCCAAAATGGGGATATGCACTAAAGCAGTATATTAACATTTAAAAAAAAGATGGAAATGAAAAGAACACGTGATGTTGAGTTGAGCTATCGATTTTAAATTTCTAAAATCACAGCTCTTTTCCTACACTCCAATGTGGCAATGCCATGTTTAAATGTTCTAATTTCAGAGAAAATAATTCATTTCACTTTAAAAGACCAGTTAATGCTCCCGAGTAACCCAAATCGGAGGCCAGCAAGAACAAATTCACTCTGCACAAAAGAACAGCTGAGGGGCACGGCTGATCAATTTAAATTGTGCTCAAAAACGAATCGGCAGACGGGAACCGGGGCCAGGGGCAATCTATTTATTGCACAAACTCCTCTTTTCCCCAGTCTTCCTCTTGTCACACCATAAATCCTGCTTACCTGCACGGATCCATGATTTCATTTCGCTGGAGCTGCTGTGCGCTCAACTGACAGGAATCTGTCACCTCTCTCTCTCTCTCTCTCTCTCTTTCTCTCTCTTCCCCCCCCCCCCCCCACCCCCCCTGCCACCTACCCACCACCCCCAGCCCTAGAGAACAGCTTAGCTGAGAATGAAGAGAACTCACTGCACATTTCTGGCTCAGCACCTCAGCGACGTGAGCAAACAGGGCCCCTGCTCTAAGAAACACAACAGACCACACGTCGGTACAAAACTCCGATTTCTATTTCGATTTGATGTTTGTGTGTGCATCACTATGAAATGCAAGAATACAAACCAAACACAGTTACTCAGCGAATTAAGTGATAATTCTTTCAAGTAAATTATCAATTTTAATCTCATGGGGCAGCGTGTTTAAAAAAAAAAAATTTAGAGCACCCAATTCATTTTTCCCCCCCCAATTAAGGGGCAATTTAGCGTGGCTAATCCACCTACCCTGCACATCTTTGGGTTGTGGGGGCAAGACCCACGCAGGCACGGGGAGAATGTGCAAACTCCAGATGGACAGTGACCCGGGGCCGGGACTGAACCCGGATCCTCGGCGCCGTGAGGCAGCAGTGAAGCTGCTGAAAATTCTCAACGCTGTGACTGCACTTGATAACAACGCCTTGCATTAAGTGAAAAGCTGATATACATTGGACGGACAACTAAAATTTACTATTCCTTCATCAAATCCATACAGAATCACCTAGTTTGAAACAATTTTTTTAAAATTCTGTTTGCGATCTAAGCCAATATTTTTTTCATCTTGTGCAAAAACAATGGAACACAGCAAAACAGAATAATATATGTGCACATTGATTCATTATTCTGATTTTTCGCACAGTAGGAAAGATTTGGATGTTCCTATCCTGCATCTTAATATAAAATATGCCGGAAAGGGAAAGCAATTAACCCTCAAGAGGTTAGTTCTTCTACAAGTACTAGCCTGACACAAGCATCGCTAAAGTGTTGTTGTTTGGGGGTGCGGGGGCAGCAGAGTGGGAAGAAGCCATCATAATCATTTCACATGTTTGAAGCAGGGAATAAATGAGCGAGACATCAGCAGTAAAACGTGGGAAGGGAAACACGTCCCCTTCAAAAGTCCCCACCTCACAGCATCGGCCCCCCACTGGCTACAACACCCAAGACAAGTAACTATACAGAGTGACAGAGTTGGCACATTGAGTCACAATACAGGCGCCCATGGTCACTATCTGTTGAGGACAATGGAGCTCTGTACATTGAACTACATTTTAAAGAGAGACAGTCTGCTCCTGCTAACATGAAAATCGGGTTTAAATTTAGCCTTGCGCTTGGCTGCAGTTATCCCCACCTGCTGGAGGTGGTCTCAAGCTTCTTGGCAGAGTGCTACGGGCAATAAGAAACGTGCTGGTGCAAAGACATTCGGCTCTGCATCCACACAAACCGGGTAATACAACTGTCCTGTAACATACTTTTGAGGAAAGCAAGCTGAAACTACTTGAGTTTATATTAAAAAAGCACACTTCCTGGTTTTTGTTCTCAGCTCCTCACGTTAGTACAAAAAGGGTCTTGGCTCCAAATTGTGAAGATGTCTTACTTCATCATGACCTATTTATGGAAATGTGAAAGAAAAGGACGCTTTGTTTTCAATTACAAGGCATCTGTTCTCCAGCTAACACTCAATGCACAGTCAGAACAGACTGAATACGGGTAACTGTTGCAGCAGTGACAGCAGGAATGTTTAGTGTGAAAGTAAAGTCGATCTTTACTAAGCCACAGAATGAATTTAATTTTTAATTTATTTATATGCTGCCGACGGAGATAAATTTACTATAATGTGGAACTTTAAAGCTGTAACTCAACCAGAGCTCCCCCTCCCCCGCCATGTCAGGACATGGCCATTCTGACGAAAGATCATTGGCCTGCAATGTTAACTCCCTTCCTCAAGATCCAGGCGATGCTAGTAAAGCTGTTCATGTTAAATTTAAATCTCAGATTGATATACTTTGTTAACCAAAGTTTTTAAGGGATATGGGGTAAAGACATATAGGAATTAGGCCATTAGAGCAGCCATAATGTCATTGATTAGCAGTGGAACAGGCTTGATGGACTAAATGGTCCACCATATAAACAAATAAATAATAAAATAAATAACCTTTATTGTCACAAATAGGTTTACATTAACACTGCAATGAAGTTACTGTGAAAAGCCCCTAGTCGCCACATTCCGGCGCCTGTTCAGGTAAACGGGGCGAGAATTCAGAATTCTCCGCTGGTACGGGAATTGAACCCGCGCTGCTGGCCTTGTTCTGCATCACAAACCAGCTGTCTAGCCCATTGAGCTAAACCAGCTGTCTCGCCCACTGAGCTAACCCAGCTCTCCTATATACGTTCCCCGCCCCCAACATCTGCACTAAAAAAAGTCAACCTTCAATTATTTAACTTCAGACCTTTGATCGATAAATTAATCAAACTTATTTTGCACAACGGTAAGTTCAGGAACTTCATCCAAAACAGAAAGCAATTTATTGTCCTCACTGTCATTATAAAAGAACAGAACTGACTGGTATTTATGTAGAAAATGAAAGTTCATCCAAAGAGTGGGACATTTAAGATATTCAGATCTGCATTTTAAGGTTGACCTTAAAGGGGGTATGGTAAGTAAAGTCACCTTAGTCCCGGATGACCACAGGCTGCTCTCCCCTTTTGAGGGGGAGAGCTGACTGGTGGTGATTTAACCTGAGGACCACCAGACCTCAGGTGAGGGGCAAGGTTGAGAAGGTGGGGTCTTCATAAACAATCTCATCCAGTGCAGGGATTGAACCTGCGCTGCTGGCCTTGTTCTGCATCACAAACTAGCTGTCTAGCCGATTGAGATAAGAAGGCAGAAAGGCAGAGGGGGGAAATTCCAGAGCTGAAATCTGGACGACGGAAAGTACCATCACAGTCACTTGGCCAAAGCAAGTGAGGGACAGACAAAAGGAGAGATTCAGAATGAGAGTTTTCATTGGGGTGGGGTTTAAGACTGGCGGAGGTTCCAGAGATAATAATAATCTTTATTGTCACAAGTAGGCTTACATTAACACTGCAAGGAAGTTACTGTGAAAAGTCCCTAGTCACCACATTCTGGCGCCTGTTCGGGTACACGGAGGAAGAATTCAGAATGTCCAATTCACCAAACCAGCGCGTCTTTCGGGACTTGTGGGAGGAACCCGGAGCACCCGGAGGAAACCCACGCAGACACAGGGAGAACATGCAGACTCCGCACAGACAGTGACCCAAGCCAAGAATCGAATCTGGTACCCTGGCACTGTGAAACAACAGTGGTAACCACTGTGCTACCGTGCTGCCCTAACAGGAGTAGGTCATTCAGTCCTCAAGCCTGACCCCACTAACATTCAATGAGATCATGGCTGATCTGTGATCTAACTCCACATACTTTTAAAGGATTTTAAAAAAGGAAGACAATTTGCAATTTGAAGCATTGGGAAGCAGGAGCTAATGCAGATCAGTGAGGCTGTGTGCTAGTATTGATGTGAGATATGGGCAGCAAAGGTTTTGACAAGTTGAAGTTTAGGGAGCATGCAGGATGAGAGATCAGCCAATACAGCATTCAAACAATCGAATCAGAAGGTAACAAAGATACCGACAAAGGTTCAGTGGCAGGCGGGTTTGAGTAGAGAACCCAGCTGGAATTCTCTAGACGAAGGTGCAGAATGGAACCTGGATGATTGTAGGTGGTCTGCATTGAAGATACGGAATTGCAAACTCAGAAGCAGTATGACTATGCTCGGTTCAGCCTGAGACAGGTAGAGTGATGGTGTCTGTGGCAGTGACCTGCTTTGACCTTTCCAATGCTCAAGGCTTAATATCAACAGCAAGAGAAACCATTCAGTCCATGTGATTATTCTTTCATGGACTTTATTTTAAAATTAATCCATTAAACCTTACATTATGGAGCACAAAATCCTGTCTCCCTTTCTAAAAAACAAATATTCTCTATTGCCATGTCTTCCTTTTAAATAAATTGTCAAATACGGCCTTCAGTTTAACTTACGCCAACTACTTTCAGAGTCTCTTATCTTGTGGGAAAAGGCATTTTTTTCCCCAATCTCTATTCTTGCTGGAAGCTTTTCAATTTTAAACTCGTGTCCTCTAATTCTATGTTCACTGTCCAAGATAAACAATTTTGTGTAATTCCATCTTATCTGCACCCCTCGTTACTTTAAAGTTCTGCATGGAGTTCCTCCACAATCAATCTCCTTAAATTAAAATTAGTTTGATCACTCAAGTTTTTCTTCGTAATCCCTCAAAGTTTGGTTAGTCTTCTCCCCACACTTTCTAATCCTTCAGAACTGACACCATTCATCTGTACCAAATCCATCCCATTTATTCAGATTTGTAATCTAGTGCGCTCTGGAGATAGTCGCGTACCCAATCTGCTTTCCTGACAACTGCTTCATGCTACCAGATGTTTTCCTGCAGCATGGTGAGGGATGACACAAATTCTTTCCACTCTCTCTTATTACATATGTATATTATTACTTTCCCCCCCACATAAATTGCCTGCCAATTATCTCCATTAAAACCCATCTGCCCACCCACATAAAGTGGTCCAAGTCTTTTTAATGATCGTCAGTCTCCTTTCTACAGATGTACGCCATCAGTAAGTTTAACATTATTGTTTTTACAGATATGCTTCTTGTTAATTTACAAACAATGCAGATACAAGGACACATTCTTGAAGAACATCACTGGCTAATTTATCGCATGGAGCGCGTATTCCATTTATCACCGCCGTTTACCTGCTGTTGTTCAGCCATCAGGATAGTTTGGCACCTATTTCATGAGGCGCACCATTTTCCTACTAGTCTCATCTCACCAAATCGATTTTTGAAATCAGAGTAAGCTACCTTGCTGATCAGGTCTGATAGAGACGTTGACCTGAAATATTAACTCTGATACTCTTCTCCACAGATGTTGCAGACCCGAGGATTTTCACCAGATTCACAGCGCCGAGAAACACGACACACAAAAGCACTCACGGTAGATAGGAGGCCTCAGCGGGGAACGTGCGGTCGAGGCCTCACATTGCCCCGTTTTGTGCACCGAGGAGTATCGCTTACCGGAGCTCCTCAGTGTAGCGAGATCGAGACGCCATTTTAAAAATGGCATCCCGATCTCTGGAGTCCCCGAAGAGCACTTTGGAAAGCCCCCCCCCCCACCCCCACCCATTCCCCTCCCCAACACCCACGCACGGCGCTCCTGGCCTGATCGCCACTGCGCAAAAAGTGCCAGCTTGGCACCCTGGCAGTGCCCCTTCCAGCGCCACCTGGGCACCTTGGCACGTCATCTCTAAGACTTAAAGTACCCATATTTTCAGTCTTTTCTCATTACTCATACCTCTTGATACAAGGAATCATCCTCATGGTTCTTCCCAGTATTTGATTATCCACTTTTGTTTCTCAGTGAATAGAAGTGGGCACATTGAGCCTGACCAGAATACTTCAGTTGAACCATTGTTGATTCTACTCCACCATCTTGGTTATGTAGTTCAGCGTTCTATAGACTTTGTTGACTGCTGTTCTACAATAATTAGTCATTCTGAGTTTACTTGGGTCCTTTTGAGCTTCAGCATTCCCTTTTTCAACCATTCGTGGAGTCCATGTGTCATCAATCTTTCCTTTCTCTGTGCAATACATCACGGCTGCTTGCATTAAATTTCATCTGGCCTGTTTCCTGCCAACTTTATTACTTTGCTTAGCTCATTCTGTCGTTTCTGGGCTGCTTGCTTGGATACCAGTGCACCAACATGTTTGGGATCACCTGCAAAATTGACCACCTGTCATCCACAGTGCCCAAAAAGACGTGCATTTATATAGCATCTTACACGAGTTCAAGATGTCAGTGTAAAGGAGATCTCAGCTGGGGCAACCTGGTGCTAAAACAGTCTCACAATATCCGAGAATCTACTCTTCTCATCGTGAGCTCAGATTTCATGATGCAACTGTATTAAAATAGATCCTACTCTGTCCAAACAACTGCACTAATGATTGAAATAAGATTACACTTTTTCTGGTAACTTGGCTATTTGTGGGAGTTTGCGCTGTATAAATTGGCTGCAGGGCTTCCCACATTACAACAGCGACTGCTGCTTTCAAAAGATTTCATCAACGGTATAACAATATAAATGACCAAATAATTGGTTTTGCTGTGATAGCGATCGAGGGGTGAATGTGTTCAGGACACAGAGGAGAAGTACTCTGTTCTGCTTTGAAATTGTTCTGTGGGATCTTTTATGCCCATCCGAGACACCAGACACAACCTCAGTTTAGCATCTGATCCGAAAGCTGGCACATTCAACAGGGTAACATTCCCTCAGTACTGCACTGACTTGTCAGCCCAGGTTGTTGTGCTGAATTCTAAGAGTGGGACTCAAACTCAAACCTTCCAACTCAGACCAAAGGAGCGAGTACCCTTGCTAATCTTTGCCCATTCCTTGTCGAGGGACATGAAGTCCAATCGTAGTGAGCTGCAATAATTGATTTCGGTGTGCTAAACCCATAACAAAGGGCAAACAAACTTGGACCACTCTGACATATTGCTTAGTACCGCATAATATAATCACCCACTGAGCCATCCATTTTATTTTGGGAGGGGGACTGGGGAGGAGTCTGCCCAGTGAGGTGGTGAGAAGGGGCAAAGTGCGTGCTATATCTTACAACAACATTTGCATAGCGGCAAATACTTGGGGTGAATTACAAATCCAGTATCGCATTTAGCCTTGAATATTTTTACCCAAGATTATTTTACATGGCTTTACCATAGGATTACTGGCATAATTGTATAAACACTAGGCAATGGATTAGTACGTGAAATTGTAGACAAGTTAGATCTGGATTTAATTTCAGCATTTAGAAGCTAAATGTGATTACTGATTATACATGCTATGCAAAAAATCAGATGGGAAAACCAAATCCATTTGCATTCCGCCTTTTATTCAAGCCTCCAAGCATTACAAATTGCTATTAATTTTCTGTGGTGCAAAGTACCAAATACAGAGTTTGAAATAAATTCAAGATAGAAGCACAGGATAAGCAGACCTTCAAACATTAGACAGCTGAACCGGTGTATCAGTGACCGCTTTTGGTTTGACTCTACTTTAAGATTTCCTTGGTCAGCTGTCAGTATCAAGATCTCAGCCGGGGCAAGCCGGTACTAAAGGAGCCCCACAATGTCTGAAATGATCGAGACAATCTACTCTTCTCCTCCCCAGCTCACATTTCATGATGTAACTGTACTGAAATAGATCCTACTCTGTTCAAACAACTGCACTAATGACTGAAATAAGATTACACTATTACTTGATGGTGTAACACAAAGGTAAAAAAGAGAAGAGATTTCCAATTACTCTTCCATCAGTCAGGGTCACAATGCAAAGAACGGAACTAATGGTTTTAAAATTACATTCAATTCACAAGGCAATACATTTTGCTAAAATGCTCTGTCTTGAAAATACAATATAACCTTCTTAATGAGCATTATGTAGTAAAAAGGCCAATGGCATCAGTCATGTAAAGGGGTTTTAAATTGCCTGCGTTACTGTTAAATTCAGCTAACATTTTTATTAATTTTCCAACCCAGGCTGAATAATGGGCCATGGCAATAAAATTCAAAAATTGGTTCTGAATCGTAATATTTACAGTGCAGGAGGCCATTCAGCCCATTGAGTCTGCACCTGCCCTTGGAAGGAGCAGCCTACTTAAGCCCATATTTCCCCCCGATCCCCGCAACCCCACCTAACCTTTTGTTGTTCTAAGGGATCAGTTGATAAGTTCATTGTAATACAGAATAAGCCATTCCCAATCACGGATGCTCCAGTTTCAAACTCCCTAAATTAGCTCATCTCAGCTGGGGTAATGGTGGGTGTTCTACATTTGATATTGGTGCTGCTGGACTGGGACACACAGATCATCAAAATACAGATCAATCAGAACTCCCACAGTTCTTTACAGTGATTCCTGTTGGAGAGTGAATGCATATGGAGGCCCGACAGAGACAGAGCTGGTTTTACTGTGATGCACACCACGATAGAGCAGCAAAGCAACAACACACAACCGAGGCTTTACACGGCATTTTTACTTTTGCAACTCTCCCACTTCTGTTTCATTCCAAACTTGGACTCCTATTTTGCAATGTGCTCTTGCTCATCCAGTGACTTTGGAGTTTTTAATAACCAAGGCTGACAACACCACAGAATGTTTACAGCACAGAAAGAGGCCATTTGGTCCATTGTGTCTGCATCAGCTGAAACCCCCTCCCCAGCCTAATCCCACTTTCCCAGCATTTGGGTTGTAGCTCTGCAGGTTACAGCACTTCCGGTGAAAATCCAGTCACCTTTTCAATGAGTTCAGGGTTTCTGCTTCTACAACCGGTTCCACACATCCCACATCCCTCTGGGTGAAAAAACCTTTCCTTATCCCCCTCTAAACCTTCTACCAATCTCTGCTCTCTAGGCACTGACCTCCCATCTAAAGTTAATAGACTCTTCCCATTCACTCTATCCAGGCCCTCTCAATTTTGTATATCTCAATCAAATCTCCCATCAGCCTCCTCTGTTCCAAGAAGAACAACCCCAACCAAACCAATCTTTCCTCAAAGCTTCAATTTTCCAGTCCCGGCAACATCCTCGTCAATCTCCCCTGCGCTCTCTATTTACAATCCTGGACCAGACCCCAACAGTGGCTAGGTCCTAGACAGAAACCCCAATATTGTATTTATTTTGTAAGACTGCGAGGAAAGGATACTTCACTCCAGGAGTGATTCCACAAACAAATAGGGATATGGTATATGAAAACAAACTTTATTACTAATGCAGTATTACTAACTTTATCATAAAGAAAATAGCTTACAATTACCAGTTAAACAATGCTTACCAATGACAATGAAACACCAAATCCCCACTGCTATCTTTTATCTCCACTCAAGGAGAGCCCATCTCAGGTCAAAATCCACTCAGCCAACCCAGGGGTACTTGCTGTAAAGAGATGCCTTAGATATACCGCTTTGAATAAGAGCGATCCTTCAGGAACCAGCTTGCCTGTGTCAAACTGCTGTTTAACCTGCCAGCCTTTTCAGAAACTGCTGTTCTGTTCACAGGCAAAAGTCTTTTTAACTAAACCGCTTTGAGAGAAACTGCTAGTCTATTCAGACAGATCAAAACTGAACTCAAAAACTCAACACCTGACTGCTTCAGCCTCCGGCTCCTCACATTACAGCATCTTACTAAGGCTAAACAAAGTCTTGAATTATCTACTCCCCAGGGAACCTTCTTCATATAAATAAAATTCCATTAGCCCAACTTTTATGATGGTTTAATTATCCCTTGTAGCCAAAGTGTCCGTCTTTTAAATCAGGACTTTTAAAAAAGATTACATCTGAAATTCCTACATTCATCACACTTCCCCAATACAATTACATCCTATCTGTAATTAGCTAACCAGAGCTGCGCATATTACTTAACTTGTGGCCTAAATAATGTTTTATATAGTTCCAGTATAACCTCCCTGCCCTTATATTCTATACCTCAGCTAATAAATGAAAGGATTCCATATGACTTCTTATCTAACTTATCAACTTGCCCTGCTACCTTCAAGGGATCTGCGGACAATCACTCTCACTTCCTCTACAACTTTCAGGGTCCTTCCCATTTATTGTGCAATCCTTTGCCTTGCTTGACTTCCCTAAATACATCACTCACACTTCTGAGTTGAATTCCTCCTGTTCAGTCCATTGATATCTTCCTGCAGTCTGCAGCAATCCTCCTCGCTATCAACCACACAGACAATATTTGTGCCGTCTACAAACTTCTTGGATCATGCCTCCTACATTTAGGTCCATGTACCACAAAAGGCAAGGGACCCAGAGCCCTGTGGAACCCCACTGATAACAGTCACAAAAATGTATTTACTGCCACTGAGCTAGCTTTGTACTCAGCTTGCCACATTCCCCTGGTTCCCATGAGCTTTTACTTTGTTTAATCAGTCTGCCACATGCAGCCTTGTCGAAGGCCATTTAGATCACATCACTGCAGGAGTTCCTCAGGGTCTTTTCCAGGCCCAACCATCTTCAGTTGCTTTATCATGATCTCCCTTCCATCATAAAGTCAGAAGTGGGGATGTTTGCGGATGACTGCACGATGTTCTGCACCATTTACGATGCCTCAGATAATGAAGCAGTCCATGCTCAAATGCAGACCTGGACAATATCCAGGCTTGGGCTGACAAATGGAAACTTCCATTCGCGCCGCACAAGTGCCAGGCAATGACCATCTCCTACAAGAGAGGATCTAACCACCACCCCTTGACATTCAATGGCATTACCATCGCTGAATCCCCCACAATCAATATCCTGGGGGTTACCATTGATAAGAAACTGAACCGGACTAGCCACATTAATACTGTGGCTACCCGGCAAGGTGAAAGGCTGGGCATCCTAGGGCGAGTAACTCACCTCCTGACATCACCCCCCCCAGCCTGTTCACCATCAACAAGGCACAAGTCAGGTGTGTAATGGAATACTCTCCACTTGCCTGGATGTCTGCAGCTCCAGCAACACTCGAGAAGCTCCGCACCACCCAGGACAAAGCAGCCCGCTTGATTGCTCCAAACATTCAAATCCCCCACCATCGACGAGCAGTGGCAGCCGTGTGTACCATCTACAAGACGAACTGCAGTAACTCGCCAAGCTTCCTCAGACAGAACCTTCCAAACCTATGACCACTATCATCTAGAAGGACAAGAGCAGCAGATACCTGGGAACCCCACCACCTGGACGTTCCCCTCCAAACACTCACCACCCTGACTTGGAAATATATCTCTGTTCCTTCATTGTCGCTGGGTCAAAATTCTGGAACTCGCTCCCTAACTGCACGATGGGTGCACCTACACCTCAGGGGCTGCAGCAGTTCAAGAAGGGAACTCACCACCACCTTCTGAAGGGCAAGGAGGAATGGGCAATAAATGCTGACCTAACCAGCGACACCCACATCTCGTAAATGAATTTTTAAAAACATCTACTGCACTAATCTCATCCATCCACCTGTTGCTTCCTCAAAATATTCAATCAAATTAGCCAGACTGACCTTCCCTTAACAAATCCATGCCGACTGTCTTTGATTAATCCATGCCTTTCTAATTGATAGTTTATCTGGTCCCTCCGAATTGATTCCAATAATCTTCTGACTACCACGGTTAGACAGACTGGCCTGTAATTATTCAGTTTATCCCACACTCCCTTTTTAACCAGGTGAAAAACTTTAGCAGACCTCCAATCCTCCTCATCGGATCCGGGCCACAACCTTCCTCTCCAAACTTTACTGGCTCTGTCTTCTTTTCGGCTCAGGTTGTTGCCTGGCATGCCTCGTTCGTTGTGGTGGTGTCGGAGGAGGGTGGGGGGATTTATTCCCCCGGATTTAGCAGTCGATTTTTGGGACTAAAAGTGCCTAATTTCAAGTTTTCAGGAGGAGGGCCACCTTTTGTCATCTGCTCAGCACATCCCCGTCACCGGAGGTCCGCTATTTCCAAAGTTATCACATCTTCACTCTTACTCTGTTCAACCTTGATGGCTCCCACCACAAAGAAGAGTCTTCAAATGGAATCTTAATTAAAAAAACTCTTGGAATTATTAGCAGGAGCTACACTGCAAACGAACCTACAGGGAAATATCAGACAACTTGCTTAATATCAGAAAAATTCCACAGTAGTTTATGGAAGGGGTGGAGGAACAAGACAGTGAGTTGCAGAGTACTAAAGGAATGCGTGAAAAGTTAAGAATTTGAGGATACTTTAAATGTTGGGGAAGAGAAGGCAAAGGGATTTAGGAAAGAGTTCCAGATGTAAGGCTGCGAGTGCTTGCCCTGCTACAACCAAGAGTGTATACTTGAGGGGCTGGTTTAGCACAGGGCTAAAGAGATGGCTTTTAAAACAGACCTAGGCAGGCCAGCAGCACGGTTCAATTCCCGTACCAGCCTCCCCGAACAGGCGCCGGAATGTGGCGACTAGGGGCTTTTCACAGTAACTTCATTTGAAGCCTACTTGTGACAATAAGCGATTTTCATTTCATTTTTCATACTGACAGACAGAACAAACAAGCCTGCATTTACATAGAGCCATCCTTGCCCCAAGTGCTTCAACCTTGTCTTGGAGGCAAAAACAGAAGCCTATCTGCATGCAGCGGGGTCCCACAAACAGCAATGAGGTAAACTTGCAGGTAAGCTCTTTCAGTGATACAAAGAACAAAGGAAAGTACAGCACAGGAACAGGCCCTTCGGCCCTCCAAGCCCGTGCCGACCATGCTGCCCCACTAAACTACAATCTTCTACATTTCCTGGGTCCGTATCCCTCTATTCCCATCCTATTCATGTATTTGTCAAGATGCCCCTTAAATGTCACTATCGTCCCTGCTTCCACCACCTCCTCCGGCAGCGAGTTCCAGGCACCCACTACCTTCTGTGCAAAAAAACTTGCCTCGTACATCTACTCTAAACCTTGCCCCTCTCACCTTAAACCTATGCCCCCTAGTAATTGACCCCTCTACCCTGGGGAAAAGCCTCTGACTATCCACTCTGTCTATGCCCCTCATAATTTTGTAGACCTCTACCAGGTCGCCCCTCAACCTCCGTCGTTCCAGTGAGAACAAACCGAGTTTATTCAACCGCTCCTCATAGCTAATGCCCTCCATACCAGGCAACATACTGGTAAATCTCTTCTGCACCCTCTCTAAAGCCTCCACATCCTTCTGGTAGTGTGGCGACCAGAATTGAACACTATACTCCAAGTGTGGCCTAACTAAGGTTCTATACAGCTGCAACATGACTTGCCAATTCTTATACTCAATGCCCCGGCCAATGAAGGCAAGCATGCCATATGCCTTCTTGACTACCTTCTCCACCTGTGTTGCCCCTTTCAGTGATCTGTGGACCTGTACACCTAGATCTCTCTGACTTTCAATACTCTTGACGGTTCTACCATTCACTGTATATTCCCTACCTGCATTAGACCTTCCAAAATGCATTACCTCACATTTGTCCGGATTAAACTCCATCTGCCATCTCTCCGCCCAAGTCTCCAAACAATCTAAATCCTGCTGTATCCCGACAGTCCTCATCGCTATCCACAATTCCACTAACCTTTGTGTCATCCGCAAACTTACTAATCAGACCAGTTACATTTTCCTCCAAATCATTTATATATACTACAAACAGCAAAGGTCCCAGCACTGATCCCTGCGGAACACCACTAGTCACACCCCTCCAATTAGAAAAGCATCCTTCCATTGCTACTCTCTGCCTTCTATGACCTAGCCAGTTCTGTATCCACCTTGCCAGCTCACCCCTGATCCCGTGTGACTTCACCTTTTGTGCCAGTCTACCATGAGGGACCTTGTCAAAGACACTTTGATGTTGATCAAATGATTGTCTTAAATAGGACACTGGAAGAACTCACCTGTTCTCCTTTAAGTAGTACAATGGGATTTTTCTACATCTATCTGAACAGGCAGATGGAATCTTGAATGAATGTCTCAGTTGAATGGTTGAATTAGTGCATACCATGCACTAATAAAGCAAACCTACAACATTAACAAATTATCATAGCACCCAAATCATAATGGAATTACAGAATTTTGAAACAAGTTCTGCGCTAGTTTATTTTAATCCAATCAGTCACACTCCTCAGCTCTTTTCGCATCGGCACTTAACTCTTTCCCTTTCGATTTTGTGTCTCAGCACAGGTCTGCTGTGTGTCACCAAGGGGCTAACTACAAAAACAAAGCATCAGCTCCCATTCTGGTGGGTAAAGACAATGAACGCTCAGTGTAGTACTGAACCATACACACAGCAGTGCAGTCCACCTTTGATTCCCAGTTTGTGTTGAGCTGGCTGACTGGCAACTGAGTCCGTGACAATCAACTCAGAGCCAATGATGGGTGGGACAGGGAGCAGGGAATTAAATCACCCAGAGCTCCTGTTAGTGGTCATTACATACTGCATTCTTCATGGCGCCGAGGTCCCAGCTTCGATCCAGGGTCTGGGTCACTGTCTGTGTGGAGTTTGCACATTCTCCCCGTGTTTGCGTGGGTTTCGCCCCCACAACCCAAAGATGTGCAGGGTAGGTGGATTGGCCACGCTAAATTGCCCCTTAATTGGAAAAAATTAATTGGCTACTTTAAATTTATTTATTTTTAAAATTGTATACTGTATTCTGATGCAAAGTGCATGGGTATCAAAGGTTGAGTGGATGAGACATGGCTACGATACTCTCCATCTCCAAAAAGAATGCTGACAGTTACTATCGAGCCTTGTGCCGAGATTGTCATTTGAGTAAAGTGGCAGAGCTGCTGCAGATCCACACCGCAGAGGGTCAGGCGAGAAGGGGAGAAAATGTAGGTGCTGTTGGGGCAGGATCCAACAAATGTGTTAGTACATTCCCATTATAAGGATATTAATTCTAGCTGAAAATAGGTATAGAAAATTACACCCCAATTAAGCAAAACTCTGATGATGCATTACAACATTAGCAAAAATACAGCCCCAGAGTTAAAAATAAAGCACAAAGGCTAGCTTTCAGTATTATGTTGCATTTTGAAATGTCTGGTGACCTTGGAGAGAGACAAGCAGCTGCAAGCTCAATTGACACCACTCTAGGGGAGCAAAACAGAATCGTTACCTATTTCAAGGGCAGGAGATGCATCAACCTGTGGAGTTAGGAAACGTGCACGGAACATGCTGTTGGGTCGATGTGGGTTAGAGATCAGCCACTTTCCATGGTGTGCTGCTCTGAAGTGACGGTTAACAACTTGAGAAAATATGAAGTGCATGGCAAGAGGAAAAAACCTTTACCGAGGAAAGAAAATTGTAATGGAAATCTAATAAGATGAATCTCTGAAAATCAGTAAGGTTTATAAGGGTGTGACAAAATCTGTCAAATTAACCATGCTCACAAAGCTCCTCTCATAAAGGCATTAATAACAATGGTGTGTAAATCGTTCAGTGATAAACACAAGCAAATACAGTCAAGGCAAAATTAAGCATCTTTGCTCACTGCTTTTAACTGTGGATGTTAGACCAGTATTAACTTTTCATAAAGTACCAGGGAAGAGTGACACACAGCCCTGGTGTGCTTATATTTGCCATACTTCTCACTATAGACCTCAATCTGGTGCTGGGATAGGGGTAGCTGGCTTCAGTAATCAAAGGGCAACGCAGACAATCTCACTCCTCCAGTCTTAACAGAAATGTCAGGCAAAGAACAGAAGGACATATTTGTGCCAATAAATCCTTATCCAAGAAACAGCTGAGATCATGAATGGAATAGGGAAATAAAGCATTTTAAAAATAATGTTAATGTTGTCATGAGGGTGGAAGCTGGGGAGCGTTTTAAACTTCCTGAGCAGTGGAAAATCTGGTGGACGCCTCCTCGAACCATTTGCTCCTCTAACCATTTGCTCACCCAATTCAATGTTCAGAAGTTTCTGTAAATAGGCAGCAGACTGTTTAAGCATGTCAGTGGAGTCCTATGCTAGTTGTAGGAACCGGATTGCAATCTTAATAATGATATTGGCTGAACGAACAAGTGCATGCCAGTTCCATATTTTCCTGGCATTGGGAGACCTAACCACCAACCTTTGAAGGAACCACTGGAGGCTGCTAACAATAAATCTAACAATTTATCCATTTGCAAACTAAAGACTGGTGGTAACATTTAATTGAGGCTCATGCATGAAAATGGTTGAAGTGAGTAGCTCCTGTAGAAGTGATTATCAGATTTGTTTTGCACACACAAGAACCCTGGTTTTAAACAGTACAGCATAAAATGGTTCAAGCCGTCTGACCATCCCTGATACACTGCCCCATAGGGGCTGGAAGCGAAAGATTTCCCACTATATCTTTTCTTGTTTCACAGGTTTCCTCAGGTAATAGACCTTCTGCAGCTACAAGAGCAGAAAACATTCCTGCTTTTGACAGGCCATGTGGAGGAAATTCCAAATTCAATTTTCCTTCCTCTGCAGGCCAACACCCAAACTTGGCAGCTCCCCCATGCAGCAGGATGGTTATTGGGACGTCTGCAAACTGTTCCCTTCTACTCCAAGTCTCAGATCGGTTCGGTGGCAGCTTTCATCTTTGAGTCAGAAGAACATGGCTTTAAACTCCTCCTCACAACATGGCACACCTTCTGTGCAAATCAGGGAGTGCTGGCAGGGTTTTTCAGATGGGCTGTTACACCATTACCTGCATGCCTCATTGGAAGACATAAAATATCCCATGCCACTATTCCAAGAAGTCTTACAACACCAGGTTAAAGTCCAACAGGTTTGTTTCAAACACTAGCTTTCGGAGCGCTGCTCCTTCCTCAGGTGATTCACTCCGAAAGTTAGTGATTTGAAACAAACCTGTTGGACTTTAACCTGGTGTTGTAAGAATTCTTACTGCGCTCACCCCAGTCCAACGCCAGCATCTCCACATCATGACTATTCTAAGAGGAACCGGAGATTTCTTCCAAGGTGATGAACTCAAATCAGCCCAAGGAGAAGGGAGTTTCCCTGCCACCACCAAATCCTTTACTCACCAATTCTATCTCCTGGATATATCAATTTCTTGCTGGGATATCCTTCCATGGTTAGATCGCCCAAGAGGCCCCCAAGGACCTTCAAATTGAAAGTCAGAAAATGATCAAACATTGGGCGGTAACACCCAAGCACAATTCCATCTTCAGCTAACTTCCATAGGAGATATCATGAATCCTGCCCAGTGAGACATTAAGCCCAACTGCTCACCACCTTGGCTGCGACAAGTTAACTCAGCTCACCTCCGGAATCTCAGCTGGTTTCTTCCCCGCCTGCATGGTTTGAACAATCACTGAATAAACTCACGGACACATCGGGAGAATCAGGAGAGTGGAGTGTAATCCCCAAAATCCCCACCTTTATCGGGTAACATTAATTAGGCACTCTCGCATCATTGGCCTGCGTAACCCGCTACCCGTCAGCTTCTTAGCTGTCAGATGCTCCAAGGTGCAATCATATTTTGAAAATTAACAGTGCAGTTTAGCACTCAAAATGACAGGTATTTCCACATCTAGATTGTTCATGTTACTGGTGACTAGCAAACAGCCACAGGATAAGTTATTATAGTTTTAAATATATCCAAGAACTGAAAGGCTAAATGTCAGTGGATAAAGATTAGTCACATTGAAGGGGTGAATTTACATTTCCAGGATCATAGCATAAATTATGAGCTACACAAAATCCATTCATACAATAAAATAAATAATGTGTGTTTCCTAAGTTTCAATGGCGAAGTACCCTATTGCCATGTTTTAGGGCATTTGTCTCAATCTTTTGCCGCTCATTGAGGTAAAGATTACTGAGAATAGAACAATCCAACTTTGGACAGCAGTTGCCAGTATTGAGAACTCCCATCTTAGATCTGTCATAGGCCATCGGCAGTGTACAACAAATTCCGCCCTACTTTTTAAAAATTTGTTCTCGGAATGTAAGCGTTGCTGGCTGGGCCAGCATTTGTTCCTATCCCTAATTGCCCTTGAACTGAGTGTCATGCTGGGCCATTTCAGTGGGGGGGGGCAGTTAAGAGTCGACCGCTTTGCTGTGGGGGTCTGGAGTCACATGTAGGCCAGACCGGATAAGGACAGCAAATTTCCTTGCCAGAAGGACATTAGTGAACCAGCTGGGTGTTTCATGGTCATCGTTAGACTTAATTCCAGATTTTTATTGAATTCAAATTTCACCATCAGCCATGGTGGGATTCGAACCCGGGTCGCCAGAGCATTACCCTGGGTCTCTGGATTACTACTCCAGTGACAATGCCACTACACCACCCATTCCTGTAATGCCTCTTTTACAAGTTAAAAGAATAGGCTCTATCACACTATTATGATGGAATATTAGGCTAACGATGACAAATTCACAACCGTCGACGACCCTTCCTCTCGATAAATGTGTCTTTCGATCAGCAATCCAATCGCATCTCAAAGAGTCTACAAGCCAAGCCAGAAAAATGTGCCGGGTATTTTTCACAATCCAAATGGAAATAGTATAAAGGTTTCACTTCCACAGAATTTGGATGACAAAATTATTTTCCAATGTATGAAGTGTAAATATGACTTTCCCTCTTTCCGCTGTCCAAGGAATCATAGCTCCTCGTGTACATGACACATTTTTCAAATGGGCGAGCGGTGCCAACATTTACATGAGTCAGTTATTGATTTTCCTTGAGGCTTACAGTTGAAGCACAGCCTCCTTGCCCTTATGTTCATCAATACTTCATCCAACACGCTGATGGGAATAGAGGTCATATTTCATCTCCCTGCTAACAACAAATTCTATCCACTTTAGCGGATGACTCTTTTTTGCAGTGCACATGATGTTGCTGGTAGTGCTTTTCCCTCCATCTAGGGGTGTTCATTTTCACCTAACTGACTAATCGCTTAAACTTTACAGTTCTTTAAATGCTTTTGCCACTGTTTCTGATGGAAGTGCAAAAAGAGATGACTAATAAAATCTGCGCAGGAAACAGAGCCATATGGTATTTTGTACTGACAGCTGTATGCTAAGTAACTACATCGTAAATTTGTGGTGGCTTTAACATGCATTTAAATAGATACTTAACTGTAAAAGGAAACAATCAAGAGTTGTACCATTATAATCTAAATAGTCAGGAAAATTTCAGATAGGTGACGAGGAAGGCATCAACATATTTTTGTGGACTAACAACTATAGAAACTCTACCAGTCCGCTTTTGAGTCTCATTATTGAATGTTCTTTAGGTTCAGGGGGCTTGCGCTGTTTGCCCTGTATACTCCTGCACTCAAAGCTGTACCCACCATAACCGAGTTGCTACCTCATTCACAATTCCTCCTGAATAAAATAAAATGGTATGAATGGAATGGGACTGGTTTGATATTGTGCGTTGCCTGTGCTATTCAGCACAGACATCATAATGCTTCAAAATATTATATAGCGTGTTTAGGAACACACTGAAATACACACTGTGCTCTGACCAATATTTACACCAACCAACATCACTAGATCAAATTATCTGGTCATTATCTCATTGTTGGTTGTGGAATCTTGCCATGTGCAAATTTGCTGCCATGTTTCTTCCATTACAGGAGCGACTACACTTCAAAAGTATTTCAATGGCTCGAATGTAGACTGGATCGCCCTGTAGTTGCAGCAGTTTTAATATGTTAGCAAGGGCAAAAGAAGTGATGTTTTAATAACTGCAAGTTGTCATCTTCATTATTGCATTCTAATTGTGATATTAAAATTTTATTAGTGCGTTGAGACTGAAGATTTTTCTTTTGAGAAAAAGCTGGATGTGCAATAAATAGAGCATTGGCCGCCACATGAAATTTTGAACAAAATAATTGCTTCTCATCCCAACTTAGACACCTTGCATAATTCATTAAAACTATGCTTGTGGCACAAATCCGTAATAAACTCAAGATTTATGCTCTGAATATTTATGAGAAGCCATGTTAAAAACAGGCACTGCAGTGGGGGAGATTAGTGGTTTTCAAACTTTTGTGTGGGAGACGTTTTGTGAAGACTGATATGTTCCCAGATCTCTCTCATAAATATTGACACACTCCCACAGACCCCCTGCCTAACTTCTGAAAGACTGTCACATCTTCCCAAACGGAGCAGTCATATCTTTGAAGAAAATGTTTCAGTAGACAGTGAGAAAAGTATTGTTCAGCAAGTCAATGCACCGCATCACTCAGATCGGAGGACCTCAACATACCGGCATACCGGAGCTGGAATTTTCATGACATTTTACAGGTGCAAAAATCACCAATTTTAGGGGATTGGTTTGGATTTGTTTATTGTCACGTGTACCGAGATACAGTGAAAAGTATTGTTCTGCATAGACCAGACAGATCATTTCATACATGAAAAAAAATAGGACACACATAAATACACAATACAAATACATAGGCACAGGCATCGGGTGAAGCACACAGGAGTGCAGTGCTATTCACTAGAGAAGATATGTGATCAGATCAGATCAGTCCATAGGAGGGCCGTTTAGGAGTCTGGTAACAGCGGGGAAGAAGCTGTTTTTGAATCTGTTAGTGCATGTTCTCAGACTTTTGTATCTCCTGCCTGATGGAAGAAGTTGGAAGAGTGAATAAGGCGGGTGGGAGGGGTCTTTGATTATGCTGCCCGCTTTCCCAAGGCAGCGGGAGGTGTAGAAGAGCCAATGGATGTGAGGCGTGTTCGAGTGATGGACTGGGTGCAGTGCCCTGGGACCCAAGGCTTAATTACACCATTGGGTTGGGCCATTTTTCAGCAATCTGCAGCAGTCCCCAAAAACGGTATTAAGTCTCTTCTTAATGAGCAACATGACACATGATTCTTTCCAGAAATTGGATTTCTCTGCATAGAGGAAGCCTTGATTAGGTTTTCGGGATGCAGATTTTGCCCAGCCAGTGGTCTGCATCAAAAAGATGAATAATGTCCACACTTCCTTCCAAGTCCACAGTGCTTCCAGAACCCACATCCCCAGCAGCTGGCCTCAATTTCATATTCCATCAGGCAAGCTGCTTGTGGAAGTGGAGAGATCTCTGGCAGCTTGCCCTGGTAGTTTAGATCAAGTCCAAGGGCCAAATTTGTGCAATCCCTGGGCCTCCATCATCTTGCGTACGGATCATTCCCTGTGTTCATTTGCCGCTTTAAAATGACCTTAAAGAATTCCCAGGGAAACAACCTACCCTATTTCCTCCAAGACTTTAGGGGGATAAAAGGCTTTTCTGTGAGGGCCGACGGTTACAAGTATGGGCACGAGGTCAGCTGTAGCTTATAACTATTCAGGGAGACAGACCCGAGTTCAATCCCGGTCCTGGGTCACTGTCCATGTGGAGTTCGCACATTCTCCCTGTGTCTGCGTGGGTCCCACCTCCACGACCCAAAGATGTACAGGGTAGGTGGATTGGCCATGCTAAATTGCCCCTTAATTGGGAAAAAAAATAATTGGGTACTCTAACTTTATATTAGAAAATGGCAGCCAATTTGTGCATGGCAAGTTCCCAAAGTTTGTGAATGATCAACATTTGTCTTTAGTCATGTTGATTTTTAAAAAAATAATCTTTATTGTCTCATGTAGGCGTACATTAACACTGCAATGAAGTTACTGTAAAAAGCCCCTGGTCGCCACACTCCAGCGCCTGTTCGGGTACACGGAGGGAGAATTCAGAATGTCCAATTCACCTAACAGCACGTCTTCCGGGACTTGTGGGAGGAAACCGGAGCACCCGGAGGAAACCCACGCAGACACGGGGAGAACGTGCAGACTCCGGACAGACAGTGACCCAAGCCAGTAATCGATCCTGGGACCCTGGTGCTGTGAAGCAACAGTGCTAATCACCGTGCTACCCAGGGATAAACAAGGTGGGATAACTTCCCTGCTCTTATTTCTAAACCGTGCCTTGCATTTTTTCTAAACAGTAGGGTCCTTGACTCCCACCGTAGAGAGCAGACCTTGGTTTAACTCTCTAAAGTCAGCACTCAGTACCGTCAGCTCAAGTACCTGGAGTGGGACTTTAACTCACATCTTCACTTTTTTGGGGGGGGGGGGGGGGGGGGGGGGAGTGACAATACTATCCACTGAGCCATGCCTGTGGTCAATAAAGTTCAAAAGTCAAACAATATTGAATCACTAAATATTATTTTACTAATGTTAATTTATATTATTATTCAATCACTAGAGCATCTAAAAGAAAGATTTTTTAAATCCTTCTCGTGTCAAGTATGATACCAGTGGCAGAGCAGGTTTGCTCCGAGGAATTGCAGCATCAGGGTAGCTAATCTCAGCTGAAAAATAAATGGAAAGCTCAGTGTTGCCAAGGTGCAAGTCCCAACCCGCTGCGACAGGCTTCTGGAATGGGCACAAATGCAGAATCAGGAAGGAAGCAGCTCAAAGGAACAATTCGGAGAAGGACCCATTCACTTCCCGTTGAAAGGACAGGCAAGGTATGTCTCTACTGGGCTACCATGTGACCTATCTCATCAAGTCTGAAAAAACAGTCAAAATCAAGTCGCATACTGTCCCACTTGTTGTGGAACCAACGCCAGACCAGAAACAAGCTAAACTCTACAATATTGCTACGCAGGCCAGTTTTGTAGAACTTCTTCCTAAAGTGATTTGACAATAAAAATCTGTCATTATAAGATTAGAATGTTTTATTAATCTTTTGAGCATCTAACTATAGGATGCTACTATCAGTAAATAATGGGAAATGACAAATTAACGGGAGCGAAAAGTTCAAATTCAAATGGTGTGCTTTAAGCTCCGGGGTATTCACTTAATGCAGCCCAATTTTTACCTGACACTTTCAATCATTTGGGGTAGACACCAGGGGTGTTAAGTGTATATGCACACAACAGTTAATAGTTTCTACTTAAAAATGACTTTATAACAACATTAGGTGAGAGTAGGAACCTGTATCCTCGCAATCCCTGTTGAAAATGAAAACCGCTTATTGTCACAAGTAGGCTTCAATGAAGTTACTGTGAAAAGCCCCTAGTCGCCACATTCTGGCGCCCGTTCGGGGAGGCTGGTACGGGAATTGAACCGTGCTGCTGGCCTGACTTGGTCTGCTTTAAAAGCCAGCAATTTAGCCCAGTGTGCTAAACCAGCCCCTGTTAATATTCTTTGCAAGGTTTACATGCGGATAAAGAAAAAACTTGAGTTTATATGGCACCTTTCACAATCCAGAGAACCTCAGAGCCACTGAACCAATGTTAAAGTGCAGTCCCTGTTTATACAAACACAGCAATCAATTTGTATGCAGCAAAATCCCCCCCCCAAAAAGAGAAGATGACAAATCGCCAGTTAATTTGTTTTGGTCAGAACTGGTTAAGAGGTACAAGTTGACCAAGGATTATGGCCATTTGCGATTGGGAACTCAATGTTCCTGATGCCATATTCTCAATAAAACTGTGACATTTTTAAGAGGCAGGAAAAAGATGATTAGCAAGTTAGCAAAACTATTTACAGCCATATCCATTAAGAAAAATTAAAAGATTGAAATCATATAGCACAAAAGGAGACCATTTTGATCATCTTACCTGTGCCAACACAATGGATAAGATAATAGACAAGCCCTGACAGTCAGAGATCATCTGGGTTTCTAAACCACGTGGACCAGAAGGTCCCAGATTCAATTTTTGTTCCCTGTTGAATTCAGCAGGACTAACCGAAGGGACGTCTAAATTGAAAGGAGGGGAAAATTAGTCAGGGTTCCTGCTGCTCCAAAACCCAATGCACCACAATACAGGAGCCGAATGAGGCCATTCGGCCCATTGAGTCTGTTCCGCCATTCAATTATGGCTGATATATTTCTCATCCCCATTCTCCTGCCTCCTCCCCATAACCGCTGAACCCCTTATTAATCAAGAACCTATCTATCTCTGTCTTAAAGACACTCAGTGACTTGGCGTCATCAACCTTCTGCGGCAAAGAGTTCCACAGATTCGCCATTCACTGGATGAAGAAATTCCACCTCCTCTCTGTTTTAAAGGGTCGTCCCTTCAGTCTGAGGTTGTGCCCTCTAGTTTCTCCTACTAGTGGAAACATCCTCTCCATGTTCTCTCTGTCTGGGCCTTACTAGAAGTGCGCACAGGCCGACAACGGACATCAAGACCAGGCCTGGCTGGCGACATTCAACATACTATTATGTCTTGTGCATAAACAGTCACGGGTCCTGGTAATGACTGTTGCTCTTGGGTTTGTGCCCCAGTGAAAGAGATTAAGGCCTGAACGAGATTGGGGGGGGGGGGGGGGGGGGACCCTTTGGCATTATGCCATGCTACATATGAACTTGTTAGGTTAAGTTGTTTTAAAAAAAGCACTATGGTAGGAGCATTATTTTCTGATCAGGTCCAGCAGGTTAATTGCACAATCATTTAAAAATTCCACAAGTTTCTTTCCCTTTTTCACACCACACCAATTGTGTCCAGCACCTTTTTGATGTTTTCTTAATGACACACAGACATGAATCATCACCACTTATCTTGCTTTAGTCATCCAAGTGTGGAATTGTTGTCAGCTCTCCACTGCACCTTAAACCAGGAGCACAACTAGCTGGGAATCTACTCCACTGGGTGATTAGAATCCCTCTGCCAAGGTAGGACGAGAGGAATAGACATAAGCCGATCTCGGGCAAACGCTATTCACCTGTGCCAGCTGGGTTAGGGACAGCCACTCATGAATTGGCCTCTTCAGGTACAACCAACAATGTTTCAGAAGTGACAGACACCCTGGCTGCAGTTAATCATCTCCCGAGACAGACGTGGAGGCCGAACTAACAGTACAGAAACAAGCCATTCAACCCAGCCAGTCAAATGATTCACCCCTCGCCAGGTTTTGAATCAGGGACCTTCTGTGCCTAGGTCACAATAACCACAACAGTACGGGAATGTGAAATTAGTCTAGTCACCCAACTGGGAACTGACAACCATTACTCCCAACAGCAAGAGGGAGTCCTGGGATTCAAGTTCATTGCCATCTGGTTGGAGCTCATGAACCTCGCCCCCTGCCTTATTGCATTTCTCAGCCAGTTAGCAATACTTCTAAATCAGTTGATACATAGATACATAGAAGATAGGAGCAGGAGGAGGCCTTTTGGCCCTTTGAGCCTGTTCTGCCATTCATCACAATCATGGCTGATCATCTAACTCAATAGCTCAATCCTGCTTTCTTCCACTAACCTTTGATCCCATTCTCCCCGAGTGCTGTATCCAGCTGCCGCTTGAATATATCCAATTTTTAACATCAACTACTTCCTGTGGTAATGAATTCCACAGGCTGACACTCTTTGTGTCAAGAAATGTCTCCTCATCTCTGTCCGAAATGGTTTACCCTGAATCCTCAAACTGTGACCCCTGGTTCTGTACTCACCCAGTATTCATCTTGGGATGAAGGTTCTAGGTTCAACTTCCAAATAATATTTTCAATTTATAATGTGTGCCAACACCAGTGAAAGACTAAGGTGGTGGCTGCCTAAGTTACACCCTTCAGAATGGGATGTCCAAATTAAGAAGCTGTCCCAATGCGACAGATGAAGAATCTCACAGCACTACTCGAAAAAGAGGAGCTCTTCCTGTGTCTTATCCCTCTCTCAGCCAACCCCCTCCACACATACTAATTGCTGTTGGAGGCAAATATCACAGAAAAGTTGACATGTTTGCTTAGTTGAACACTTAATGGACTCTTAAATTCAACAACACTTAACTTCAATGCAAGCACAAACTTTATTATGTCGGCACATAATGCATGCCAGCAAAAAGGTATGTGGATTAATTATTAGAAGGACTGGCGGCGGCGTCATGTAAAGACACCAGTTTGGGAGCATTGGTAACGGCACCTCTGCCGTTCTCGCCGGTCCGATACTCCACAAGTCCGGTGGTAGTGGCGGCTCTGAAGATCTGGGAACAATGGAGGAGATGTAAACGAGTGGAGGGAGCATTGATTTGGACCCCGATTTATAATAGCCACAGGTTTGTATCGGGTAGGCTAGATGGCAGGTTCTGGAGTTGGTAGAGGGCAGCACGGTAGTATAGTGGTTAGCACAATTGCTTCACAGCTCTAGGGTCCCAGGTTTGATTCCCAACTTGGGTCACTGTCTGTGCGCAGTCTGCTCGTTCTCCCCGTGTGTGCGTGGGTTTCCTCCGGGTGCTGCGGTTTCCTCCCTCAGTCCAAAGATGTGCAGCTTAGGTGGATTGGCCATGCTAAATTGCCCTTAGTGCTGGGTGGGGTTATTGGGTTATGGGGATAGGGTGGGGGGGTGGTCTTGGGGAGGGTGCTCTTTCCGAGAGCCGGTGCAGACTCGATAGGCCGAATGGCCTCCTTCTGTACTGTAAATTCTATGTCTAATTGGAAGGATGGGGGATCTATTTACAGACGGGACCTTTCCCAGCTTGAAAGCTTTGGAGGCTAAAGTTAAATTGCCAGCAGGGTATGGTTTTAGGTATTTGCAGGTGCGCGACTTCCTGAGAAAACAGGTGCCGGCCTTTCCGCTGCTGCCGCCACAGGGGATACAGGATAGAGTAGTTTCCAGTACCTGGGTGGGATTGGGGAAGGTATCGGATATTTACCAGGAGCTTTCGGAGGAAACCCCGGTGGAGGAGCTTAAGGGCAAGTGGGAGGGCAAGTGGGAGGACAAGCTAGGAGGAGAGATAGAGGCGCGTCTATGGGCGGATGCCCTAAGCAGGGTTAATACCTCATTATGCGCCAGGCTTAGCCTGATACAATTTAAGGTAGTCCACCGGGCACACATGACAGCGACTAGGATGAGCAAGTTCTTCGGGGTTGAGGATAGGTGTGCGGGAAGCCCAGCAAATCATTTCCACATGTTTTGGGCATGCCCGAAGCTTAGAGGGTTTTGGCAGGATTTTACTGAGTCGATGTCCACGGTACTAAAAACACGGGTGGTGCCGAGTCCGGAGGTAGCGATCTTTGGAGTGTCGCAAGATCCGGGAGTTCAGGGGGCGAAAGAGGCCGACGTCCTGGCCTTTGCCTCCCTGGTAGCCCGGAGACGGATCTTGTTATTGTGGAGGGACTCGAAGCCCCCGAGTGTAGAGACCTGGGTTAGTGACATGGCTGGGTTTCTCAGTCTCGAGAAAATAAGAGGGCCAATGTTAGGGTTCTTCGGAGGTGACAGCCATTCGTCGACTTTCTAGAGGAAAATTAAAATGTCAGCAGATGCAGTATTCCAGCGGGGGCGGATTGTTGTATGGTTGAGATGTGTGACGATTGGGCTGGGGGGGGGGGGGGGGGGGGGGGGGAAGAGAAATGTTTATTTTACCATGTTGATGTCATTGTTTATGTTACTGTTATAAAAATTTTCAAATACCTTAATAAAATATATATTTTTTTAAATTATTAGAAGGACGTGGAAGCTTTGGAGAGAGTGCAAAGATGGCTCACCGGGATATTGCCTGGTCTCGAGGGTGTTGGTTGTGAGGAGAGGTTGAATAAACGAGATTGTTTTCACTGGAAAGACGGAGGCTGAGGGCAGACCCGATAGAGGCCAACAAAATTATGAGAGGCATAGACAGGGTAGATAGTCAGAGGCTTTTTCCAAGGCAGGAAGTGTCAATTACAAGGGGGCACAGGTTCAAGATGAGAGGGGGGAAAGTTTAAGGGAGATAGATGTGCGGGGCAAATTTTTCACACCGAGAGTGGTGGGAGCAGGCACATTAGAAACATTTAAGAGGCATCTGGGTGGGTACATGGATAGGGAGGAAATAGAGGAATATGGGCCGAGTACAGGCAGAATGTTTTTTGTTTAGTTATGGCATCATAATAGGCACAGGCTTGGAGTGTTATACGTTTTAGTTACCGTTGTATGAAGAGTCAATAGTCCTGTTCCTTTTCACCAAACACCATTTATTTCACTTCCACCGTCTCTGCACAAAACTCTTAACACACCACCTGACACAAGGGCCACCTGAAGCCCCTTTACATATCAGTGTCAATCATTGGATGCTTAAACTAAATGAGACAACTAATTGCAATGTCTCTTAATGCATTACTTAACTCTTAACCCATTACTTAACATGGAGTGCCAAAAAGCCTGTTCCTGTGCTGTACTTTTCTTTGTTTTGTTCTTTATTTTAGCTATTTCAATCATATTCCTAAATTAATCTGCCAGTTTCTTTTTAAATCAAATTTAAACCTCCGTACACCTGGGTAGAGGGTACGGTAAGGTGAGGGCAGGTGTGGTCAACGTTGCGCTGTGATTGAAAAAGCTGCCTAAACTATTTACAAGCACATTATTCATAGAATCCCTACAGTGTACGAGGCCATTCGACCCATAGAGTCTGCAACGACCCTCCGAAGGTTTACCCCACCATGTCCATTCCCCTGTCCCATCCCCGCGACATCGTAACCCTTTTGGAAGGACAAATATGAATGCGGTATACAGGGTTAACGGTAGGGTTCTTGGCAATGTGGAGGAGCAGAGAGATCTTGGGGTCTATGTTCATAGATAGAGCTGTGAAGAAGGCCTATGATGTGCTAGCGTTCATTAGCAGAGGGATTGAATTTAAGAGCCGTGAGGTGATGATGCAGCTGTACGGGACCTTGGTGGGGTCACATTTGGAGTGCTGTGTGCAGTTCTGGTCGCCTCATTTTAGGAAGGATGTGGAAGCTTTGGAAAAGGTGCAGAGGATGTTGCCTGGAATGGAGGGTGGGTCTTACGAGGAGAGGTTGAGGGTGCTGGGCCTTTTCTCGTTGGAACGAAGAAGGATGAGGGGCGACTTGATAGAGGTTTATAAGATGATCAGGGGAATAGATAGAGTAGATAGTCAGAGACTTTTTTCCCGGGTAGAACAAACCATTACAAGGGGACATAAATTTAAGGTGAATGGTGGAAGATATAGGGGAGGATGTCAGAAGTAGGTTCTTTACCCAGAGAGTAGTGGGGCATGGAATGGACTGCCTGTGGAAGTAGTTGAGTCGGAAACATTAGGGACCTTCAAGCGGCTACTGTATAGGTACATGGATGACGGTAGAATGATGGGGTGTAGATTAATTTGTTCTTAATCTTGGACAAACGTTTGGCACAACAACGTGGGCCGAAGGGTCTGTTCTGTGCTGTATTTTCTATGTTCTACATACACTCTTTGGACACTAAGGGGCAATTTAGCATGGCCATGCACCAACCTTGCACATCCTTGGACTGAGAGAGGAAACCCACGGAGCACCCGGAGGAAACTCACGCAGACGCGGGGAGAATGTGCCCACTCCACACAGAATCACCCATGGTCGGAATCGAGCCCGGATCCCTGGCGTCGCAAATGCTCCCCCCTCTTTCCTCACCAAACTGCATCAGGCCGAAGCTCTTAACCCTTACACAAAGCCGGTTAGGGCAACCCTCGCCCTGCAATCAGAGGAACAACGCAATCACTGTTTCAGTCCCGTGCCAGCACCAGGGTGGAGGCTGCCCCGCCAGAGGCGGCGTCTTTTGAATGAGACCAAGAAGCCAACGGCCGCCTTTTCAGGAGGACATGGAAGATCCCACGGCGCTATTCCCTGGGAGAGCAGCAGGAGATTCACCCGCCCCGGTGTCCCGGTCAATATTCACCATTAGATGGACATCCCGGAGACTGGTTACCCGGTCATTGGGACATGGCTGGTTGTGGGAGCTTGCTGTGCGCAAACTGGTTGACATGTTTCCCCAGTACAAGTGACTAATCGGCTGTAAAGGTACTTTGGGGATCTCCTGGGGATGTGAAAGACGCTATGGAAATGCAAGTCTGTCTTTCAGCCTATTCCCTGTGGAAATGATTTTAAATTCTGTGAAGGGGAGGCTGGCAGGATCCCGGGGCTGGTGGCCGGCAGGATCCCGGGGCTGCGGGCTGGCAGGATCCCGGGCTGGCAGGATCCCGGGGCTGGGGGCCGGCGGGATCCCAGGGCTGGGGGCCGGCAGGATCCCGGGGCTGGCAGGATCCCGGGGCTGGTGGCCGGCAGGATCCCAGGGCTGGTGGCCGGCAGGATCCCGGGGCTGGCAGGATCCCAGGCTGGCAGGGGGCTGGCAGGATCCCGGGGCTGGCAGGATCCCGGGGCTGGTGGCCGGCAGGATCCCAGGCTGGCAGGGGGCTGGCAGGATCCCGGGGCAGGGGGCTGGCAGCATCCCGGGTTGGCAGGATCCCGGGCTGGCAGGATCCCGGGGCAGGGGGCTGGCAGGATCCCGGGGCTGGCAGGATCCCGGGGCTGGGGGCTGGCAGGATCCCGGGGCTGGCAGGATCCCAGGCTGGCAGGATCCCGGGGCAGGGGGCTGGTAGGATCCCGGGGCAGGGGGCTGGCAGGATCCCGGGGCTGGCAGGGTCCCGGGGCTGGCAGGGTCCCGGGGCAGGGGGCTGGCAGGGTCCCGGGGCTGGCAGGATCCCAGGGCTGGGGGCTGGCAGGATCCCGGGGCTGCGGGCTGGCAGGATCCCGGGGCTGCGGGCCGGCAGGGTCCTGGGGCTGGCAGGATCCCGGGGCTGGCAGGGTCCCGGGGCTGCGGGCCGGCAGGGTCCCGGGGCCGGCAGGGTCCCGGGGCCGGCAGGGTCCCGGGGCCGGCAGGATCCCGGGGCCGGCAGGATCCCGGGGCCGGCAGGGTCCCGGGGTTGGCAGGGTCCCGGGGTTGGCAGGGTCCCGGGGTTGGCAGGGTCCCGGGGCTGGCAGGATCCCGGGGCTGGCAGGGTCCCGGGGCTGGCAGGGTCCCGGGGCTGGCAGGGTCCCGGGGCTGGCAGGGTCCCGGGGCTGCGGGCTGGCAGGGTCCCGGGGTTGGCAGGATCCCGGGGCTGGCAGGGTCCCGGGGCTGGCAGGATCCCGGGCTGGCAGTGTCCCGGGGCTGGGGGCTGGCAGGGTCCCAGGGCTGGCAGTGTCCCGGGGCTGGGGGTTGGCAGGATCCCGGGGCTGGCAGGGTCCCGGGGCTGGCAGGATCCCGGGCTGGCAGTGTCCCGGGGCTGGGGGCTGGCAGGGTCCCGGGGCCGGCAGGGTCCCGGGGCTGGCAGGATCCCGGGGCTGGCAGGGTCCCGGGGCTGGCAGGGTCCCGGGGCCGGCAGGATCCCGGGGCTGGCAGGGTCCCGGGGCTGGCAGGGTCCCGGGGCCGACAGGGTCCCGGGGCCGGCAGGATCCCGGGGCTGGCAGGGTCCCGGGGTTGGCAGGGTCCCGGGGTTGGCAGGGTCCCGGGGCTGCGGGCCGGCAGGGTCCCGGGGCCGGCAGGGTCCCGGGGCCGGCAGGATCCCGGGGCCGGCAGGATCCCGGGGCCGGCAGGATCCCGGGGTTGGCAGGGTCCCGGGGTTGGCAGGGTCCCGGGGTTGGCAGGATCCCGGGGCTGGCAGGATCCCGGGGCTGGCAGGGTCCCGGGGCTGGCAGGGTCCCGGGGCTGGCAGGGTCCCGGGGCTGCGGGCTGGCAGGGTCCCGGGGTTGGCAGGATCCCGGGGCTGGCAGGGTCCCGGGGCTGGCAGGATCCCGGGCTGGCAGTGTCCCGGGGCTGGGGGCTGGCAGGGTCCCGGGGCTGGCAGTGTCCCGGGGCTGGGGGTTGGCAGGATCCCGGGGCTGGCAGGGTCCCGGGGCTGGCAGGATCCCGGGCTGGCAGTGTCCCGGGGCTGGGGGCTGGCAGGGTCCCGGGGCCGGCAGGGTCCCGGGGCTGGCAGGATCCCGGGGCTGGCAGGGTCCCGGGGCTGGCAGGGTCCCGGGGCCGGCAGGATCCCGGGGCTGGCAGGGTCCCGGGGCTGGCAGGGTCCCGGGGCCGGCAGGATCCCGGGGCTGGCAGGGTCCCGGGGCTGGGGGCTGGCAGGATCCCGGGCCGGCAGGATCCCGGGCTGGCAGCGTCCCGGGGCTGGCAGGGTCCCGGGGCCGGCAGGATCCCGGGGCCGGCAGGGCGCCGCCGCCGGCGGGGCTCTGACTGGAATTTTAACGGCTCCCCGGCTGCCGCCCAGACAAAGCTGGACCGGCCCCGGGCCGCCGCCTCGCTCCCTCCCGCGCACAACCCCCGCCCAGAGCGGCTCCTTACCGCCTGCGGCTCCCTCCTACCGGCCCGCCGGCCCAGCGCTCTCCCTCCGCCGTCTGCTCCGCCTGAGATCCGGGCGCACTGAGGCCCCGCCGGCCGCCGGCAGGCCCAGCGCGCCTGCGCACTCCATTGCCGGCTGGCGGAGGGGCAATAGGGGGAGGGGTGAAGGAGGGAGGGGAGGGGTGAGAGAGGGGGGATGGAGGGGAGGGGGAGGGGCGATGGAGGGGAGGGGGGGACGATGGAGGGGAGGGGGAGGGGCGGGAGGGGGGATGGAGGGGAGGGGGAGGGGGGATGGAGGGGAGGGGGATGGAGGGGAGGGGGGAGGGGCGATGGAGGGGAGGGGGAGGGGCGATGGAGGGGAGGGGGAGGGGCGATGGAGGGGAGGGGGAGGGGCGATGGAGGGGAGGGGGGGGCGATGGAGGGGAGGGGGGGGCGATGGAGGGGAGGGGGGGGCGATGGAGGGGAGGGGGGGGCGATGGAGGGGAGGGGGGGAGGGGAGGGGGGGAGGGGGGACGATGGAGGGGAGGGGCGATGGAGGGGAGGGGTGAGGGAGGGGGGATGGAGGGGAGGGGGAGGGGCGATGGAGGGGAGGGGGGGACGATGGAGGGGAGGGGGAGGGGCGATGGAGGGGAGGGGGAGGGGCGATGGAGGGGAGGGGGAGGGGCGATGGAGGGGAGGGGGAGGGGCGATGGAGAAGGGTGGGGAGGGGTGAGGGAGGGGGAGGGGTGAGGGAGGGGGAGGGGCGATGGGGAGGAGGGGCGATGGAGGGGAGGGGAGGGGAGGGGAGGGGGGGCGATGGAAGGGAGGGGAGGGGGGGCGATGGAAGGGAGGGGAGGGGGGGCGATGGAAGGGAGGGGAGGGGGGCAATGGAGGGGAGGGGTGCAATGGAGGGGAGGGGGGGCGATGGAGGGGAGGGGAGGGGCGGGGGAGGGGAGGGGCGATGGAGGGGAGGGGAGGGGCGATGGAGGGGAGGGGGGGCGATGGAGGGGAGGGGGGGCGATGGAGGGGAGGGGAGGGGCGATGGAGAAGGATGGGGAGGGGCGATGGAGGGGAGGGGAGGGGCGATGGAGAAGGATGGGGAGGGGTGAGGGAGGGGGAGGGGCGATGGAGGGGAGGGGGGGCGATGGAGGGGAGGGGGGGTGATGGAGGGGGGGGGGGGCGGGGGAGGGGGAGGGGCGATGGAGGGGGAGGGGCGATGGAGGGGAGGGGCGATGGAGAAGGATGGGGAGGGGAGGGGAGGGGAGGGGGAGGGGGGATAGAGGGAGGAGGAGGGGAGGAGGATAGAGTGGAATTGGGTAATGGAGATGGGGGAACAAATTGGGATATGCGGAGGTGTTGGTGGGGGGCTGGAGGAGATGCGGATGGACGAAGGGGATGTTGGTTGTTGGATGGCGGGAAAGGGAGATGGAGGGATCTTGAGGGGGGTGGGTGACAGGGTGAGGGAGGGGGTGGGGTAGGTGGGTGGGGGTCTGTCATTGGGGTGTGCGAGGGGGAGGATCGGGAGGGAGGAGGATTGGAGAGAAGAGTGATGTAGGGAGGGAATGAGGAAGGAAATGGAGGAGAAAGCATGAGGTGAGGAAGGAGGGGAGAATGAGGTGAAGAAGGAGGGGAGAATGGGGTGGGGAGGGGGTAGTGGTGAGGAAAAGGGGTGGAGGGAGAGGTGGGATTACAGAGGGGGGAGTAGGAGAGGGTGGTGGGAGGGGGAAAGGGAAGTGAGGGGTTGGAGAGGAAGCGGGGAGGAATGGTTGTGGGGGAGGGGTTACAGGGAGGAGGGGAGAGGTGGAGAGGAAAGGCATGGAGGAGTGGAGTGGCCGGGTCTTACATTTGAACAAAGGAACTAATGGTATGAAGGCAGAGCGAGGAAACTAGGTTAACTAGCAGAGTTGCAGTGACAGACCTATATTTGATTTGATTAATTGTCATGTGTACCGAGTTACATTGAATAGTATTGTTCAGCGTACAGTCCAGACAGATCGTTCCTTACATGAAAAACATAGGACATACGATAAATACACAATGTAAACACATAGACACAGGCACCGGGTGAAGCATACGGAGTGTAGTACTTAGAGAAAATGTGTAAAGAGGTCAGTTCAGTCCATAAAAGGGTCATTCAGAAGGGGAACAGCAGGGAAGAAGCTGTTTTTGAACCTGTTAGTGCGCATTCTCAGACTTTTGTATCTCCTGCCCGATGAAAAAAGTTGGAAAAGAGAATAACCCGGGTGGGAGGGGTCTTTGATTATACTGCCCACTTTCCCCAGGCAGCGGGAGGTGTAGACAGAGTCAATGGATGGGAGGGGGATTTGCGAGGTGGACTGGGCTGTGTGCACGACTCTCTGTAGTTTCTTATGGTCTTGGGCTGAGCAGTTGCCATACCAGGTGTGATGCAGCCAGATGGGATGCTTTCGATGGTGCTCCTGGAAAAATTGGTAAGAGCTCATGCCAAATTTCCTTAGTTTCCTGGGAAAGTATAGGCGCTGTTGTGCTTTCTTCGGCGTAACATCAACATGGGTGGACCAGGACAGATTGTTGGTGATGTGCACACCTAGGAATTTGAAGTGTCAACCATCTCCACCTCGGCCCCGTTGATGCTGATGGGGGAGGGGCGATGGTACAATACTTTGCTTCCTGAAGTCAATGACCAGCTTCTTAGTTTTGCTGACATTGAGGGAGAGATTGTTGTTGTTATACCACTCCACTAGGCTCTCTATCTCCCTCCTGTACTCTGACGCATCGTTGTTCAAGTTGTGTCAACAGCAAACTTTGTAGATGGAGTTGGAGCCAGATTTTGCCCCACAGTCATGTGTGAAAGGGCGTATAGTAGGGGACTAAGTACGCAGCCTTGTGGGGTCCCGGTATTGAGGACTATCATGGAGGAGGTGAAATGAAAATCGCTTATTGTCACTTCATTGTAACTTCAATGAAGTTACTGTGAAAAGCCCCTAGTCGCCACATTCCGGCGCCTGTTTGGGGAGGCTGGTACGGGAATTGAACCGTGCTGCTGGCCTGTCTTGGTCTGCTTTCAAAGCCAGCTATTTAGCCCAGTGTGCTAAACCAGCCCCTGGTATGCACCTGAGGGCCTCAAATTCCTTGGGGGACCTCCACAAGTGGTGTTCCGTCTGGTTCCCGTTTGTGGAAGCCAGGTGTTGTTGTTTATCTTTACTGATTGTGGTCTGTGGGTCAGGAAGCTGAGTGGGCAGCACGGTAGCATGGTGGTTAGCACAATTGCTTCACAGCTCCAGGGTCCCAGGTTCGATTCCGGCTTGGGTCACCGTCTGTGCGGAGTCTGCACATCCTCCCCGTGTGTGTGTGGGTTTCCTCAGGGTGCTCCGGTTTCCTCCCACAGTCCAAAGATGTGCAGGTTAGGTGGATTGGCCATGCTAAATTGCCCTTAGTGTCCAAAATTGCCCTTCGTGTTGGGTAGGGTTGCTGGGTTATGGGGATAGGGTGGAGGTGTTGACCTTGGGTAGGGTGCTCTTTCCAAGAGCCGGTGCAGACTCGATGGGCCGAGTGGCCTCCTTCGGCACTGTAAATTCTATGATAAAATTCTATGATCCAGTTGCAGAGAGAGAAGCCAAGTCCTAGGTTTTAGAGTTTTGACATGAGCTTGGATGGGATTATGGTGTTGAAGGCAGAGCTGTAGGCAATGAATAGGAGTCTGACATAGGAGTTCTTGTTGCCGAGATGCTCCAGGGATGAAAGTAAGGCCAGAGAGATGGTGTCTGCTGTGGACCGCTTTTGGTGGTTACAGTGGACCTAGGCATTCTGGGAGTATGGAGTTGATGTGTCTCATGACCAACCTCTCATAGCACTTCATTATGATAGATGTCAAGGCCACCGGACGGTAGTCGTTGAGGCACATTGCCTGGATTTTTTGGCATCGGTATGATGGTGGTCTTCTTGAATGCAGGTGGGAACGTTGGATCAGAATAGGCAGAAGTTGTAGATGTCCACGAACACACCCACCAGTTGGTCCACACAGGATCTGAGTGCACAACCAGGGACTCCATCAGGGCCCATTGCTTTCCGAGGGTTCACTTTCAAGAAGGCCGATCTGACTTTGGAAGCAGTGATGGTGGGTATGGGTGTGTACGAGGCTGCTGGAGCAATTGACAACGGTTTGGTGGTTTCCTGCTCGAAACGAGCATAGAAAGCAACCTAAAGCCAAAGGAAGCTTAACGACCTTGGGCTGGTCATTCTGTGGAAAAGGTATTTTCAGGATAATGTTTTCCTCACGAGGATAGAATCGTATTTGGAGTGCTTTCAGAGAAGTTATCCCTGATGCATCCAACAGCGTCCCAATTTCTATGTATGTAAGTTTGAATGCTTACTTATTCGCCACTACATATGTAAAGTTTGGGCATCATCTATTCATTTAGGGCAGCAAGGTAGCATAGTGGTTAGCACAATTGCTTCACAGCTCCAGGGTCCCAGGTTCAATTCCCGCTTGGTTCACTGACTGTGCGGAGTCTGCACGTTCTCCCCGTGTGTGCGTGGGTTTCCTCCGGGTGCTCCGGTTTCCTCCCACAGTCTAAAGATGTGCAGCTTAGGTGGATTGGCCATGCTAAATTGCCCTTAGTGTCCAAAATTGCCCTTAGTGTTGGGTGGGGTTACTGGGTTATGGGGATCGGGTGGAGGTGTGGGCTTGGGTAGGGTGCTCTTTCCAAGAGACGGTGCAGACCCGATGGGCCGAATGGCCTCCTTCTGCACTGTAAATTCTATGATTCTATAGGATGCCAAAACTGGAATGTTAAATCAACATTGCAGACACTAGGGAACGAGACATTTCATGTTGATTTATTCTTATCTGGAGCTGGGAATTTATAAGTACCTGTCAATCTGTAACCCTCAGAAAGGCAATAATTAACCTCCGGAATCATAGAATGTACAGTGCAGAAGGAGGCCTTTCTGCCCATCGAGTCTGCACCAGCCCTTAGAAAGAGCACGCTATGCAAGCCCATACCTCCACCCTGTCCCCTTAACTCAGTAACCCCACCTAACATTTTTGGACACTAAGGGCAATTTAGCATGGCCAATCCACCTAATCCGCACATCTTTGGACTTGTGGGAGGAAACCGGAGCACCCGGAGGAAACCCACGCAGACACAGGGAGAAGGCGCAGACTCCGCACAGACAGTCACCCAAGCCGGGTATCAAACCTGGGACTCTGGAGCTGTGAAGCAACAGTGCTAACCACTGTGCTACCGCGCCGCCCTGTTGACAGCAATGAGATTTTGTTCAGTACAAAACGCATGGAGCCAATGGCATGCTGGTGATGCAACTGGACTAATAATTGAGTGCTCCAGGACATGGATTCAAACCCTACCACCACAGTTGGTAGAATTTAAATTCAACTAATAAATTTGTAATTAAAAGCTAATCTCAGTAATGGTGACCATGAAACTATCATTGTCATAACAACCCATTTAGCTCGCCAGTGTAGAGGAGGAAATCTGCCATCCTTACCTGGTGTGAGACTCCAGACCCACAGCAATGCTGTTGACTTTGAAATGGCTGAGGAGGCCACTGAGTTGTATCAGACCACTGCAGAAAAATCAGTAAGGAATGAAACCGGACGGACCACCTGGCATTGACCTCGGCATCAGAAACGACAACAGCACATGCAGCGCTGTTGGACCCTACAAAGCCCTCCCGACTAACATCTGGGAAGTTGTGCCGAAATTGGGGAGAGCTGTCCCACAGGAAACTAAAGCAACAATCTGACATAGTCATAGTCAAGAAATCATACCTCACAAGCAATGTCCCAGCCCTCACCAGCCCTAGATATTGGCCTCTGTCCAATTGGTAGGATAGACCCACCAGAGGTGGCGGGCAGCACAGTGGTATACAGGAGGTAGTTGCCCCGGGGTCCTCAACATTGACTGTGGGCCCCATGAAGCCTCATGGAATCAGGTCCAACATGAGCAAGGAAACCTCCTATTAATTAGTGGTTAGCACTGTGGCTTCACAGTGCCAGGGTCCAGGTTCGATTCCCTGCTGGGTCACTGTCATAGAAAAAAGAACATAGAACATTACAGCGCAGTACAGGCCCTTCAGCCCTCGATGTTGCGCCGACCTGTGAAACCACTCTAAAGCCCATTTACACTATTCCCTTATCGTCCATATGTCTATCCAATGACCATTTGAATGCCCTTAGTGTTGGCGAGTCCACTACTGTTGCAGGCAGGGCATTCCACGCCCTTACTACTCTCTGAGTAAAGAACCTACCTCTGACATCTGTCCTATATCTATCTCCCCTCAATTTAAAGCGATGTCCCCTCGTGCTAGACATCACCATCCGAGGAAAAAGGCTCTCACTGTCCACCCTATCCAATCCTCTGATCATCTTGTATGCCTCAATTAAGTCACCTCTTAACCTTCTTCTCTCTAACGAAAACAGCCTCAAGTCCCTCAGCCTTTCCTCATAAGATACTCCCTCCATACCAGGCAACATTCTGTGCGGAGTCTGCACGTTCTCCCCGTGTCTGCGTGGGTTTCCTCCGGGTGCTCCGGTTTCCTCCCACAGTCCAAAGACGTGCAGGTTAGGTGGATTGGCCATGCTAAATTGCGTTCGTGTCCAAAAAGGTTAGATGGGGTTACTGGGTTAGGGGATATGGTGTGTTATGGGCCAGGGTTTAGAGAACCCCAAAGTGTATCATGGAGTTCACCTGACCCACAACTTTTAATAGATTGTGTTATGGGGTGCACACGGCCCACTCTACAGGTGGTACAACAGAAATGGAAAAGTATTTTTTAAAGCAAAACAATGTTTATTCTATGAACTCAAGTTAACCTTTTTCAAACATACAGTGAACATTTTACCAACTATTAATTCAAATACTACAACACTAAATAATCCTTTAAGCTTTCCTTTTCACATCCATACCACTTAAAACACCTTTTACCAGAAGCACATTAGGTTTACATTCACTACTGAGAACATTTATAATTCTGAATTCACCAAATGATCAAGAGATAGTCTTTTCATGGCAGAGAGAACAGCAGTACACTTGCTTGGTCAGGCTTCAGCTCCAACACTCAAAACAAAACTAAAACACATCCTGCAGCAAACAGCCTAAAACAAAAGTAAAAAACTGACCGACAGACCAGCTCCACCCACTCTCTGACATCACTGCAGTAGTAAACACCCATTTCTTAAAGGTACTCTCACTACTCTCACAGATATTTATATACACACCCATTTATAAACATTCATTTCTTAAAGGTATTCTCACATGACAGGTGGAAGTGTGGGCTTAAGTAGGTCGGTGCAGACTCGATGGGCCGAATGGCCTCCTTCTGCACTGTATGTTCTATGTCTATGTCTACCGCTCCCCTCAGCTGTTGAATCAGTATTCCCCCATGTTGAAAATCTGTTTGAAGAAGCACTGAGGGTGACAAGGGCACAGACTGTACTCTGCTTCGGGGTCTTCAGTATCTATCACCAAGACCAGCTCAGTAGCATCAATACTCACTGAACTGGCCGTGTCCTAGAGAACATATCTGCTAGACTGGGTCTGCGGTAGATGGTGAGGGAACCAACAAGAGGGAAAAAACTACTTGACCTTTATCTCGCCGATCTACTGATCTAACTGTCCATGACAATATCGTTAGGAATGACCACCAAACAGTCCTTGTGGAGACAACGTCCTGTCTTCACACTGAGGATACCATCAACTTGTGTCGTGTTTTTCAAACTCGTGTTTCCTGGGACCCACTTATACCAACCAGCCGACCTTTGCAAAGCACCATTTTCACTTACCTATAATGTGACAGGTGAGCCTGCTTGGTCCTCACAATCTCACTCCAATCGGGTTCATAGGAGGAGGGGGCTATGCGGATATGAGGTGCATAGTTCAGCCGGTTCCTTTGTGCTGTCTTCATCTTAGTGTGGGCAGAAAATCCAGCCTTGCACATGTAGGTCGTTGTGAAGGACAATAGTAACAAAATGTTTGTTTTACTCAGCACTGGATACTCCTCAGAGACACTAATCCAGAATGCTGACACACTCATGGAGTTGTGGCGTGTTTTTAATGTGCTATCACAGGTGATTCGCAGTTCAGTTTCTTCATTTGGAGTCAGCTGCAAGTTAATAATTGACTGGAGTCTCAAACTCAAAAGGGATTTTTCACCCACCTCTTTTCTCTCAAAATCTGAACCTTCTCCTCTGGAAAGTAGTGACAAAAACTGTTGATCAGCGCAGCCAGACGCGACTGAATAAGGCTTGTCAGTCTATTGACAGTTCCCTTACTAACACTGTTTTCTTCGATGTGTCGTAGCAGTGTGGGGAAACAAGTAATAGTTTTGACTTTGTCCTCGCACTTGCTAAACTTTCAATCACTTTTGGAAAGCATCTATTTCTTCACAGTGCCGAAAGCAATGATCATCCTTCCCTTGCAATTTGAGATTCAGTTTGTTTAGAATTGAAAAGATGTCTGCAAGGTAAGACATAGTTAGCATCCAACTCACATTTGCCAGTACATCCCTGTATATAACACCGTGGGCTTTCCAACCAGATTTGCATTGATACAGTTAACAAAGCCATGTTGCCAATCGGCACCGGAGTCACCAATAATGTTGCCAAATTAACTAGATATGGCAGTTATTAATGATAATATTGCTTTTCAGCGTCGGCAGGTATCAAACGATACCACCACAAGGCTTTACCGGATATCGATCAAAGACCAAACAACCAGTTAGTCAGTTCAAGCTCAAAGATAGTTTATTTATACACAAGGATTACTTCAACATGCAACATGAAACACTACAAGTTAATCTACACCTAACAACGATAATAACTTATACTTAACTTCAGGGCAACCGGCTCTTTGTAGATGAGCAAGGCCTTTGTCCGGATCTTGCGAGGCTGGGTGGAAGAAGTGGCTTTGTTTCTGCTGGGCTCATCCGTCTGGTAGCGATCGTTGGTCTTGAACTTGTCTTCCGGTTGTAATGCTACACTTGGTTTTAGGCGTAGGCCAGGGCCAGGAGTGACTAAACACATGGCTGTGTCTCTTTTTATCCCTCTGGGATTTCGCGCTCTTTGGGACGGTCCTTAGCTTTGGACCCAATAATTCGCCAGGCTTCGAATTTGGCCAATAAGGAGGCGGGTGCCTTGATGGCTGGGCGTGTCCTTAGCGGTCATTGACCGTGGCTGTTTGTGCTCCCTGAGTAAAGGGAGTGGCGCCGGTTAGTTTGCACCTGTATCGGTTACCTGAGTACAGTCCTTTTGTTCTGGGGAAATGGGCCATTAGAATGCAAATGAGCGGGAGTTTTGATCGCGTCTAGCTATCTGGGTTGCAAATACACACAAGCTTTGAGTGTGTCTGAGTCCTGGGTTGGCCATAATTCCCATGGTCCCTTGCAAGTGGCCATCTGAGATGGCTACAGCCATACCTCAAGAAATCATCTTTATACTTAGGAGGCTGTTCAGCAGAGGCCCTGGAGCTCTGTATCCAGCTCACACTAGCACTGCTTTGTCCTGCTATGGACTCTCCTTTCTTTAAAATAAATTTAGAGTACCCAATTCAATTTTTTCCAACTGAGGGGCAATTTAATGTGGTCACTACACCTACCCTGTACATCTTTTTTGGGTTGTGGAGGCAAAATCCATGCAAACACGGGGAGAATGTGCAAACTCCACACGGACAGTGACCCAGAGCCGGGATTGAACCTGGGACCACGGTGCTGTGAGGCAGCAGTGCTACCCACTGCACCACCATGCTGTCCTGCTATGAACTTGTAACAAGCAAGTTGCATTTGCTGCTTGCTCCTGCTGGTGGCTGCAGATGCCTAGAGGCTTCTGTTGCTGTTTCCTGACTTTTCTGTAGCCGGAAAGTAGGACATTTTTTTCTAAGTTACCTGGGTCCTGTAACATCAGGCTCAGGGGGATGTATGAGTCCAGAAGGCAATCCGGATGAAGCAAGAAGACGCTGCGGGACCTGGTGCGCGACATTGTTCCAAATGGGCCACCTGATGATGCCGTTGAAGAAATGCTTCTGCAGATTGCTGATGCTTTTGTTGCTGATGTGGTGAGTGCTGCATTTAACTGGCACGTCACCATGGGTTAAATTAAACTGACGTTTCCTTGTTGTTTAATGGTTTGTGTGATATGTGTAATGTTACGTAGTTGATTTTCAAATCTTTGTTCCTGTTGACCGTTTAATAAACAAAACATTCTCAAGCCTCCCAAGGTCAAAATCAAAAGGTTAATGGTTTAAAACCACATACAGATCTGCAATAAACAATTGTTACACTGTCAATCAAACCTCAATTGTTCCTGTTCCCATGGCAATCTCCACACGAGGTCCCATTAGGTTTCCACTAATTGAGAGATAATTATCAGCTACAAAGAGAGAGATCTTCAATTTGCTGTTGTCTGATATTCATTCCTTTAATGAGCTTGTGGATTATTTTCAGTGCAATAGGAGAGAGCAAGTGCAAAATGCTGATTTCTGGTGAGGCAAGATAAATGGAAGCCTGTAGTGTACTGCCACAGGAAAATCTGGGGGTTGCTATGCGCTGTCTGGAAGGTAAAGAACATTTCGTAAATATTTTACACCTGGATCAGACAAATCCCAAGTTTCCTCATGTTTGAGGTACCTCTCAAACAACCAGAAAAATTGAAAAGCTGCAACATCTGTAATCTCGAACATTAGAAAATGCACAAATTAAACAGCACAACAGGGAATTCTCTGTCCTAAGGATTTCCGGTTATACTTGTGCACTAACCAAGGCAGCACGGTGGCGCAGTGGTTAGCACTGCTACCTCACGGTGCTGAGGACCCGGGTTCGATCCCAGCCCCGGATCACTGTCCATGTGGAGTTTGCACATTCTCCCCGTGTCTGTGTGGTCTCACCCCCACAACCCAAAGATGTGCAGGATAGGTGGATTGGCCACGCTAAATTGCCCCTTAATTGGAAAAAAAAAGAATTGGGTACTCTAAATTTCTTTAAAAAAATACTTGTGCACTAGCCAAAACAAATGGCCAAGAGAATTCCCCAAAACATGCAGTGCAAAATAAATTATTTGGAGAAATAATATACCCTGCAGCAGTGGACAGTTTGGGGCTGTCACTTAACCTTGCATGCAAATGCTACTTTACTGTTATATTATTTTATTCCTGAATTTTAATGCCCGGCATGCTACAGATATAATGCCATTTCTTCTTGGGAGCTACAGAAGTTATGTTCGGAGAGCTTTACCAGGGTTATGTCTTTGGACAAGAAAGATCATTGTAGAAATCAATCTTGGAATATCGAATCATATGGTAAATGAATGGCTGCGGGTACGATAGAATGATGAAAAAAGTGCACTATGTGTGTCTCTTGTTGCATTCACAATGTATCTATTCATATTTTATCCATTAAATGCTAAACCATGAAGACAAGTTGCCTTCAAACTTGTCAGAATTAAAAAAATATTAAATCTGTCCACTGTCTGCCCTTCATTAACTGGAATGGCCTTTTGTAGCCGTGTGTCCAGGTCCAGTCCTGGTCATGCATCGCTGCTCCACTTGCCCTGGAGTCTGGCTCATTATCTGCTCCCTAGGCTTCATCATTGATGGCCCAATGTTCAGTTACTACATTCCCCACCTTCTGGAACTCTTACTCAAAACCCTTTATGTGCCACTAAGGTCATCAATCACTCTGTTTCTAAAGTGTATTTATTTTATATTCCGAATGGGAATGTTGCGTGAATTCATGCATTTCTCTCGAACCAGTTTTGATCTTGTTTGAGTTGGTGCATTATTCATCTTCAGAACATGCCTATAACAACAACTACTTGTGTTTATTTAGCATCTTTCATGTAATAAAACATCTCAAGGTGCTTTACAAGGGGTGTTAAAAGAAGCATTTTAAGCCAAGCCACATAAGGACATATTAAATCAATTGATTGAAGGTTTGGGCAAAAAGTTAGGTTTTAGGTAGCGTCTGAGGGTGGCACGGTGACCCAGTGGTAATCACCACTGTTGTATATATTAGGAGATGTGTGGTGAGGCTGTACTACAGGTACGGGGGTAGTCCCTGCCTGCTGGCTCCGCCCAGTAGACGGAGTATAAATATGTGTGCTCCCTATACAGCAGCCATTTCGCCAGCTGCTGTAGGAGACCGCACATCTTAGAGTAATAAAGCCTCTGTTGTATTCAACTCTCGTCTCTGTGCAATTGATCGGGCATCAATTTATGACTCTAAGATTTTCAGAAGATGGACCTCTGCATCAAGCCGGATCGCCTGCAGCTGGATCCGCAATCAAGCAACGCCAAAAAGGACTTTCAACACTGGCTAGCCTGTTTCGAAGCTTACATCAGGTCTGCACCAGACCCAATTCCGGAATCTCAGAAGATCCAGATGCTCTACTCGCAGCTGAGCTCCAACGTTTTTCCTCTTATCCAGGACGCGCCGAACTACGCCGAAGCCATGGCGCTACTGAAAGAGAATTACGCCCAGCGGACGAACACGCTCTTCGCCAGACACGTACTCTCTACTCGCAGTCAACTCCCAGCTGAGTCCGTAGGAGATTTCTGCCGTGCTTTAATTCTTCTGGTCAGAGACTGTGACTGTCAGGCCGTCACAGCCACGGAACATTCGAACCTCCTCATGCCTTCGTTACGGGGATAGGGTCAGACCTCATACGCCAGTGACTTTTAGAGGGGGCCACGCTCGGACTCGCAGCAACAAAAAAACTGGCGCTATCGATGACGGTCGCCTCGCATAATATTCAGGCCTACACCCCCAGCCGCGCGGCCCACCCCTCCTACACATCGTGGACTCCGCAGACGGCCGCCCCACGGGGGGCCTCACCCAGTCAATACTCCTGTGCCACGCGCCAGCCAGCCAACCCTGGGGGCTACCGATGTTACTTCTGCGGGCAACAGAAACACCCCCGCCAATGCTGCCGTCCCGCACCGCCCTTTGCACGGTCTGCGGCAAGATGGGGCACTTCGCTGCTGTGTGCCAGGCCCGCTCAGTCACCGCTATTGCCCCGACCCCCCTCGCGTACGAACAATGGGTGCCGCCATCTTCACCTCCCCGGACCACGCGCGGCCAGTGGGCGCCGCCATCTTCTCCCCCTCAGACCACACGCGGCCAGTGGGCGCTGCCATCGTCCCCTTCTCGGACCACGGGCACCGCCATCTTTTTCAACCCCCGCCACGTGCGGCCCGTGGGCGCCGCCATCTTGTCCACCCCAAGATCATCAGGCGCCACCATCTTGTCTTCCCCACGGCACATGGGCACCACCATTGTTCCAGGACCCGTGCCCCCCCGGGCACCCCATCGTTCAACACCAGCGACAACCAGCCACGACTCGCCTCGGTCACGAGCGACGAGTCTCGCCCGCACAATTTAACCACCGCCTCGACATGCGTGAAGATCGATGGGTACGAGACCTCTTGCCCGCTGGACTCCGGTAGCACCGAAAGCTTCATCCATCCAGCTACGGTAGGGCGCTGCTCCCTTGCGGTACACCCCGCCAATCAAAGAATCTCCCTGGCCTCCGGATCCCACTCCGTGGTGATCCGGGGGTACTGTATATCACACTCACGGTTCTGGGCGTAGAATTCAGCGGCTTCCACCTCTACGTCCTCCCCAACCTCTGCGCTGCCCTGCGACTTGGCCTGGACTTCCAGTGTAACCTCCAGAGCCTAACCTTGAAATTCGGCGGATCCCTACCACCCCTTACTGTGTGCGGCCTCGCGACCCTAAAGGTCAACCCACCTTCCCTATTCGCAAACCTAACCCCGGATTGCAAACCCGTCGCCACCAGGAGCAGACGGTACAGCGCCCAGGACAGGACCTTCATCAGGTCCGAGGTCCAGCAGCTCCTTCGGGAAGGCATCATCGAGGCCAGCAACAGCCCCTGGAGAGCTCAAGTGGTAGTTGTAAAGCCTGGGGAGAAACACAGAATGGTCATTGACTACAGTTAGACCATCAATCGGTACAGACAGCTCGACGCGTACCCGCTCCCACGCATATCTGATATGGTCAATCAGATTGCACAGAACCGGGTCTTCTCAACTGTAGACCTCAAATCTGCCTACCACCAGCTCCCCATCCGTAGGGCAGACCGTCCATACACGGCCTTCGAGGCAGATGGCCGCCTCTACCACTTTCTTAGGGTTCCCTTCGGCGTCACCAACGGGGTCTCGGTCTTCCAACGGGAGATGGACCGAATGGTCGACTGGTACGGGTTGGGGGCCACCTTCCCGTACCTAGACAATGTCACCATCTGCGGCCACGATCAGCAGGACCATGATGCCAACGTTGCCAAATTTCTCCACACCGCCACTCTCCTAAACCTCACCGACAACAAGGAGAAGTGCGTATTCAGCACAACCCGCTTAGCCACCCTCGGCTATGTGGTCCAGAACGGAGTTCTGGGGCCCGATCCCGACCGCATGCGCCCCCTCATGGAGCTCCCCCTTCCCCACTGCCCCAAGGCCCTCAAACGCTGCCTGGGGTTCTTCTCATACTACGCCCAGTGGGTCCCAAACTACGTGGACAAGGCAGCCCACTCATCCAGCCCTCCCTTTTCCCCCTGACGGCCGAGGCTCAACATGGCTTCAACCGTATTAGAGCCGATATCGCCAAGGCCGTGATGCACGCAGTAGACAAGACACTGCCCTTTCAAGTGGAGAGCGACGCATCTAGACGTCACCCTAGTCGCCACCCTCAATCAGGCAGGCAGGCCCGTGGCATTCTTTTCCTGTACCCTTCATGCCTCCGAAATTCGGCACCCCTCCGTTGAAAAAGAGGCCCAAGCCATCATTGAAGCTGTGCAGCATTGGAGGCATTACCTGGCCGGCAGGAGATTCACTCTCCTCACTGACCAACAGTCGGTAGCCTTCATGTTCAATAACACGCAGCGGGGTAAGATCAAAAATGATAAAATCTTGAGGTGGAGGATCGAGCTCTCCATCTACAACTACGAGATTTTGTATCACCCCGGAGCTCAACGAGCCCCGCGATGCCCTATCCCGAGGTACATGTGCCAGCGCACAGGTGGCCCGACTCTGGACCCTGCACGATAACCTTTGTCACCCGGGAGTCACACGGTTGTACCATTTCATAAAGGCCCGCAATCTGCCCTACTCTGTCGAGGAAGTCAGGGCAATCACCAGTGACTGCCAGGCCTGTGCAGAGTGCAAACCGCACTTCTACCAGCCAGACCGCGTGCGCCTGGTGAAGGCCTCCCGCCTCTTTGAACACCTCAGCGTGGATTTCAAAGGGCCCCTCCCCTCCACCGACCGTAACACGTACTTCCTCAGTGTGGTCGATGAATACTCCAGTTTCCCCTTCGCCATCCCATGCCCCGACATGACGTCTGCCACCATCATCAAAGCCCTCAACACTATCTTCGCTCTGTTCGGCTTCCCCGCCTACATCCACAGTGACAGGGGATCCTCATTCATGAGTGATGAGCTGCGTCAGTTCCTGCTCAGCAGGGGTATCGCCTCCAGCAGTACGACCAGCTATAACCCCCGGGGAAACGGGCAGGTGGAGAGGGAGAACGGGACGGTCTGGAGGGCCTTCCAACTGGCCCTACGGTCCAGAATTCCCCCGGCCTCTCGCTGGCAGGAGGTCCTCCCCGATGCACTACACTCCATTCGATCGCTACTATGCACCGCCACTAACGACACATCCCATGAACGTCTCTTTGCCTTCCCCAGGAAGTCCACATCCGGGGTGTCGCTCCTGACTTGGCTCGCAGCTCCAGGACCCGTACTCCTCCGTAGGCACGTCCGATTCCACAAGGCGGACCCTTTGGTTGAAAGGGTGCAGTTACTCCACGCTAATCCCCAGTATGCCTACGTAGCGTACCCCGACGGCTGCCAGGACACTGTCTCCCTCGGGGACCTGGCACCAGCAGGTTCCACACACACAAAGAACAAAGAACAAAGAACAAAGAAATGTACAGCACAGGAATAGGCCCTTCGGCCCTCCAAGCCCGTGCCGACCATGCTGCCCGACTAAACTACAATCTTCTACACTTCCTGGGTCCGTATCCCTCTATTCCCATCCTATTCATGTATTTGTCAAGATGCCCCAGAAATGTCACTATCGTCCCTGCTTCCACCACCTCCTCCGGTAGCGAGTTCCAGGCACCCACTACCCTCTGCGTAAAAAACTTGCCTCGTACATCTCCTCTAAACCTTGCCCCTCTCACCTTAAACCTATGCCCCCTAGTAATTGACCCCTCTACCTCGGGGAAAAGCCTCTGACTATCCACTCTGTCTATGCCCCTCATAATTTTGTAGACCTCTATCAGGTCGCCCCTCAACCTCCTTCGTTCCAGTGAGAACAAACCGAGTTTATTCAACCGCTCCTCATAGCTAATGCCCTCCATACCAGGCAACATTCTGGTAAATCTCTTCTGCACCCTCTCTAAAGCCTCCACATCCTTCTGGTAGTGTGGCGACCAGAATTGAACACTATACTCCAAGTGTGGCCTAACTAAGGTTCTATACAGCTGCAACATGACTTGCCAATTCTTATACTCAATGCCCCGGCCAATGAAGGCAAGCATGCCGTATGCCACACACCCCTCCGGCCCGACTCCACCCCCCCTCCCCCGGCGCACCCAGCAGCAACCCCCCCAGGACCATCCGTCCTCCCCTGCCCACGCCCGAGGATGAACAGGATTTCAGCATGCTCCCGGAGTCACTGAGGACCAGACCAACACCGGAATCGCCGCCACCACTGTGTCGCCCACAAGACCACATCAAGGCCCTGGACCGGCTAAATCTATAATTGCTTCGGGACTATCAAACCACCTACTGGGCTTCAGAAATAAATTTTTTCTTTTCGCTTCTGTATATTAAACTTGCTCTATATATAGTTCTCCACCACCCCCGCCGGACTCAATTTTAACAGGGGGTGAATGTGGTAATCACCACTATTGTATATATTAGGAGATGTGTGGTAAGGCCCTGTACTACAGGTACGGGGGTAGTCCCTGCCTGCTGGCTCCGCCCAGTAGGCGGAGTATAAATATGTGTGCTCCCTATACAATAGCCATTTCGCCAGCTGCTGTAGGAAGCCACACATCTTATTTTTTTATTTTTTTAAAATTTTTCCTTTTCTGAGTTACCAAGCCAGGGCTCAGAGTGTGGGTCAGGGGCGAACCCCTAATCCAGCCCTCGCCTGCTCCAAAAAACTAATTCAAATTGAATCGAATTTATGGTCCCCACAAGAGACATACCAGATCTGAACCCAAAGGCTCAATCTACAGACACTTGATCTTAGCCAAAAGGCCGAGAAGCGATAAGCCACACATCTTAGAGTAGTAAAACCTCTGTTGTATTCATCTCTCGTCTCTGTGCAATTGATCGTGCATCAGATGCATTGGTTAACACTGCTGCCTCATGCCACGGAGGACTCGGGTTCAATCCCAGTTCCGGGTCACTGTCTGTGTGGAGTTTGCACATTGTCTCGTGTCTGCGTGGGTCTCAGTCCCCCAACCCAAAGATGTGAGGGTTAGGTGGATTGGCCTCACTAAATTGCCCCTTATTTGGAAAAAAAAATTGGGTACTCTAAATTTTAAAAAAGGTTTTAAGTAGCGTCTTAAAGGAGAAAGTAAACGTAGAGAGGTGGAGAGGTTTAGGGAGGTAATTCCAGAGTGTCGGACACAGGAAGCTAAAGGTACAGCCAACTGTGGTGGTGCAATTAAAAACTGGGCTGCTCAAGAGGCCAGAATTAGAGAATCACTGATAGCTTAGGGGTTGAGGTTACAGAGATAGGGAGGGGCGAGGCCATGGAGGGACTTGAGAAAACAAGGATGGGAAATTTAAAATTGAGGCACTGCTTACTCAACAGCCAGTGTGGTTAATGAGTACAGGGGTGGTGAGTGAATGGGTGGTGAGGTAGAGCTGGGTGTCATCAGTGTACATGTGGAAACCAACAATTTTTAGATGATGTCATTGGGAGTGTCATGTGAGAGTGCCTTTAAGAATTGGATGTTGAAGAAATGTACCTTTAACAAATGAAGCTGATCATATTACCAAAGTGATGTCACGGGGGGGGGGGGGGGCGTGGGGGGGAGAGCTGAGCTCACTTCTGCTTTTGGTTTCAGTTTGAGAGAGCAGCTAGGAGTGTCTGTGTGCTTAGCTGAGAGCTGCTGGACGAAAAGTAAGGCGCTGGAGCTGAAGTCAACCAAGCTGACATATCTCTGCCAGTGTAGCCACCTGGGTTGGCCACTTCCCGACTTAAAATGGAGCACCGCAAAGACTAAAGAGAAATTCAGCCAACACAGGCAAAGACTAGCAAGTGCAGAAATCATGTGTATTGAAACTTGCAAAAACCAGACAGCACTGAAACCAGCAGTCATCTGCATAGTAATGAGCGATTCCAAGGCACAATTGCAACACTTAAGGTGAATAAAGCCAAGCCAGACTCCTCGGCGCCAGCAGGAGCCAAGACAAAGGAAGGCCAACGGACATTTAGGGACCGCCCAGCGATCAGGGAACAACTCCAGTATTGGAGAAATCGATCCAAATGATCGGAACATAGTTCAATAACTTGGAACCAGGTACGGGGTCCGCCCAAAGTGGCGGGAAGCCCCTGGGGGCTATAAAATAGAGTCCCCAAGTTCAAATCGTTCTTCCTTGGCAGGGTCACTCAACAACGCGAATCAACCCCTGAGAGTGAACTGCCCAAGCGGCCACATCAACCAAGTAAGTCTCCAGTCAACGCTTGCTAAAAGGTAGGCGCTCCTAGCTACCAGTCCATACCAGCTTTTGAATCCTGCAGACTCAGGACCTGAACGAAAGGCCATTTGTTCCCCTGACCTGGTGGGCCAATTCCGAAGCTAAGTATAGGCCTTTTAGTGATAGGAATAGTCTAGAAAGTAGAGTTTATGCATGAGTAGTGATTTACTGTGTTTAATAAATGTGTTTTGATTTGAATCTTACTAATTGGTGTGTTGAGTTATTGATCATTACTTGAACTTGAACCTCGTGGCGGTATCATAAAGATACCTGTCGACTCTAGAGCAAAGGTTAACCAAACAGAGCAAATTACGAATTAAGAGCCAACCAAAAGTTAGCAACACATCCAACAGAAAATATATACTAACTGTGACTGGTGTGTTACTGTTTTTTTGAAGGTGAAGTCTTGTGGATGTTTAAAGGGACACTTTGAAGGATTGGGTAATGTTGTATTATTTTCGGGGTTATCTTTGAAGTAAGGGGTGTTAAGAGATCCAATGTTTATTTAAAAGGTTAATTTGATTTCATGGAATAAACATTGTTTTGTTTAAAAACCCACGTGTCCATAATTGTAATACCACACCTGGGGAACAAACCGTGTGCTTCAAAAGCAGCAATCCATTAAAGGGGGAGGTTGGTTGAACTCCATGATACATTTTGGGGTTCTGAAAACACCTCGCCCATAACAGGAGCAACATGTCAATGAGACGTTGATGAGAAATGAGTATGATTCTGATTCTGATTATGAGAAATTATGTTCAAGCTGACTTGAAACCAAGACTGTGGGGTTGGGTCATTTTTCTGGACAAATTGCACCTTAAAACTTAAAACCTACTCCATGACAAAAAGCTAATTTCTCTTTGTTAAAAACTTGTTTCAGGGTCATCGAATTATTCCAGCGCAGAAGAAAGCCATTCAGCCCATCGTTTCTATGTTGTGTCTCTGCAAGGACTAGTCCCACTTGTCCGTCTTTTCTCTGTCCTGCAGATTTTATCCATTCGTGTAATTATCCGAGTGCCTTTTCAAATCCACAATTTAATCTGCCTCCCCCATTCTGCATTCCAGATCCTAACCACCTGTCACATAAGCATTTTTTTTCTCATATTGCTCATTTTATTGTTTGCCTTAAGTGTGACCCTTGGGTCCTCAATCCATCCACCAATGAGATCCCTCATGATTTTGGATACCTCCAGCAAACCTCCTCTTAACTTTCTCGTCTCCAAGGAGAGATGCCCCAGTTTCTCCAATCTGCCTATATCACCGAAGCCCCTCGACCCTGGAACTATTTTTGTAAATGTTTTCTGCACCCTCTCTAATGCTTTCACATGCTACCTAAAGCCCCGCCTAGAGAATTGGACAGAGTAGTTGAGGCTGAATCAGTGTTTTATAAAGGTTTGCCAGAACGTCCTTGCTTTTGCACTCTTTGCCTCTTTTATAAAACCCAGGATTTTGTATGTCATACTCAGCACTTTCTCAACCTGCCCTGTCCCTTTCAATGAGTTGTACACATATACCCCAGGCCCCTATACTACATCCCCTTCAGAACTGTATCCTTTAAATCTTCTGCTTCTCACCATTCTTCCTACCAAAATGTATCACTTCACCCTTCGTCATCCTCCTCCTAGTTTGAGTAGCACGGTAGCACAAGTGGATAGCACTGTGGCTTCACAGCGCCAGGGTCGCAGGTTCAATTCCCGGCTGGGCCACTGTCTGTGCGGAGTCTGAACGTTCTCCCCGTGTCTGCGTGGGTTTCCTCCGGGTGCTCCGGTTTCCTCCCACAGTCCAAAGACGTGCAGGTTAGGTGGATTGGCCATGCTAAATAGCCCTTAGTGACCAAAAAGGTTAGGAGGGGTTATTGGGGTAAAGTGAGGGCTTAAGTGGGTCGGTGCAGACTTGATGGGCCGAATGGCCTCCTTCTGCACTGTATGTTTTATGTTCTAGTTCACAATACTTTGAGGTTTTGTGTCATCTGCGCATTTTTAAATTGTGCCTCGCACACCCAAGGCTAGGTCATTAATACAGGTGAAGAAAGGCGGGTGATCCCAGCACCGATCCCTAGCGAACTCCATTGTGTACCTTCCTCCAGTCTGAAAAACAACCATTCACCACAAGCCCCTGTTTCTTGTTACTTTGCCAACTTTGATTCCACACTGCCACTGTCCCTTTCATTTAAGGGGCTTTACCTTTTCTAGCAAGCCTGCTACGTGGCAATTTATTAAATGTCTTTTGGATGCCCATGCTAGGAGGTTTCTATCCGTAATAGATAATAAGTTGCCTTTTTATTCCTCTGACCAAAATGGTTAAATTCCATCTGCCAAATCTTGGCCCATTCACCTAACTGCTCCATATCCATTTGTAAATATCTTATTTCCCCATTGCAACTTGCTCTCCCACCTATTTTAGTGTCGTCTGCAAATTTGGCTATCAAACCTTCTATCCCTGCATTAATATAGATTGCAAATGGTTGGGGCCCCAAGAACTGAAGTCTGTACTACATCACTCGTTACAGCTTGCCAACCAGAAAAAGACCCATTTATATGCCTCTCTGCTTTTTGTTGATGTCTGTCAATCCACTATCCAAGCTAATATATTGCCCCAATCCTTTGTGATCTTACTTATGTATTAACCTTTGACTTTTCAAATGTCCCGTTATTATTTCTTTAATAATGGATTCCAACACTTTCCCAACGACAGACATTAAACTAAGTGGACTATAGTTTCCTACTTTCTGCTTTTTCCTCTTTTTAAACAGGGACGTTACATTAGCCTTTTTCTAATCCACTGGAACCCTTCCAGATTCTAGGGAATTTTGGAATATTATAAGTAATGCCTCCACTATCTCCACTGCCACTTCCTTTGAAATCCAAGGATGAAGGACATCAGGCACTGGGGAGTTGTCTGCCTTCTATCCCAATAGCTTTCTCAGCACTTTTCCCTTGGTGATGGCAATTGTTTCAGGTTCCACCTTTTCCACAACCTCTGCTGAACATCAAATGCTTAGCATTCGTGGACATGCCCACTTCTGACGCTACGATGGAGGGAAGGTTATTGAGGAAGCTGCTGAATATGGTTGGACCGAGAACAGTACCCTGAGGAACTCCTGGAACAGAGATGATTGACCTCCAATAACTACAACCATCTTTCTTTGTGCCAGGCATGACAAACCCAGTTTAGAGTCTGCCGCTACCACCGCCGCCTCCCCCCCCCCCCCCCCCCCCCCGCCCCCCCCGACTCCCAGTTTTTCTCAGGCTCCTTGAGGCCGTACTTAGTCAACTGCTGTCTTAATGTCAAGTGCAGACGCTCTCACCTCACCTCTTGAGTTCAACTCTTTTGTCCATGGTTGAACCAAGGCTGTAATGAGGTCAGGAGCTGAGTGATCCTGGAAGAACCCAAGCTGAGTGTCCGTGAGCAGGTTATTGCTGAGTAAGTGCTGCTTGATAGCACTGTTGACAACCTCTTCCATCACTTTACTGATGATCAAGAGTAGACTGATGGGATGGCAATTGCTTTTTAAATTTATTTTTTATTAAGGGGCAATTTAGCGTGGCCAGTCAACCCACCCTGCACATCTTTGGCTTGTGAGGGTGAGACCCACGCAGACAGTGACCCAGAGCCGGGATCGACCCCGGGTCCGCAACGTCGTGAGGCAGCAGTGCTAACAACTGCGCTACCATGTTGCCTGCTGATGGGCTGGTAATTGGCCAGGTTGGATTTGTCCTGCTTTTTGTGTACTGGACATACCTGGGCAATCTGTCCACATTACTTAGTAGATGTCAGTGTTAGGCTGTACGGGATAGCTTGGCTAAGGGTGCAGCTAGTTCTGGAGCACGAGACTTCAGTGCTATTGCTGGCATATTGTCAGGGCCTTTGCAGTATCCAGTGTCTTCTGTCATGTGAATGTTCCTTTAAGAAAGGTTTTTGTCTTATCACATGGCTTCAGTGACGTCATTGTGTGGGTGGAGCTGGGTTGTGGCTCTGAGAGCTGTTTTTGGTTTTGCTTTCACATTTGACTGCGGTGGACTCAGACAGGAGAAAGAGGTGTTTAGGCCCGTCTCTCTCTAGGTTCATTTTAAATATCTGTTCCAATAAAAAAAGAACATTGTTTGTAGCTACCTGCTGTTTTGGTAACTTAAAAGATGTGGTTTGCTTTCCGGACGGGTTTAAACCTGCTGGTGAGACGGGGTCAGAATCTCAGGGAAAGCCAGTCATATTTAAGTGAGAATGCAGAGTGCTGGGCCACGCCCTCGAAAAGGGGTTTTTGGTTTAATGGATTTTGTTTTTGAATTGGAACAGTTAAGGGGGAATTCATGAAGTGTTATACATAGATTACTGTAGCTGTGTGGCTTCTTTCTGTTTGTAATTGATAAAAATTCTTGTTGTGTGTTAATATAAATGTTAACTAAGTTCTTAGAATAAAGCTTATTTTGATTAAAGTGGCTAGGAAGACTGTTGAATAACACCTCAATTGAAGGCTCTTGTGCTCATCCTAGTCAAATTCAACAAAGCGTTAAGGTCAGGTGAACTCCATAATATACTTTGGAGTTTCTAAACCTTGGCCCATAACACTTCAGTCATTTATTGATATCACGTGGAGTGAATCGAATTGGCTGAAGACTGACATCTGTGATGCTGAGGACATCAGAACGAGGCCGAGATGGATTGTCCACTCGCCATTTCTGGCATTCTGCAAATGCTTCAACCTAATCTTTCACACTGATGTGCTGTGCTCCTCCACCATTGGGGATGGGGTAAATGTAGAGCCTTCTCCTCAAATGAGTTATTTAATTGTCCACCACCATTGACGACTGGATGTGACTCACAGAAAAGACTTACAGTTCTATCGCACCTTTCCTAACTTCAGGGTGTGCCAATACCCTTTACAGTTAATTAAGCATCTTTGAAGAGTAGTCACTGTTGGTATGTAGGAAACATGGCAGCCAATTTGCACACAGGAAGCTCCCACAAACAGCAGTGTGATAATGTCCAGATAAATAATTTGTTTGATCTCTACTCAAGAATAAATATTTGCCAGGAGACCAGTGATAACCTGTCATGTGAGGGTACCTTTAAGAAATGGATGTTTAAACAATGTACCTTTAAGAAATGGAGCTGATCATATCACTGAAGTGATGTCAGAGGGTGTGGGGGAGCTGAGCTCCCTTCTGCTTTTTTGAGTTTCAGTTTGAGAAGGCAGCTGGGAGTGTCTGTGTGTTTTGCTGAGAGCTGCAGGAAGAAACAGAGCTGGTCTGTTGATGTCTGCAATCCAAAGACTATAAATATATTGAATGTAACCTCATGTCTGTTTTTGAAGGTTTGAAGTCTGTTTGGATGTTTAAAGGAACAGTTTGAAGGATTATTTAGTGTTGTAGTCTTTTGGGGTTATCTTTGAAGTAATGGGTGTTAAGATATTCAATGTTTGTTTTTAAAAGGATGCCTTGAGTTCATAGAATAAACATTATTTTGTTTTAAAAACCACTTGTCCATTTCTGCTGTACCACACCTGTCGAGTGGGCCATGTGCTCCCCAAACCACAATCTATTACAAGTTGTGGGTCGGTTGAACTCCATGAAACACTTTGGGGTTCTGTAAACCCTGACCCATAACAAACCCCTCCGCTCTTCGAAATAGAGCCATGGGATATTTAGTGGACATGTGAGAAATGGGATTCCTCGTGTTTAACATTTCATACAAAAGACGATACCTTCAACAGTACAGTACTCCATCAGCACAGCGCTGTAATGCTAATCTAGACATTTGTGCTCCGATCTCTGGAGTGAACCTTCTAATTCAAAACAACAGTGCTGCCCACAGAACCGTGATGTACACTGCGGGAAACATGCAAGATCTACCACAACAGTTACTTCGGTACAGCAGAGTATCAGCATACAGAGGCAGAGTATTAATATACAGAGTATCAATATACAGAGAATCTCAGGCTCACCAGCGAATGCGAAGAGGTGCTGATAATGTGGACTAAAAGAGGTTTAACTGTGAAGATAGATTAAAAATCAACAGCTTTAGTTTATTTTTTCCTCACAATAATACCTCTGAAAATGCAACATCCTTTAACTTCTTAAAAAGTTGCAAGATCATGCTCTTTTTATTGAGACGCATTACTGGGTTTGCTACTAACCCCAGTGGACCACAGGTTGAACTATTTCACATTGGAGGGAACCACAGCAAATCTCATCCTCCAGCACTCACAGGTTAAATTTCCAGCATGGATCACTTACAAAATAATTGCAAAACAGGCCATTCAGCCCTAGAGATCCATGCTGGTGTCCATGTTCCGCTTCACCCTCCTCCCACCCCTCTTCCTCGAACAATATATCCTTCTATCCCTTTCTCTCTCATGCACTAATTTAGCTTCCCCTTGAATGCATCAATGGTGTTCACTATTCCTTGTAACTGTCATGATATTCAGGTAAATAGATCAACGGACCAATCAACACACACACACCACAACCAATCACAGGCAAGCGCATACACAGTACAAAACAGGGAACTCGACACTTCCTGGGCATTCCAGCAGGAGACAGCTCAGGGCACAGAGCTCATAGCAAGCCACTCAGACATCCACCATGTGCTGAGTGCCACCACAAGATAGTATTAGGAATAGGTCCACAGATTCTAGGGTTATGATCGAACCTCAGTAACCAGTTTACCACTGTAAATAAATGTTAGCAATAAAACTGAGTTGTACCATTCACAACCGTGTTGGTTCGTCTGTGTAGCAGAGTACCCAACACATCAGTAACCCCTACTTCATTTACCAATTTCTAGCTCTATAATACCAAAGCCAAGTGTAACATCCACACTGTTGCCTAGCAGTTAACACAGCACATCCCGGTGACTGATCCTGTAGGCTGTACAGATTAGCAGCAAAATGACTGGTCAATTTACCCAATAGGCCATCATAGAATTTACAGTGCAGAATGAGGCCATTCGGTCCGTCGAGGCTGCACCAGCCCTTCGAAAGAGCACCCTACTTAAGCCCATCCCTCCACCCTATACCCATAACCCAGTAACCCCACACCTTTTTGGACTCTAAGGGCCATTTAGCATGGCCAATCCACCTATCCACCTAATCTGCACATCTTTGGACTGTGAGAGGAAACCGGAGCACCCGGAGGAAACCCACGCAGACACGGGGGGAGAACGTGCAGACTCCGCACAGTCAGTGAACCAAGCCGGGAATGGAACCTTGGATCCTGGAGCTGCGAAGCGACAGTGCTAACCACTGTGCTACCGTGCCGCCCAGGGAAACCACTGAGCGATACAACATTGACGCTTATTAACTACCATGAAATGGACCTATTGACTTGATTGCAAGGACTATTTTCCAAAAGGACAGCAGGAACCTCACCTGCAGCTGGAGCAAATTACGCACGCTTTTAACATGGTGCTAATACCTTCTTCTCCCTTTTCTAATTAATTATCTTTGTTTGTTGGGAAGCCGCATTTCCTAGGAGAGCAGATATTGCATTTTGTTAAGAGGCGTTCAGGCTGGCATTTGTTTTAAGTGTTGCTGTTGATATCTGCTGCATGCCTGCAATTCTGCATCTTGTTTACCAGCAACAGCAGGAAAGGAGAAACAGCACTGCAGCTATATAAACAGTCACCCATAGGGTCAAGCACAAAGGCCAGAAACAAGATTACATCGTGACAGCTCCCAGTGTGGGGCCTGTCTGTGAAGATGGTTGGGATTCTGCGGGAAATTCTCCATCATTCCGTTAGCATCCAAACCCCTCCAATGAATTAATGATGCCCCATGACGCGGAATCATCCAGACTGACTGAGTAAATCATGAATTTGCTGTCTTTTCACCTTGGGAATAGATTTTATTTTTGAAAAGACAGGTTTTGCACCTTTTACACAAATTACACACACACAAATTACTGAGACGGTTTTATTATTTGTTGAACAATGGGAATAAAGGATATTCTGCCCCTCTGTACATTTTTCTGTGCCTACTTAGTATTCAGCGTTAGAAACCTGCACAGCCTCTCACACCATCAGACACGATCCACTCGAGAACAGCAAAAGGAATTCAGCTTTGAAGATTCAAATTTGTCAAATCTTGTATAAAAAGGCAGAGGTAATGGAAAAGATTCAAAGAGCAAGAAGGACAGTTTCAAGCTTCTGATCATTTCACTGAGGGAGATTGATCCATTCTTAATGCAGTAAAAAATGATGTTGAAGGGGAAACGTGACCAAGGTTATTAAAACCATGTCAGAAATCAATAAAGTGGATGTATGGAGTAACTTTGAATAGAATCATGAAAGGGGCATCTGAGGACATGACTAGAGATTTAAAAAGCCATGAGCGATAGTATTTGAGCAACAATTTCTTCACATTTTGGAGTGCAATGTGGCCACTGTTGAACCTATTTTTCAGACATCTAACAAGGGCAAACATTTTACAAAAAATAAA